>NW_020941197.1:3180579-3312725 GCF_900497805.2 Vombatus ursinus | reverse complement strand
AGAGACAGAGAGAGACAGAGAGAGACAGAGAGAGACAGAGAGAGACAGAGAGGCAGAGAGAGAGAGAGTAACTTGCTTAGGGTCATATAACTAGCATGTGACTCTGGTTATTGTCCATCTGAAGTCTCTCTCAAATTGCCAAATACTTTTACTGCCCAGATTTTCAGTGACAGAACATCTGTCCTTAGGCAGGATTCAAATTCAAATCTTCCTGATTTTAAGTCCAAGGCTCTGTCCACTGCACCACAAAATTGCTTCTACGTGGCTTTGAATATTCAAGTCCTTTTTACATTATACCACTTGACATCTTTACTCTTGTTACATTTCGTAGTGTATCAGACTTTTTGGTGACTTACCTGTCTCCCCATTCAACTGCAAGCTTATTGAGAGCAAGAATTCTTTCAGCTTTTTTGACCATTTTACCTCAACAGAAGGTTCAGCCAGCATCTTCTATCTTCCACTTTTATATTTATTGAATTAAATAAGAATCTCAGAACAAAGAAACTGAAAGAATTTCCAAGTTTAAAAGAAAAAATAGAGGATGTCAGGTTGAGTAGCAAATTCTATCTAAGTGGCAACTAGAAAGATTTCTATTTGCTATTTCCTTGAATAAATGGGTTTATTTAGTATTTACTAGCTGTGGTGTTCTTTTGCATAATTAGCATTTGGTGAGATGGAGTCCTGTCTGTGGGTGCAAGTGTAAGGTACCTTCCCCTTTTAAGGGAAAGCTAATGACTTTGTTGCTTCTGAATTTAAAAATAATCATGCACGCAGACCAGCAATACTTAGGAGGATAAATAGATGTAATTGTAGTCTGGTACTTCTCTTTTTTCAGAGGATAACAGAGCATCCAGTCTCATGGCTCTTCTGTTAGACACTTCTAGTCAGTAATCAAAGTCATCCTTTGAGACAGTATGCAAGATTCCAGGGGTATCTGTCACTGCCTCTTGGTGAGCTACATTTAGACAACCTCTGTGGGTATACAAAACCTATATAGGCAAAACATATTCCTTACAATGGGAAAATTGATGGTCATCACCTGCAGAATTGCACATCAGGTCCACTCCAAATCCTCACTTCTCTTAAGTTGTTTATTAACAGTGAAGATGTCATTGACTTTCCAGTGTAGCTGGGTAATGTAGATAAAGCAGACGATGGGGGGAGGCCAGACACAGTTAAGAAGGCTTCCATAGGAAGATATGGGGAAATGCAATTTGACCGAGTTTGCCAGATACTTACACTCCCCAGATTTTCAGTGACAGAACTGGAATCAATCATTAGATTCCAACTTAGAGTTTGGAAGAATGAGGTAGAGGGCAGAGAATGAAACAAAAACAAACCAGGACCTGATTGACTTTGTTTGTAAAAAAAGTATATTCTTATTCTGTTAATGAAGAGGAGGTATTTACATGATAAATTACCTCATCAGCAATGTCATTAATTGATGCAGAAAGGAAACAGAAGCTTTTCTTACAGATGTGTTCTAGGATGAGGACTTCCTTTCTGTCAAGCCTCCAAGCAAGTTGCAATTTTAAGCCCCTGAACAAGTTGCTGAGGGTGTACACTCAGACAAGGATATGGAAGCCATGACTAGCCATTGTAGGTCTTTTACCTTATTCCCATGCAACAGAGCAAAAATGATCTCATCCTCTGAATCCCTACTATATGCATTGTCTTGAATCATTCATTTGGTGCTTTTCTTTTTCTGTCTTCAATCACAAAATGGTTTTAAAGATATGAAAATCTCCCCCTTCCTATACCCAACCATATTATATTATATTTATTTATTTGTTAGGCTATTGGGGTTAAGTGACTTGTCCAGGGTCACATAGCTAGTAAGTGTTAAGTGTTTGATCTGAGGCTGGATTTGAACTCAGGTCCTCCTGACTTCAGCGGATAGTGTTCTATCCATTGCACCACTTACCTGTATCCCCAACCATATTATAAACTACCAGAGATCTCCATCTTACATTAGATGTCTCATTTTCCCCCCTAACTGCCTTCCAAACTTTCCTATTACCGAGATCCAGTGACACTGACATCTTTGCTATTTCTCTAGCAATAAACTTCATTCATCTCCTGACTTCAGGCATTTTCTCTGGTTATCCTGCAGTTACCAACCAAAACTTTCTCTGGGATGCTTTTGTTAGGGGAGTGAGGCACATCAGCTGGTATCAGTGAAGAGAATCCAACTGAGGTGGAGAGGAGCAGGAACTAAATCACCTATCAGTTCCCCTTGAGATGATTATATCCCAATCACCTAGCAATGCCATAAAACTCAAGCAGAAACAATCCCTGTTGGCTGCATATTGACCTAGAAAATCACAAATTCACACTATGCCATATTGCATTGTTTATTTTCTTAAACATTTCCCAATTTTTTTAATCTGTTTGGGACAAACTCAGGAGTTTTTTGGGCAATGAGTTTGACAACTGGAGCACCATGGGGTGAATGAAGCATGATTGAAAGCATGCCCACCATATCAGTGCCCCAGGGAAAAGCCTTCTGTACCTTGTGCTAGTTACTGTTCTGATAGTAGGTGATCAATAATAACTTGTTGATTCATTTGACTGAGCAATCAATTATTTAGGATAGCAAGAGAGGTGACACCACTTTCTTAAATACATAAAATGTGTAGCGATCATTTTCGTATAGCTTTAAGATTTCCAAAACATTTTACAAATATTTATCATTTTATCCTTGAAACCACTCTGGGAGGTGTTATTTTTCCCATTTTACAGATTGGAAAATTGAAACAAACAGTTGTTATGAGATGACTAGAGTCACATAGCTAGGAAGTGTCTGAGACCAGATCTGAACTCTGGTCTTCTTGACTCCAGGTCCAGTGTTCTATCCACTGTGCCACCTAGCTGCCTCTGACATTCTTAAGTGTCTGTTAAATGTAAAATGTCCTTTAAATTTTAAATGTTAAAGGATTTTTAAGTCTCTCAACTACTACAGAAGATTTACTCCTTCACATTTCTGTCTATCACTCCAAATAGCAGGTCAATAGAGCAAATGCTGTATAAAACTTCACAGGACAAGGCACAGGACAGAGAGAGTGAGGAATGCCACACATTTTCATTTAGCATTTTCTAAAGCTCTATTCCAATGCATAGAAGAAAAGCCACAAAAATAAACAGGGATCTTAAAGAGGAATATTTTTCAAAAGACCCCTCATTTATCAGAGAGCTCATATTCTGTCTCTGACTTTTACAATTAAAAAAAAAATATGTTGAAACTTTGTTTCTTGACAAACTTCTTTGGCTATTTCCTTGGGTCCCCTAACATCTCAAGGGCTTCTGAGGAAGCCTTGTATCATTAGAAAAGTCCTGGACCTTAAAGTAAGAGACTAATGTTTGAGGGCCAACTCTGATTCTCTTGAGGCATTTTCCTCATGCGTAGGTTGCTTCAATTTCTGAGCCTCAGTTTGTCACCTGTAAAATGTGGTTATTTTATACCTCACAGGGTCTTTGTGTGGAAGGTACTGTAAAACTTCCACATATAATTGAGTTTTTATTTTCAATGTCAAAAATAAAATAAGAGTTCTAGATCTTTCTCTCTGTCTCTCTCTGTGTCTTTCCATCTTTTTGTCTCTCTCTCCATCTTTCTGTCTCTGTCTCTCTTTGTCTCTGTCAGTGTTTCTCTGTCTCTGTTTCTGTCTCTCTCTCTCATACATACATACACACACACACACACACACACACACAAGACATACATGCAAACACACCCCTTATAGGGCAAGAGGTTTTAGACCCAGAGCTTCAAATGCTGATTGGATCAGGGGGAAAAAGTGGGTATGTCCCCAATTAATCATCAGCATCTCTCAATTAAGTACTAGGTCTATGAAGAGTCAAAGGAAGGAGAGCTTCTGAAAGCAAAGTGGACTTTCCATAGGAACAGATTGTCTCTTAAGCTGCCAGAAGGTGACAGAGTTTGAGGAATTACTGGCAGTTATTCTTGTACATTATTGAGAAAAACTGTCAGCATGGTGCTGCAATCCTATAATCCCAGTGATTAAAAGGCCAGCAGCAGTCCTTTGCAGAAAGGGGGCTGAGCCAAGGAAAGCTCAGGTGTGAAGAGTGCCAGTAATTCTGTG
The DNA here is from genome assembly GCF_900497805.2 of Vombatus ursinus. Classification (NCBI taxonomy): domain Eukaryota; kingdom Metazoa; phylum Chordata; class Mammalia; order Diprotodontia; family Vombatidae; genus Vombatus; species Vombatus ursinus. The sequence continues at coordinate 3,308,625 of NW_020941197.1, read as the reverse complement.
CCAGATGTCCAACAGGCCAAATGTGCAGCGAGAGGTGCCAAGCCTCAAAGGGACCTCCTGGCAATCACCAAAAGAAGACCCTGCCATGAAACTCAAACAGATGTTTAGCTATTCACTTTAGTGTAAATCACCAACTAACTACAGAGCTCCTGGATGCAGAGTTGTTACGAATGCCTTCATATTACCAAACAAATCATAATACCACTATGGATGGTCTAAAATACCTCTGTTTTACAGAGGAGAAAAGCAATATAAAGAAAATCACACAGGAAATGAAAGCTAGATGTAGAGTGAAAATGATTATGGCTTCCCAATTTTGTGCTTATGGATTGTGACTCCCTTTCTTAAAGAGGGCATTTGTTGACAATGAATGGGATATATAGCGTGTCCAGACTCTAAGGTACCCTTTCTTCCTTCATTTTGTCCAAATCCATGAAATTGAGATAGATGACAAAGCTTTGTCAAAGTAACATAGCTCAAATTCACAAACATATGAATCTACTATAGATGAAAACATTAGACTGTGGTCCATTTTCCAAATGTTATATATATGTAAAATAATATCTATGTAATCTATGCATGTATGTATATTTACATATATAGTATTAAATATTAATATGTTTGATTATACATATTATAAAAGAGGCAGAATAGTATCATGGATGAGGAATTGGCCTCAGGATCAGGAGTACTTGGGTTCAAATATACCAACTGGTTATGTGATTCTAGGCAACTCTCTTAACTTTTTGATGCTCTAAGAAAGTCAGACAATATGTTGCAAAAAACTCCCAATCTGCATTGGAAAAGGGAGTTTCCTCATCTGGGAATTCTATATACCAGTATAATCACAGGTCATATATATGTGTGTGTGTGTGTGTTTATAGGTGAGTGTTTGTGTGTATGTGTTCATGATAATTTCATAGAGAAGTTTAACTGGTAGAAATTAATTGCCACAATAGGACATCAAAAAAGCCCACAAAGTGCGGTAATCAGCAAATATTTGACTTACCAAATGAGGAGAGGTAGCTGCCAAAGCAAACACTGGGTTAGAATATAAACTTGTTTATAAAAATCTTACAGAGGATAGAGGATAATTATAAGCAGCACTAAATAATAAAATGAATAGAACCACTGGAGAGTAAAACCACTTTAAAGAAAGCTTGGCAAGTCATCCAATCAAGTAAAGTCATAACAAGGACATTAAAAGATGAAAATAGGAGGAAAACAAACAAGAAAAATGGAAAAGATTTATAAAATTATAACAAATTATTTTCTCCATCAAGGACAGTGAACCATAACATGTGGACCATGACATCATGATTTCATATGTACATATGGGAGATGTAGAAATGATGCACAAGAGAACAAAGATGAGAAAAACAGCTGAATTGGACCAAGTATATGTAGGGGAGATGATACAGTTATCACAGCATTGAAAGTACTGATATCAAAGGTAGAGGAAAGGGAGACTGCTGTTAAACATGGGGGAGTGGGAAAATCTCAGAATATTTATACTGAAAAAAAGTCAAGACAGCAATAACTTTCAACCTATGTGACTGCTTTCCTATTAATACAAAATCTTTATGAGTCATCTATACATAAATCGAGGGCATCCTTGATGAGCGTATGAGTAGTGAGGGAGAAGGAATTTTTGTAAGCAATATTCAACAATGGACCGTATATTTACCTTTTCATAATTAACTAAACTGTGCAGATAATATGAAATTTTCTCTTGATTACAATTTGTTGATTATTAAAAAGTATTTGGTTGAGCAAATATAGTATAGGCTCATTTATAAAAAAGGTATCTCCCACCCATACATCCAAATCAGTTATTATTACTTGAAATATATGTAATAGAAATAACCCTGCTCAAAATTGATCTGATCACAAACATCAGGTAAAGTATAAAATAGGGAGAAGTGTGCTTTCCAACTGTATTGACTGTTGAGTTTGAGAAGAGTCAATACAAGAGAAATTGAAGAGAAATCCCTTTTGGATGCCAAAACCTTGAGATGCTACTGTTTGTGGATGAAATTGTGCTAACTGCTTAAAGCTCCAGAACACTGCAGATCCTCCTGGACAAGATATGTAATCACTTAAAAGAGTTTAGGTATTTAGGCCAAATCATAGACAGAAGAATCCCCTTCAGAGGCAGCTAGGTGGCCTGGTAGATAGAGTGCTGGCTCTAGAGTCAGAAATACCGGAGTTTAAACCCAGACTCAGATGGTCACTAATGTATATGACCCTGGGCAAGTCACTTAATCTCTACCTCAGTTTCTTCAAGTTTAAAGTAGGGATCATAGTAGCACCTACCTTTTAGGGTTATTGTGAGGAATAAATGAAATAATATTTGTAAAGCGATTAGCACAGTTCCTGGCCCATTGTAGGTGCTCAGCCAATGCTTATTTTTTTATTTCACTCATAACATGATCAACAAGTGAGCAGCAGTCTCTGGTTAAGGAATTCTCAAAGGAATGAGAACCCACCAAATCTTAAGGCAGCTTATTCCCCTTTGCAATAGCTCTAATTCTAGGAAAATCTTTCCTGACATCAAGCCTAAATTCTCTCCTTTGCATCTTTCACTTGGTGTCCCTGGTTCTATCCCTTGAACTGAGATTGTACAAGCCTGTTTCTTCCTCCACATAATAAACTTTCAAATACATGTACACAGCTGTCATGTCCTCCATATGTCTTTTCTTTTCCACACTATACATGCCCTCTTCCTTTGAGCACCCCTCATAATTCATGAACTCAAGGCCCTTCCACATCCAGGTGGTCCTTTACAACTTATTAATGTTCTTCTTAGGGGCAGCTAGGGGCACCTGAGTTCAAATCTGTCCTTGGACCCTTACTAGCTGTGTGACCCTGAGCAACTCACTCAACTCTGTTTGCTTCAGTTTCATCATCTGTAAGCTGGAGAAGGACATGGTAAACCACTCCGGTAGCTTTGCCAAGAAAACCCCAAAAGGGGTCATGAAGAGTCAGATGTGTCTGAAATAACTAAACAACAACAAATTTTCTTAAAAAACACATGGTACTCAGAACTAAACACAATACTCCAAATGAGGTCTGATGATAGAAGATTATAGTGGGCTATCACCTACATATTCTTCGTAGCTATGTCTCTCTTAACATAACCCGACATGCCTTTAACTTTTTATTTTAGTTGCCCCCCCAAAATTGCTGATTTATACTGAGCTTATGGTCTACAAGAACCAAGAGATATTTTTTTTTCAGAACAGCTGCTTTCTAACCACACCAATACCACCCCCTCCATCTTGGACTTGGGAAGCTAATTTTTTTTTATATCTAAGTATAAGACTCTGTAGTTATCCAGCCCACCCCCTTACTTTTTCATCTCATTAGATTCATTCCAATGCCCATTGAGATTCTTTTGGATGCTGACTCTGTCTTCTAGTGTGTTAGCTATCCCTCCAAGCTTTGTGTCACCTGCAAATTTGATGATTTTGCTATGACTGTCTTTATATATCATTGATAAAAATGTTAAACATCACAGGACCAAGCACAAATCCCTGTGCTACTATACCAAAAACCTCTTGACACAATGACCCATTTGAAACTACTCTAAAAATCCATACATTCACCCAAATTTGAATCCATTTAATTGTATTATCATCCAAATCCATCTCTTCATCTTCTCCACAAGGGTAGTAGAGTAAAATTACCAAAAGGTTTGCTAAAACACAGGTAAATTAAAATCACACTATTCTGCTCATATACTCATTTACTTTATTTTTAGAATTTATTTATTTTTAGTTTTCAACATAAGATTTTGAGTTATAAATTTTCCCCCTTCTCTCTCCTCCCCCCTCCCCAAGACAGCATGCAATCTGATATAGGCTTTACTTATACATTCATATTAAACATATTTTCACATCAGCCATGATATAAAGAAGAATTAGAATTAAACTCATTTACTTCATTGAGGGAAATGTCTAAATTAAGATCTCAGATTTACTTGAATATTTGAATACATACTGGGTGTCCCCCCAAAAACTTAAAACTATATGAAGACTTTTGGGACACCCTGTATGTAACAATTCTTTATGAATATACAAAGAATTTCATCAGTGCAGAGAACTCCTTCCACTAACACAGATCTAATGGATGATTTGGGGCAAATGTCCTCGGGAGTTGCCTGAAGCAAATGAGAGATCATGTAATTTATCCAGGGTTACACAACCAATAAGCACCAGAGACAGGACTTGAACACAAATCTTCTTAATTACAAGCCTAGCCCATATTTTTCCTTCATTTAGGATGTGCACCCTGTTTTCAAAAGGACTTAAAGCAGTCTATAATCTAAAAGCTACTTTATAGTTTCAGGGACTGGGATACAAATCAGCCATAGGCTGGCTGAAGGCAGCAAAGGGAGAAAATACTACCAAATGTCTGCAAAGGAAGATTACTACAGCAAGGTGCTGAATTGGGTTCTAAGTTTCTTGGCAGCCAGTGGAAAGAAAGAAAACATGCTGAATTACATGGTTTTCATTATAAATCATACAAATTATCTTCAGATGAAAACTTTTTTTTGAAACCACACTAGGGGATGATTTTATGATGCAGGTTCATTTTATTGAGGGACATTGGGTAAAGGAGTAGTACAACATTTTTCACCACATTTTTGTAAGGAAAATACATTTTGTTCAAAGAGATGATTTTTGTGCTGACCCTCTAAAAGGCTGAAGCTATAATCTTCTAATGTAACTCCTTTGAAGATCTTTTTGTGGGGTAACAAGAAGAGGGGATTAAGGAAATTAGTTTTGAGATGATATAACATTTTGTGAGTAGGATTTTAAGAGGATGGCTAATACATTTATTAAACTCTTTCTCTCAAATACCAGATATCTTAAGCCAATCTTTGGCATGGTGCTGAATTGCAAACAATTCATGATTTGTTTTCCTAATAAGTACCAGAAATGCAAGTAGTTTGTGTTTATGATTAAAGTGAAAACTGCATGGTTTAGATATGAGAGGTGAGGAAGACCAAAGTTATCATTCTATAGTGCTAGTTTAAGCTCCCTGAGAGTAGGGACTTTTATTTTTGTCTCTGTATACCCACAACCTAGCACAATGCCTAGCAAATAAGTAGTAGGCACTAAATAAATGCTTGTTAAGCAACTGATGAATAAATGAAGGAATACAACATGGAGAGGGCTTGAATTTTTAAAATGGTTAGGATTTGTGGTATTAGTTAAATGACTCATTCATAAAAAAAAAACTCTGGTATGATCCCCATGTAATGTCTTTGTTGGTATTGTTTAGTTGTTTCAGTTGTGCCTGTCTTCATGATTCCTCTGGGGTTTTCTTCGCAAAGATTCTGAAGTCCTTTGCTATTTCCCTCTCTAGCTCATTTTACAGATGAGGAAACTGAGACAAACAGAGTTAAATGACTTCCCTAGGGTCACAGAGCTAGTAAGTGCTTGAGGCTGGATTTGAACTAAGGAAAGTGAGTCTTCCTGACTCCAGGTCAAGCACTGAATCTATTGTGCCACTTAGCTGCCCTATGTAATGTCTATATTTTTATAAAGACATACAGAATAAGTAAGTTGCAAAATGCATATCTAAATAGCTGAACAAAGATGAGGAGGAGGGAAGCAAAGACCATTTGGGTGATTGAAGGGATCTCTTAAGAAGGATCATTTAAATGTTAATGCATGTCAAAAATTGGTTAGCTTGAATGTCTGGGAGAATGGTATCCTTTGATAGAGAACTGTGAATTTCCACTCATCACAAGGCAATAGAAACAATCAGCCTCGAGTCATGATGGATGATTTCACATGCTCATGGCAAAATGTCTCATAAACATCTTAGAGCCCAAGAGAAATACTTTGCTAAAGCATGCTGGATTTATTCAGCTATCTCCCTTATTTAAAAATTGAAGTCCTTATGTAAATTTCCCACCCAGAAGAGGTTCATATTTATTTATGGCAAAACTGACCAAGCCTTCTAACCACTAATGATTGCTTATAATGTGCTTTGACATTGCACAGCATTTTTCTTCTGACCAATGCCAAGGGTAACCATATTATCTGCTTAAGCAATAAATATTTCCAATACGCACAATAGAACTGCAGTAAAGGATGCCTTAGAAATTCTAGCATATATCTACCTCCAAAGAGAGGATTGATGAAGCCTGAAGCCTGAATACAGATTGAAGCACACTTTTTTCTACTTTGTTTCTCTTCCTTTTTTGTGATATGGCTAATATGAAAAATATGTGTTGTGTGATTTTTTCACATGTATGATTGATATCACATTGTTTTCTCATAGGTGGGGGAGGGGAGAAAGGGAAGGAAAGAATTAGGAACTCAAATTTTACAAAAAAGTATTAAAAATAAATAATAAATCTTAAAAAAAAGAAATTCTAGAAAAAAGTTTGTGCACAAAGTATACCTAGTAGGTGTTTAATAAATGCTTGTTGATTTGTTGATTATACCTACCCAGACACCTTGTTCCTGCAAAGATATGCTGTATATTAACATAGACATAAAGGGGAGCACTGAGTTCACTTTAAGTTTGAACTTACCTTAGGACCAGCTCTGTTAGTTACTCATTTGGCTTATTTGCAGACTAAAGAGTATGTGATTTTCTTTTTTATATCTTTCTGTTATTGCTTATATAAAACTGTTATTGTTTATATAAAACAGTGTTACGGAATCATTATTGACTCTTTTTTGTTTTCTATCAATGTCTATTTGTTTTGGGGAAACGTCTGGATGATATATATGTTTATATATATGAATATGTATGTGTATGTATGCACACATACATACACATATATAGGTATGTACGTATGTATGTGTGTGTGTGTGTGTGTGTATATATATATATATATATATAAATGTATATATTTTGTTTTCCTTTCTCTACCCTAATAATGATTTAGGCATGAGTGTAGATTTCTCATGTTATATGTTCTGATTTTAAAACTTATAGATACCTAGGAGTTTCTTCCTATGAAAGAGAAATAATATAAATAGCTAGTGCTTTAGAAATACTGTGTTATTTAATTCTTACAACAACCCTACTTGGTAGATGCTGTTATTATCCCCATTTTACAGATGATGCAAATAGCACTGACTTGCCTAGGGTCACACAGGTGTTGTCTGAAGCTGGATTTAAAAGTAGATCTTCCTGACTCCAAGTCTATGCTTTATCCACTGTGCCACCTAGCTGTGGAGGAGGGGGGTGGCTTTTGCAGCAACATCAGGATTCCTAGAAAAACAAATAGGAAATGAGGGAAAAAAAAAACAAAGCTGGATATTTTCTTAAAAGTTCATCAAAAAGATGGATATTGAACTAAAAACAAATCAGCTTCCAGATTTTGTGAAATGTTGACTACAATAGATTGGATAAGATAGCTGCTTAGGTCTTTTTCAAATCTTTATTTAATAAGTACTATCACTGTCCTTTATCATTGTCAGGGTAGTGAGGTGGCTCAGTGGATAGTGTGCCAGGGAAGATTCATCTTACTGAATTCAAATCCAGCCTCAGACACTTACTAGCTGTGTGACCCTGCACAAGTCACTTAACCCTTTGCTTCAGTTTCCTCATCTGTAAAATGAACTAGAGAAGGAAATGGCTAACCACTCCAATATCTTTGTCAAGAAAAACCCAAATGAGGTCTTGAAGAGTTGGACACAAGTAGAACAACTAAACAACAACAACCTTTATCATCAAGTATTCATTAAGTTTTCACTTAAAAAAAAAGTCCCTGGGTGCATACATTAATGAAATGTGCTGTACAATTACATGGTAATTGAATTAAAGAGTAACATAATAAAGTTGGATTGGGCTTGGACAGTCAAGACAGGCACTTGGGTTTTGAATGAAAAAAATGAACTAAATATATTTTAAATTAACTAAATGTATTTTGAATTAATAACTAGATTTTACTTTAAAAAACAAACATTAAAAATCATATACAAAATAACTAATTTATCTGAGACAATAGGGACACATTTTTTCACACTCTATATGCACACCTGGGCATATCATACTTGTATATTTTAGCTAGTTGGGTCAGTTTTATAGACCTAGAGCTAGAAAGTACCTTAGAAGTCATGTAGTCTAACCTCCTCATTATACAGGTGAGGAAACAGAATGCCATAGAGGTTAAGTGACTTGATTCAGATCATATAGGTACTGGACCAGTGATTTGACAGTCAGTTGTTGCTATTGTTTAGTCTTTTCAGTAATGTACAACTCTTTATGACCTCATTTGGGATTTTCTTGGCAAAGATACTGAAGTGGTTTGCATTCCCTTCTCCATTGCAGATAAGAAAACTGAGGCAAACAGTGTTAAGTGACTTGCCCAGGGTCACACAGCCCAGTATCTGAGGTTAGATTTCAACTCAGGCCTTTCTCATTCTAGGCCTTGTGTTCTATCCACTGTCACCTTGGTGCCCCATTTAACTAGCTTAGTCTCAGCCAACATATAGTGAGATATTTTACAGTATCCTTTCTAGTTGAAATCATTCCGGCTGCTAGGACTTGATTATACCCTGAGGGCATATCTTTTGAGAACCTTGAATGATGTCTGCAATATGGGGCCATTAAAGTAGTATTTTTGTAGTAGGTGTATCCATGTCTCATCTAGAGTCTCCAAATTGATCATATTTACTTGCACAACTTGCCCTTCTTTTTTCATTTATATTTTCTGACCAAAATTTTTAGGATAAAATAGGCAAGAATTAGCTAAACATCTGACTTCCTACAATGACCTTGGTTATCACTAGCAATTTTTGAAATTTTTTATCTGTTATTGTTGCCTTTCATTCATTCATTTATTTATTGAATGAATGAATGGATGAATGAATGAATGAATGAATGAAGAAGCATTTATTAAGTATTTACTATGTGACAAGCAGTATGCTGAGTCCTGGGGATACATACACATATATGTATATATCTATAAATATCTATATATGTATATATATGTGTGTGTTAAAAATATATATTTTGTATATATATATACATATACATATACATATATATATACACACAGAGAAGTGAAGCAAGGCCTATTTTGGGGAAATTTAATATTTTTCAAAATTCCATTAATTTTTTTCAATTAACAAAAATGTATTTTTCTCTTCTGTTCACCCATCCATCCTTATTGGAAAAATATCAAATATGAATAATAATCAAGCAAAACAAATTCCCCCAATGGTCATATCCATAAAAGTCATGTCTCATTCTGTAAGGTAAATCCATTACCTTTCTGTCAGGAAGTAGGTAGCATGCTTCATCATCAGTCCTCTGAAATCTGAGTTGATCTTTGCATCAATCAAAATTCTTACATCTTTCAAAATTGTTTGCTTTTTCAGTGTTGCTGTTACTATATAAATTCATTATGTTTGGTTCATACAAATCTTGGACTTCTTCCTCACAGCACAATAGTCTTCCATTACTCTAACCATTCCCAAAATGGTGCCTCTGCTTATTATTTAATGAAAATTAAAAGAGACATATCCAAAGTAAAAAAGTAATTAGTGATATAGTCCATCATGTATATTATTTTTTGGAAAAGCAATTTAAAAAAATTCACAGATATGACAGGAAGGATCACAAAGCCAAAAATCTCAAGGAGGTGTTGACCCAAGAGAGATTGGAAGTTCTGAAAAATGAAATTCTGACAACAAAAACATAAGTGATTATGACCGGTAACTCCATCAACCAACTTGTATTTTTCAAAAATACATTTATGGAAGATGAGATCAAGGTCAGGTAACTTAGGATGAATACTAATGAGTAAAAAGGTCCCCCAAGCTCAACTCCTTGTCTATCATTTATAAGGCAAATCCTGCTTCCTGAAATTTGCAACAAAATTATCTTTATTTTTATTCACAGAATTTCAAGCACTAAAAATGCAGGATTCCTAAAATTCAGAAGAAACTGAGACTCACAGTGAAGCTAAGAACAACAAAGGGGACTATTAAAGTCCCTACTTTTTGAGGCCAATAGGATGATAAAAGAATTGAAAGATCCACTACTTAGAATAGATGGTTTGATGATATCAAATGATGATAAGAAAGAACTACTCAATTCATATATTGCTTTCGTTTCCTTTACCAAGGATAATGTTAGACCTGAAAAATAGAATAAAATGTTTAACAGAGTTGAAACTCAAGGGAAGTAAGGGCATTAGCAAAATATTTCCCTATGTTTAAAAAAAAAAGAAAAAGAATGACAATGAACTCTTCATATTAGAGGCTGAAAGTGAATTTGACCTAGATTCCTGTCTAAATTCTTCTTATTAAAAAAAAAAAGATGCTTTACCAGTATTTAGAATGAAAGTTTATGATCACTAAGAAATATCATGGTTTTAATAATAATAATAATAATGATAATGATAATAATAGTAATAATAATGTCATTTTGACCAAGTTCATTTCCCTTTTTTTGGGGGGAGGGCAATTTAAGCAAACTAGTAGGACAGGGAGATAGATGCAATTTTGTTGCTATTTAGTCACTTCAGTTGTGTCTGACTCTTCCTGGCTCCATTTGGGGTTTTCTTGGCAAAGATCCTGGAGTGGTTTGCCATTTCCTGCTCCAATTCATTTTACAGATAAGGAAACTGAGATAAACAAGAGTAAGTGACTTGCTTAAGGTCACACAGCTAGTAAGTGTCTGAGGCTGGATTTGAACTCAGGAAGATGAATCTTCCTGACTCCAGGCCTATCCACCATGCCACCCATTGTCCATAGATGCCAGACAAAGCATATCTGCATTTCTACAAGATATTTGCTATCCTTGCATATAAGACACAGAGGAGCCTGTTAAGTTATTCAACCAGTCTGGTCGACTTGAACTTACTGATAACAGCTAGGAACTTTCTTGTTATCTCCTTATGGAAAGAGGTGAACTAGGTGATAATATAGTTAGTTCAGCTTAGAACTCATTGTAGTACCTCCTTCAAGAGATTATTGGGAGATCCAATAAGATAACATATCTAAAGTACTTGGCAAAACTTAAAGAACTATATAAATGAAAGTTATTATTTTTTCCTTCTCATCTTGGACTTTAGTAGAGTCTACCAGGGATTTGGCCCAGATTCTGTTCTGTTCAACATTCCAAAGAAAATGTCTTCATGAAAGCATCAATAATACAGCTTCCTCTGGGAAACAAGATGTAAAGAAATGTAACTCATAAACACACATTGATATCTTCTCTATCCACTCTGTTACAGAAGATATTTTAAATAAGCTACCATAGAGCTTTGATATTCTCCAGCTAATATGTATTGGATCTCTTTGCAACTCCAATTATTTCTAATCTTGAATTAATGGCTACAATATGGCTTTAACTGCCTTGAATTCTATTGGATGAATCTATTATATGGATTATAGCCCTAAATTTTCTATTCTTCCAAAGAAAGAGATAGAAGAGTATTAATTTCATCTTGCTTCAAGATTTAAGTGTTTTTCTAGTACCTATGTGTTATAGTGGGTAGAGTACTGGGCCTGGAGTCAGAAAGAGTCATTTTTCTGAGTTCAAATTAGGCTTCAAACACTTCTAGCTGTGTGACTCTGGACAAGTCACTTAATTCTCTTTGCCTCGGTTTCCTCATGTATAAAATGAACTGGAGAAGGAAATGGCAAACTGTTTCAGTGTCTTTGCCAACAAAACCCCAAATGGGGTCATGAAGAGTCTGACATGACTGAACAACAACAACAACAACAGGAAGGACACTGGGTCTGTGCCTTCCGTCTGCTTGACTCGTCTTCTAAAATGTCAATTTATCAATGAAGACAATGGTAACAGGAGAACTGGTGAAAAGAAGAATAGATGACCATATAGTTTGATTTAAAATTTACATTCACTCATGCAGCTCTTGAATGTAATAAAGTGAAAATGTGTTTTCTCTCTAGGTCAACTATTGCCTGTAACTGAACTTTCTTGAAATCTTCACAAAATTTTCTGTATTTTTATTCAGTGCAGTTTAGACAGTTTTGACATAAATGGCATCTACTGTAAGTAAGTTGTTCTGACTTTCCTTTAAGAAGGTAAGGAAGACATCCTCAGGTTTTGAAGTACTGGTTTTATCTTCCTGGTTGTCTGAGGCATAAAAAGCTTAAATTATTGTTGCCTGGAGTTCCTACAGCCCTGTGGAGACAACTTTCTGCCTCATTGGTGTCTGTTACCATGGTGAATGCCAACTTGGAGAGAAGTAGTATTTTATGTGAATTAAACTAGGAATTTTATCCTTTTTAATCTTATTATAAGTAAAGTTCTTTGATTGCGTATTATGGTCTGTATTTCACTGCATTCCAAACCCAAACCTAAATCACTGAATTGTCCTGAGGTAGGCCTGGATCAGAATATTGACCAGGTGAGAGTCCTATTAGCTTATGCTTAAATATCCTTAAAACTGTTATCTGTGGAAGTATGTGGGATGTGAGAATATCAACTCTGTCTCCACATCCCTTTCTGTAGTAGCACCCCCAATACTAGGCAAACCTTCCTAAATCTACCTACACCTCCACAATTTTTTCTAATCAGGATATTGTTATCTTGGTAACCACATCTGCAATCACCTATTCACCCTCTTTTGAAAATCATTTGTTTCAAAGTTATTTTGCATATGATCCCAAGCATTAATAATTAACTCACACTTATAGTTCCAGAATTTTTCTTCCACCTCTCCCATCTCAGTTCTTATAAGGTTTTTTTCTTTTTCTTTTTTCTTGGATCTTTTTTTTTAATTTAAGAAAAGTTTTACTAATGCATTAATATTGGTGCAAAGTTATTACAATGGGTGTGAAAGACTAATAGACATACTATTACAGGCTATAGAAAAACAAAGAAGAGTTTTATACAATTAAAATATTAAACAAGCCCCTAGAATTTAGGTGAATGAGTAACAAATCCATTATAGAAATTAAATCTGGAAGATTAGATCCAGTATTAGGACCTACAATATCACTGGAAGTCGAACTTTAGTTCTTTCATTCTTTTCTAGTAAATCTCTTAGCTCTTTCCAAAGAACAATGTTCTCAAACCATAATGATTAACTTAATTTCAAGGTCTTGGGAAAAGCTGTCATGAAGAATGTGGGTAGATGAAAAACAAATATTAACTTAGATCTTTGGGAGTTTTACTCAGAAAACATTCATATTATTTTACCTGAACTAATTACAAGATCTATGTGCATACTGAATACTGAATTCAAGAAAAGTTTATGATTCATAAGTTTTGCCAGTGAAAATAGTTAAAATGAGCATATATACTATTATTTCTACTAAATTATTTCCCCCAAGTTATGTTTATAATAAAGCCATAAGGAAAATGTTCATTACACTTGCTTATTACACATTAAGGGACAGAGCAAGGATGTCTATAGGTCTGATGGTTTAGCATCCACATTATTGTGCTTACATAGTTTTAATAAAACAAGTAACACATACTACATCCTTCCAACATTCATGGCAATGCAGTAATGATAAAATTGTCCAAGGAGAATCAAGATAACTGGAAATCACATGAAATACTGTTTCACTTAGTAATAAGTGCTACATTAAAAACAAATAGCATTATATATTATCTTTCCAATAAACTGTGGTATAAGAAACTCACAGTGGAAACAAATCCTGTGAGTTTCTCTGAGGGATGTGTCAGCAGGCCCCAGGCATAGCCTAACCCACATCAAAAATCATATCCAGAAGAAAAAAATATTTTTCAATTAAGAGGAAATGAAACCAAACCTGGACATGACTTGCTGAAATTAAAAAAAAACAAACACCTGGTAGAGATGACAGCATAAATAATTGAGCAGAACCAATTGTCCTAGTGGCAGATAAGAAATGGATTTTGTATTGGGCTGATTTACACAACTCATTTTATTAAATTATTTTGAATTTAAAAAGTGAAATGCTTCATTATACATTCTCAGAAATAACTACAAAGATTACAGAGTCCTACACAGTTTAAAGACACAAAGCAGATGTTGAGCGGCTAGATGTCACCCTAGAATCTGAATTTTAGAAAGTTAGTCCTGGAGTAGGATGGCATCATGTCTCTGGCAGGAGAAACAAAGGAATGATGCTTGATGAGCAGGTAGGGTACATTCTGTAGTTGGCCGGTGGACAGAAGAGAGCCCCATTCTGAGACAGACTCTTAGACTCCATGGTTTATCTTCCACTGCTCATGCCTCTGTCTTCATAAATGGTAATTTTGATAACACAAAGTCCTCTCTCTATTGGGTCTGTAAGAAAGAGGCTCTGTGGAGCATAAATCTTCTCATTCTGTTCCTGAATATATTTGGCGATTTTCTTAAGAACCTTCGTATAACGCGTTTCCATGCACAAAAAGAGAGTATATGCTGTCAAACAAGCTAAATAGTCTTCAAGGAAAGCTCAGCCCCCAAGCTTTTCTGCTTCTGCATAAAGGTTATTTAGAGTATGGACTATTTCTTCAAATGCTGCTGGTCGATCTGGTTCTCCAACTTGGCAGGGAACCTTGTCAAGAACTCACACGAGGTGTGGCAGCTGTAATCTCGCTGGATGAAGATCTGGCTGGCCACGAGCACCTGATGTGACCTCAAGGCCTGCGAGGACAGGCTGGGCTGGCTGCCTCCTCCATGGACCTCCAGTGGCTGTTGTGCCATTTCCTGAATCTTTAGAAGAAAATTCAAATAGAACAGAATAGAACAGCTTCAAAAATACCTTTCTATTGTGGTTTCCTCAGATTCCTCCTTTCCTTTCTCCTGGTATCATAGAATTTTATAATGGAAAGGCATCTAAGAGAAATCTAGTCTATCCTCATTTTATAGATGAGGAAATGGAGGCCCAGAGAGGGAAAGGACTCTGTCCTAAGTCACACAAGTAGTAAATAAAAAGAAAAAAATGGATTTAAACTGAGGCTTCTATATTCAAATCCATCATGCTCTCAATTGTATCATTCTTTCTAACAGGCAGATTTTTTTTTATCTAAACTGTTCAGATTCCAGGTAAAATGGATGAGTGCATTTTTTCCCTTTACCTTTTTTTTGTTTATAAACAATTAAAAAATTTTTTTAACATGTTTTTTTAAAATTTTGGGTTACAAATTTTCTCTTTACTCCCTCCCCACCTACCCTTATTGAAAAGGCAAGCAATTCCATACAGGTTATAGATGTGTAGTCATGCAAAACACTTCCATAGTAGTCATGTTGTGAAAAACTAAGGGGTGGAGTAAAACAGTGACTTGCTTGAGCTCTCCCCCAAACCTCTCCAAATACCTATAAAAAATGGCTCTAAGCAAATTCTAAAGCAGCAGAACCCACAAAGAAGACAGAGTGAAACAAATTTCCAGCCCAAGATAACCTGGATGGTTGATTGGAAAGGTTTGTTGTGCCGGGCTGGCAGAGGAGCACAATCAGCAAACCTGGAGCAGGCCACAGGGGACTGAATCACTAGCAGCTGTAGCTAGGAGTTCCACATTCCTTTCCTGGCCTGTGCTCTGGTCTATGAGTGACCACAAGCACTCTTTTCAGTCTTGGAACTGTGAGGAGGATTTCCTCTCCACCACCACAAGCTCCACTGTGCCAGAGCTCCTCCTTGCCCCAGGACCACCACCCAGAACTGTGACTGAGATCCAAGCATGGGCAAAGCAAGAGAATCCTGCACCAGCAGAGAGATTCCTGCAATCCCCCTCTGATCAGCCACTCAACTCCCCCTCAGTCTGTGGACCAGAAGCTCAGGAGGCAGCCACTGCCCCAGGGCTAATGGGACTGGAACCCTGTGCTTCTCTCTCACCACTGCAGAAATAGACTTTTCCCACTGACCTTCTAAGTTGTCATTGGTGTTCATGGGTTGAGAAGTCTGGAAACTGCCACAGTTGCCTGTGATTCAGTCCTCTGAGGCCTGTTCCAGGTTCTCTGTGGTCTGTACGCCCACACCAAACTGTGTTGTTCTCCCAGCCTGGCGCAATTTACCTCTCCAATCAACTATGCAGGTTGTCTTGTACTGGAAATTTGTTTCACTTTGTCTTCTTGTGGGTTCTGCTGCTTTAGAATTTTTTTAGAGCTATTTTTATAGGTATTTGGAGGGGTTTGGGGGAGAGCTCAAGCAAGTCACTGCTTTTACTCTGCCATCTTGGCTCCATCCCCAATGAGTGCATTTTAAAAGGGTTTTGTAGGTAAGAAGAGAATACTTCACTTTTAACTTCAATAGTTATATACCAATAGGCAAAGTTTGTGAATTTTCCTGTCACAGAAATCTAAGAAGATATACTTACATATTCACACTATGGTCCAAAGCAGAGGTGTCAAACATGCAAATACTGCCTGAACCAGATTAAAATGTAATTAAGAGATATTTAACAGATTAATAAAAATATAATAGAACAGATAATTACCTATTTTAAAATTAAGTCAGTAAGCAGCTTGGAGAGATCTTTATGTATGGATTAATGGTTCAAATTTCTATTTGAGTTTGATACAATTGGTAACTGGTCCAAAGAATCAAAAAGTGCCAATGATAAGACCACTGAAGACCAGGTGCTCTTTTGTTGTCTAAGATAGCTTCTCAAATGTTTGTGATTGCTAACCAGAGCCAAATCGAGACAAGAATGTTAAGCAGCTACCATTTGTTTTTGATGCTTCTAGCATCCCCTTTTTGTACTATTTTGCTCTTTGCAGAGTGTCCCTTAACACTGACCTCCCTTCCCACCCATAAACTTTTAGGTACTCAGTCCCTTCTACTATACAACATTTCTATCAATGACTTACTTGAAGGCATTGGTGGAATGGTTATCAAATTTGTTGTTCATATTTCATCTTCAAAGAGGACCAGTGATATTACAGGGTGATAACTTGGCTTCTGCATGAATTGGATTTAATCAAGGCAGAGGAAGACAAAATGTGTCAGCCTCACTCTCTCTTCCAGAGTCATCCAAGTCCAGTGGCAAGATAAAAGTCAATATGACCAGCAATTACCCTGGAGGGAGTGGATGACCTGTCTTTGATGTCTGACCAAGGTCTAAGTACTCTACAGTGCTTGCTTTAGTTGCCTTTTTAGCTGTCGGAAGAAATTCTTCTCATCTACCCATTCTGTGGGCAGAAATCTTCATGTGTTTGGGGCAGACATTCCCCTAACTCACTGATAGGTTTGAGACCTATGGGTTACTTTCAAACTGGTTTAGTCTGTCTGATAAGACAGTTTTACCAGGGTGTGACTGCTGTACATGTTATAGCTTCTTGGAGACAAAGATGAGAGCTGGATGACTGTGGACACCCAAAGTGGAAAGCAGCCCTGAAAAGGAATTGGCAAGCCCTCCCACTAGAGGTGCTAGCCTTCCCCTAACATCCCATATACCCTGATTGTCAAATTTACCAATGATGTGGAGCTGGAAGGGACCAATAATATACTTAATGATAAAGTAAGGATCCAAAAATCCTCTACAGGCTTGAATTATAGGCAGAACCAAAAAGGATGAAGTTCAATAAGAAAAATGAAGAAGACCTAGATGTTTTAAAGAACTGTAAGAACAACATGAGTTGGCAATGTGACATGGCAGCCATAAAAGGCTACATGAACATAGGCAAAGGGTCTAGAATGACAGAAATGATAGACCTACTTTTTTCTTCCCTGGTATAGCCACATCTCTTTCTAGCTGCATAAAGACTGATTAAAGGAACCATAAGGGGAGACATAAGAGCTGTCTTCAAGTGTTCAAAGGGCTATTATATGAAAGAAAAACTAGAAATGTTCTGTTTGACTACAGAAGGAAAAATTAGGAGAAATTCATGAAAATTGGATAATGCAAATTTTTGACAATGCTTTCTACCAATTATAGTGGTCCAAAAGAGAGGGGTGACTCTCAAGGTAGTGAGCTTTCTATTATTAGAAGTTAGCAAATGAAGACTCAAAATATTATTTTTTATGAATTTATTTATTTTTAGTTTTCAACATTCACTTCCACAAGATTTTGAGTTCCAAATTTTCTCCCCATCTCGCTCCTCACCCCACCCCAAGATGGCATGCATTCTGTATACCCCTTCCCCTAATACTGACAAAGGTCTCATGAGTTACAAGTATCATCTTTCTGTGCAGAAATGTAAACAGTTCAACTTTAATAAGTCCCTTAGGATTTCTCTTTCCTGTTTACCTTTTCCTGCTTGTCTTCAGTCTTGTATTTGAAAGTCAAATTTTCTATTCAGCTCTGGTCTTTTCATCAAGAATGCTTGAAAGTCCTCTATTTCACTGAATGTCTATTTTCCCCCTGAAGATTATACTCAGTTTTGCTGGGTAGGTGATTATTGGTTGTAATCCTATATCCTTTGACCTCCAGAATATTATATCCCAAGCCTTCCAGTCCCTTAATGTAGAAGCTGCTAATTCTTGTGTTATCCTGATTGCGTTTCCACAATACTTGAATTGTTTCTTTCTGGCTGCTTGCAATATTTTCTCCTTGACTTGAGAACTCTGGAATTTGGCTACAATATTCCTAAGAGTTTTCCTTTGGGGATCCCTTTCAGGAGCTGATTGGTGGATTCTTTCTATTTCTATTTTACCCTCTGGTTCTAAAATGTCAAGGCAGTTTTCTTTGATAATTTCTTGAAAGATGATATCTAGGCTCTTTTTTTATCATGGTTTTCAGGTAGTCTAATCATTTTAAAATTATCTCTCCTGTATCTATTTTCCAGGTCAGTTGTTTTTCCAGTGAGATATTTCACATTGTCTTCCATTTTTTCATTCATCTGGTTTTGTTTTGCAGTTTCTTGATTTCTCATAAAGTTATTAGCTTCCATTTGCTCCATTCTAATTTTTAAAAAAGTGTTTTCTTCAGTGAGCATTTGGACTTCCTTTTCCACTTGATCAAATCTGCTTTTCAAGGCATTCTTCTCCTCATTGGTGTTTTGGACCTCTTTTGCCATTTGGGGTAGGCTATTTTTTAAGGTGTTATTTTCTTCAGTATTTTTTGGGTCTCCTTTAGCCAGCTGTTGACTTCTTTTTCATGATTTTCTTGCATCACTCATTTCTCTTCTCAGTTTTTCTTCTACTTCTCTTATTTGCTTCTCAAAATCCTTTCTGAGCTCTTCCATGGCTGGAATTGATTCCCTCTCCACTATCACCACAAGCTCCATCATGCCAGTGTTCCTTCTCACCCCATGACCATTACCCAGAACTGCAACCCAGATCCAAGCATGGGCAAAGCAAGAGAACTCTGCCTCAGCACCAGCAAAGAGATCCCTGCAACCTCCCATGATTAGCCTCTCACTCCCCACTCCATCTGTAGGCAGAGAGCTCCAGAAGCAGCTGCCACCCCAGGGCTGTGCCAGGACTGGGGCCAGACTGAGCTCCTCTCTCACTGGTCCAACAGATCTTTCCTATTGACCTTCTCAGTTGTCTTCGGTGTTTGTGGGTTGAGAAGTCTGGAAACTACCTCATCTCCCCTTGATTAAATCCCCTGAGGACTGCTCCAGGTTCACTGAGGCCTGGTCTTTGCCTGCATGGCCCACATTGAACTGTGCTCCTCTCCCAGCCTGGTACAACAGACTTTTCCAATCAACCATCCAGGTTGTTTTGGGCTGGGAATTTGTTTCACTCTGTCTTTTGGTGGGTTCTGCTGCTCTAGAATTTGTTTAGAGCCATTTTTACAAGTATTTGGATGGGTTTGGGGGAGGGCTTAAGCAGGTCACTGCTTTTATTCTGCCATCTTGGCTCTGTCCCTTTGAGATATTATTGGTGATGGGATTTTTATTACAGCTTAAAATGGGTGGCATTTGGGGTTTCTTCCAATTCTGAGATTCTGTGATCTTATTAAAGGAGCTGCTGTCAATCTCTTATACCCTTCATGAAAATCATGAGTTCAGGAAACCATTGAGTTCAGGAAAACTCAAGGGTGTTTGCATTTTTATTCATTATATCTGAAACAAAAGGTTTTATCTTCTAATAAATTAGTGTTACAATTCAAAAATCAAGTGGGGAAAGTATCTGGGGAGATGGGGCTCTGATTCCTCTGGTTCTTCAAATTATACCCACCTTCCTCCATTTATTTGCAAGACTGGCACTTACCAAAAATTATGAAAATTATGTGGAGGCAATTTTTTGGGGGGGTGATTATTTTTCTCAATTTAGGAAGGAGGCAAAACTCATGAATGCCTTAAACGTATACTAAGCTACTTGCTCTTCCTCAGCATGACACTCCAATTCCCAGTTCTTTGGATTTGCACTGCTATACCCATGCCTGCAAGGAGACAGCTAGGTCATGCAGTGGATAGAGTTCTAGGCCTGGAGTCAGGAAGACTCACCTACCTGAGTTTAAATCTGGCTCCAGACACTAGCTGTGTGATCCTAGGCAAGTCACTTAACCCCATTTGCCTCAGTTTACTCATCTGTAAAATGAGCTGGAGAAGATGGCCCACTGCAGTGTCTTTGCCAAGAACATCCCCAATGGACTCAGACAGACATGACTAAAACAATTCATCATCATCATCATCAACAATGACACCATTCATGCCTACAATGCTCTTGCTCACCTCCTTCCCCAGGCATGTCTAGCTTCCCTCAAGACCCAGTTCAAAGCCTACCTCATATGGTATGCCTTCACCCAATGTCCTTTACCCCTAGTATCTAGTGTCTTCCTTTTAAGGTCAACTCCATCTATATTCTATAAAATCCTGTAATTATGTAGTTATTTGCATGTCACAAATAACTGTGGCACCCATTAGAATGTTTCTACTTTGGGAGTAAGGACTGTGTGTGTGTGTGTGTGTGTGTGTGTGTGTGTGTGTGTGTGTGTATTTGTCTCTTTATTTGTATTCCAAGTGCTTAGCACATGGCTTCACACATATAAGTATTTAGTAAATGTTTGCTGACTGATAGACTGACTGGCCTTTCAGGTTCTTTCTGGCTTTAAATCTATGAACCTGTGATTCAGTGCGGACAATGCTAACTGACTGAATGACTAGTAAGCACAACTCATCTTTTGAAATGTAATTCTATCCTACTGTAATTGTCTTAAAAAATTGTCTTAATACCCCTACAAAACATATATCTTAGGTTTCCTACAAAGTTGAAAATATTTTAAAAATACATCTATGTGTCCTATTTCAAGGCCAAAATATAATAACTTATTTAGAAGCATTTTCCTCAAAGGCATAAATTCAACTGGAGTAGTTTTAAATGGATCTTACTGCCATCCTAATAGGCAGTGCCTCTGGTGATGTACAGTTGCAATAGATTATCACAGACATTATAGATTCTGTGAAGGAGGGATTCTCTGAAATCCTCTACCTAAGCACAGTATGAGATATAGGGTGCCACATACCCACTGGAATTTTACATCTGTGGAAGGTGTCACCATTAACACTGCTGCTGAGTCTAAAAAGCTTTTTTCCTTGAGCATATCAGTCATAGACAGGAACAAGTTTGCTGACACATTCTATCAACCAGGGTTTTCTTTCAGTTGTCACTTCCATCCATTGCACCATAATTGATTTTCACAAAGATGATCCCCAAGAAGGGACAAGGCCCTGAACTGGCTTCTGAATTACAAATGAGAGATTAAATTACATAAAATATTTGCATTGTGCATTTTCCTAAAAAATGGTAATCCATATAAAGTGAGAAATTAAAGAAGTTAATTTATTACTTGGAATATTTGGCTAACCAAAACAACACATTCTTTTCAATTCAATAAGTATTTATTGGGTACTTACTACTTGCAAGGCATTAGGGATAAAAAGAAAAAAAACCCAAACAACAGAAGTCCCTGCCCTCAAGGAGTTTACATTCTACACACATTCCTTTAATATGCCAATTAAATCTCCAGCATAGAATAATAGTTCCTGGGTCAAAATTAGAGATAGTGATCCATAAAGTATAAATACTCTTACTTGTTCTAAGATTTTTCTTTGCTAACAGTAAGATTGTAATTTATATTTATTTATTTATTTTCACATTAGTGATGTTGTGAGTAAAAATTAAAACCAATAGGAGGAACCATCAGAAAGAGGAAACAAAACTCAACAGAAGAGAAAAAAATAGCAATTCAACTTCCATAGTTCTTTCTTTGGATGTGGATAGCATTTTCCATCACAAGGCCTCTGGAAATATCTTAGATCCTTGTATTGCCAGGAAGGGTTAAATTTATCAATATTAGTCATCATACAATGTGGTTGTTATTGCGTACAATGTTCTCTTGGTTCTGCTCACTTCACTCAGCATCAGACCATACAAGTCTTTCCAGGTTTTTCTGAAGTCAGCCTGTTCATTTCTTATAGTACAATAGTATTCCATCACATTGATATACCACAACTTGCTCAGCCATTGCCCAGTTGATGGGCATCCTGTCAATTTCCAATTCTTTGCCACCACAAAAAGAGCTTCTATGAATATTTTTGTACATATAGGTCCTTTTCCCATTTGTGTGATGTCTTTGGGATATAACCCTAGAAGTGCTATTGCTGGGTCAAAGGGTATGCACATTTTTACAGCCCTTTTGGCATAGTTCCAAATTGCTCTCCAAAATGGTTGGATCATTTCACAATTCCACCAACAATGCATTAGTGTTCCAATTTTCCCACATCTTCTCCAACATTCATCATTTTCCTGTTTTGTCATGTTGGCCATTCTGATAGGTGTGATGTGGTACCTCAGAGTTGTTTTGATTTACATTTCTCTAATCAATAGTGATTTAGAGCATTTTTTTCATATGACTATAGATGGCTTTAATTTCTTCATCTGAGAACTGCCTGCTCATATCCTTTGACCATTTATCAATTGGGGAATGACTTGTATTCTTATAAATTTGACTTAATTCACTATATATTTTAGAAATGAGGCCCTTATCAGAGACACTGGTAAAATTTCTCAGTTTTCTACCTTCCTCCTAATCATACTTGCATTGGCTTTGTTTGTGTAAAAAAATTTCAATTTAATATAATCAAAATTATCCATAATGCATTTCATAATGTTCTCTATCTCCTGTTTGTTCATCAATTCTTCTGTTCTCCATAAATCTGACAGGTAAACTATTCCTTATTCTCCCAGTTTGCTTATAGTATCAGCTTTTATATGTAAATCATGAACCCATTTTGACTTTATTTTGGTATATGGTATGAGATTTTTGTCTATGCCTAGTTTCTGCCATACTCTTTTCCAGTTTTCCCAGCAGTTTTTTTTTTCAAAGAGTGAGTTCTTATCCCAGAAGCTGGGGTCTTTGGGTTTATCAAATAATAGATTACTATAATCATTGACTACTGTGCCTTGCATATTTAACCTATTCCACTGATCCACCACTCTATTTCTTAGTCAGTACCAAGTAGTTCTGATGATTGCTGCTTTATAATATAATTTAAGGTCTGGAATGGCTAGGCCACCTTCCCCTGCATTTCTTTTAATTAGTTCTCTTGATATTCTGGACCTTTTGTTCTTCCAAATGAATGTTGTTATTTTTTCTAACTCTATAAAATAATTTTTTGGTAGGTTGATTGGTATGGCACTGAATAAGTAAATTAGCTTAGGTAGAATTGTCATTTTTATTATATTAGCTTGGCCTACCCATGAGCAACGGATGTTTTTCCATTTATTTAGATCTGACTTTATTTGCGTGAAAAGTGTTTTGTAATTGTGTCCATAGAGTTCCTGGGTTTGTTTTGGGAGGTAGACTCCTAAATATTTTATAATGTCTACAGTAAGTTTAAATGGAATTTCTCTTTCTATCTCTTGCTGTTGGGCTTTGTTGGTAATATATAGAAATGCCAATGATTTATGTGGGTTTGTTTTATAGCCTGCAATTTTGCTAAAGTTGTTTATTATTTCAAGTAGTTTTTTACTTGATTCTCTAGGATTCTCTAAGTATATCATCATGTCGTCTGCAAAGAGTGATAGCTGTGTTTCTTCTTTGCCTATTCTAATACCTTCAATGTCTTTCTCTTCTCTTATTGCTAAAGCTAATGTTTCCAGTGTGATGTTGAATAACAGTGGTGATAATGGACATCCTTGTTTCACCCCCGATCTTATTGGAAATTCTTCTAGCTTGTCCCCATTACATATTATGCTTGCTGAAGGTTTTAGATAGATGCTATTTATTATTTTAAGGAAGACTTCATTTATACCTATGCTCTCTAGTGTTTTTAATAGGAATGGGTGTTGTATTTTGTAAAAAGCTTTTTCTGCAGTTATTGAGATGATCATGTGGTTCCTATTAGTTTTGGTGTTGATATGATGGATTATGCTGATAGTTTTCCTTATATTGAACCAGCCCTGCCTTCCTAGTATAAATCCTACCTGGTCATAGTGTATTATTCTTGTGATAAGTTGCTGTAATCAATTTGCTAATATTTTGTTTAAAATTTTTTGCATCTGTATTCATTAGATTCATATCATATCATCATATCATTCATTAGATTCATATCATTCACATCATATCATTTTCTTTCTCTGTCTTGACTCTTCCTGTTTTAGGTATTATCACCATATTTGTATCATAAAAAAAATTTGGTAAGATTCCTTCTTCACCTATTTTACCAAACAGTCTATATAGTGTTGGAATTAATTGTTCTTTAAATATTTGATAGAATTCACATGTAAATCCATCTGGCCCTGGAGATTTTTTCCTAGGGAGTTCATCAATGGCTTGTTCAATTTCTTTTTTCTGAGATGGGGTTATTTAAGTATTTTACTTCCTCTTCTGTTAATCTGGCAATTTATGTTTTTGTAAATATGTATCCATTTCACTAAGATTGTCAAATTTGTTGGCATATAGTTGGGCAAAATCATTCCTAATTGTTGTTTTGATTTCCTGTTCCTTGCTTGTAGCTTCACCCTTTTCATTTTTGATACTAGTAATTTGGTTTTCTTTCTTTTTTTAAAATTAGATTAACCAAAGGTTTATCTATTTTATTGGTTTTTTCATAAAACCAGCTCTTAGTTTTATTTATTAGTTCAATAGTTTTCTTAATTTCAATTTTCTTAATTTTTCCTTTGGTTTTCAATATTTGTAATTTGGTGTTTAATTGAGGATTTTTAATTTGTTCTTTTTCTAGTTTTTTTAGTTGTATGCTCAATTCCTTGATCTCCTATTTTTCTATTTTATTTATGTAAGCATTTAGAGATGTAAAACTTCCCCTAAGAACTACTTTTGCTGCATCCCATAAGTTTTGGTACATTGCCTCATTATTGTCATTCTCTTGAATGAAATTATTTATTGTTTCTATGATTTGTTGTTTGACCCAGTCATTTTTTAGGAGTAGATTATTTAGTTTCCAATTATTTTTTAGTCTATTTTTCCATGGCCCTTTATTACATACAATTTTTATTACATCATGATCTGAAAAGGATGCATTTAATATTTCTGTCTTTCTGCATTGGATTGTGAGGTTTTTATGACCTAGTACATGGTCAATTTTTGTGTATGTGTCATGTACCGCCGAGAAAAAAGTATATTCTTTTCTATCCCCATTCAGTTTTCTCCAGAGGTCTATCAAACCTAACTTTTCTAATGTTCTACTCACCTCCTTAACTTCTTTCTTGTTTATTCTGTGGTTAGATTTATCTAGTTCAGAGAGTGGGAAGTTGAGGTCCCCCACTAGTATAGTTTTGCTGTCTATTTCTTCCTGTAACTCCCTGAACTTCTCCTCTGAGAATTTGGATGCTATACCATTTGTTGCATATGTATTTAGTAGTGATATTACTTCATTGTCTATGGTACCTTTTAGCAGGATGTAGTTTCCTTCCTTATCTCTTTTGATAAGATCTGTTTTTGCTTTTGCTTTGTCTGAGATCAGGATTGCTACCCCTGCTTTTTTTTACTTCAACTGAAGCATAATATATTTTGCTCCAGCCTTTTACCTTTACCCTGTATGTGTCATTCTTTTTCAAATGTGTGTCCTGTAAACAACATATTGTAGGATTATGGTTTTTAATCCACTCTGCTGTACGCTTCCATTTTATGGGAGAGTTCATCCCATTCACATTCATAGTTATGATTACAATCTGTGTCTTTTTCTCCATCCTTCCCCCCCATTTATGCTTTTCTTTCTCCTTTTTCCTTCCCCCCCTCACTAGTGTTTTGCTTTTGACCACCGCCTCTTTCAGTCCCACCTCCCTTCTATTATCCCTTTCCCTTTTCTTCCCCTTTACCCTTACTGCTTCTTCCCTCCCTTCTATCCCCCCTCCCTTTTCTTTCCCCTTTTCCCTCCTACTGCCTATAGTGCAAGTTAGATTTCTATACCTAACTGGTTATGTTATTCCCTTCTTGAGCCAAATCTGATGAGAGTAAGGTTCAAACAATACTCTTCCCCCTCCCTTCTTTACCTCTGCTCTAATAGGTTTTTGTGTCTTTTCCTGTAATGTAATTTATCCTTGTCTGCCCCCTCCTTTCTCAGTACATTATCTTAGCTCAGACTAATCCATTTACCTGTATGCATTTAACCCACTTGATTAATTTTTTTTATCATTACATCAAAGTCAACTTATATCCACCCCCTTTATGTATACTCCTTTAACATGGTATAATAACAATGCAGTTCTCAAGGGTTGCAAGTGTCATCTTCCCTTGTAGAGATGTAAACATTTTGTCCTTATTAACAATATATTGTATCTTTCTTTCCCATTTACCTTTTTATGTCTCTCTTGAATCTTGTACTTGAAGATCAAATTTGCTGTTGAGCTCTGGTCTTTGTATCAGGGAGGTTTGGAAGTCCCCTATTTCATTGAATATCCATCTCCATCCCTGAAAAATCACGCTCATTTTCACTGGGTAGTTAACCCTTGGCTGCATTCCAAGCTCCTTTGCCTTATATCATGTTCCACGCCCTATGGTCTTTTAATGTAGAGACTGCAAAGTCCTGTGTAATCCTGACTGTGGTTCCATGATATTTAAATTGTTTCTTTCTGGCTGCTTGTAGTAATTTCTCTTTAATCTGGTAATTTTGGAATTTAGCTATTATATTCCTTGGTGTTTTCAATTTGGGATCTCTTTCAGGCTGGGAGCAGTGGATTCTTTCTATAGTTATTTTGCCTTCTGATTCTAGGACTTCAGGGCAGTTTTCCTTTATGATTTCCTGAAGGATATTGTCCAGGCTCCTTTTTTAATCATGATTTTCAGGTTGGCCTATAATTTTTAAATTGTCTCTCCTGGATCAATTTTCCAGGTCAGTTGTTTTACCTGTGAGGTATTTTATGTTTTCATCCATTTTTTATTTTTTTTTGTCTCTGTTTGACTGATTCTTGCTCTCTCACAGAGTCATTAGTTTTCATTTGTTCAATTCCAATTTTTAACATATTGTTTTCTTCTGTTAGATTTTGTACTTTCCTCTTCAATTGGTCAATTGTGTTTTTAAGGGATTTGTTTTCTTCAGTGTACTTTTTTTTCCAATTGGCCAATTGTACTTTTTAAGGACTCCTCTACCTCTCTTGTTTGACTTTTAAAATCCTTCTTGAGCTCTTCTAAGAAGATTTTTTGGGCTTCAGACCAGTTCATATTCCCTTTTGATGTTGCAGATGTGGGTTTGATGACAGTGTTGTCCTCTTCAGAATTTCTGTCTTGATCTTCACTCTTCTTATAATATGAATCTATCATACATTTCTTTTTACTCATGGTGTTTCTTTATTCCCTGGCCTTTAAAGAGATTAAACTCTCCTGCTGGGGAGCAGAGGGTACTAACCCAACCTTCTTGTGTTGGGAGTCTAGGTCTTGGTCACTGGCTTTGTGTACTGGGGCCTCTTATGTTGGCAATTGGAGGCTGTAGGGTTCTGGCAGCTTACCTGGTGTTGGGCTGGAATCAGCAAGGCTAGGACTTTCAGGCAAATCTAGGTTGCCTGCTTTTCCTTTCCTTTAGCTTTGTTTAGCACCTTTTAGCTGGGTGCTGCCAGGTGTTTATCTGCCTGGGGCTGCTTGCAGTACTGCCTCCCTTAGTTCTGTTGAGGCACTGGGAGACTCCTTTGCTGTAGAATGCCAAGGCACCTGGTGGTTTTCTGAGCTGGTTTCCACCAGTTCCTCCACCCTCACTGGGGCACTCAGAGGTCCAGCTGTTGGTGTTTGCCTGCTTGACCACCTGGAGTTTGGGATCTCCTCCTGGTTGGCAGTTGGAGGTTGTAGGGTTCTGACAGCTTACTTGGTGACTGGAATCAACAAGGCTGGAACTTTCAGGCAACACTAGGTTGCTTTCTTCAGCTCCTTTCAGATGAATGCTGCAGGGTGCTTATCTGCCTGGGGCCCTTTGTAGTGCTGCTTCCCTTATCTTTGCTGAGGCACTGGGAGACCTGTTAGCTGTAGAATGCCGAGGCACTAGAATCTCCTCCTGGTGTGCTAAAGTGAGTCTTTCCACTAGCTGGCTGGGCAACTCCTGGTTCCGTGCTGCTCCCTTTCCCCCAGGATAAGAGGGGATTTTTCCATTAATCCCTCTAGCTACCTGGGCTACTGCACTGCTGCACCCCATCTTTCTTCTGGTTCAGCTATTCCAGAGTTTTTTCTGGGGTGATATTTTCTGGGTTTTCAGAGGTTGATAGGGGAAGGTAAGAGTGACTACCTTTTTACTCTGCCATCTTGGCTCACCTGTAATTTATATTTAGAAGGATGCTTGGAGATGTCTAGTCTAATTCCTTAATTTTATAGGTCCAGAAAAATAAGTAACTTACCCAAAGTCACAGGAGTAGTAGATGACAGAGACAGGATTCCAACTCAGGTCCTCTTGATTTCAAATACAACATGAATGAATAGAGGTTGCTGTCATTAACGGGCTTGGCAAAAATGTGATGTTGCATTTTATAGGTCCAAAAATATTCCCTGATTAATATTACTGTCCCTCTCAAAACTGGGAAAAATGTGTTTTCAAACATCTAGTGATATGTGAAGCTATGCCTCATGAAATTTTTGGGCATGCATTTATATCTTAACTTGTCTAAAAAAACACAACACAAACACATAGCCATTCTACTTGTCACTGACCAAGTATAGATGGAGGGGAGAGAAGGGATGGGGGAGAAGTAGGGTGGGAGAGAGGGAAATTGATAACAGATGACAGAAAATAGATAAATACATAAATAGATGATAGAGACTTGATAGAGACAGATGAAAGATAGATAAATAAGTGATAGAGAGATGATAGATGATAGATAAATGATAGAAAGATATAGAAATACAGACACAGAGGATTAATATATAGAAAAAAACTGATATAGTGAGATTAATTGTTTTTCAGTGTTGATTGATTCTTTGTGACCCCATTTGGGGTTTTCTTGGCAAAGATATTTGAGTGGTTTGCCATTTTCTTCTCTAGCTCATTTTACAGATGAAGAAACTGAAGCAAACAAGGTTAAGTGACTTACCCAGGGTCATATAGCTAGTAAAAGTATGAGGTATGTTTTGAACTCAGGAAGACTGATCTTCTTGACTCCAAACCAGGCATTCTATCCATTGTTCCACCTAGCTGCCCATTTATTAATTACTTACTACAAAGATAAACAAATGAGACAGCCCTAGACTTCAAAGAGCTTACATTCTAATGAAGGCAGACACCACACAAAAGAGTCCTATAAAGTCAGGAGACAGAACAGCATGATTTACAGATGACCAAGAAATAAGGTAGAACCTTGGATCCAGGTAATTTAAGGTGAGAAGAGCCCATAATGGTTTTAGGGATGGAGTCCATATTTTGGAGATAGCCAGGAGATGAAGGGGGGGGCTGGATTTGAGCAAGATGAGGTGAAAACTCACCTGCCAAAGTCCAGGGTGGTTTTAGAGGTGGAAATAAAATTTCTGGTGGGGAAGAAATGGATATGTGTGATTGGTCCTGACAGGAACTAGTTGGAAGAATGGATGCAATAATAGAGTAGAATCTTTGCTATAAAGAAAGCATTTCAAAGCATAGGTGTGAATCAGAAGGCCTGGGTTCAAATCCTGACTCTGCTACTGTCTCTGTTTGACCTTGGTCAGCCAATGAAGTTCCTGGGCCTTAGTTACTTTTTCAGTAAAATGAAAGACTTCAACTGAATGATCACTAAGTAAATCACTAAGCACTTCCAGTGCTCCCATTCTACAGAACATACGATCCTTCTGCTGGTGGAACTGCAGCGTTCCCTTACTTCTTCACCTTCATCTAGTTAAATAGGTAGGTTTTGAATAAAGGTCAAGAAGATGGCAGCCTAGAGACCACATCGGAATCAGCATAACCTGCCAGGCAGTACTGATGAATGAATAATAATAAACTTTTAGAAGATATGTGGCTTATTTAGGCAATTAAAATAAACAAACCCCATGTTTTATTCATTGCATAATAAAGACTATTGTATTATTCATCATTTCATCTGTGTGACAAGAGGAATAAAACTCAAATAATTAGTTTAGAGTGATGGGAATACAATATGTGACTTTCAGTAACTTATCAGAGACTTTTTGTAACTCAAATAAGTGACTTTATGGACTGCTATGTTACTACAAGCCCAAAAGGCTTAAAAATATCACATATAAAAGTATAATTTGGCATCCAGACATTGAAAGGAATTATAGGAGGACTTTTATGCTGTATATGTACACTTAGAATATGTGATTGTGTTTTCAATAAATATTTATTAATGAAATTTACTACTTAAAGAAATTATAGAGTAAATTATGTTATAATCTTTTTTAAATAATGAGCAATAGGTTAAGGATCTATGAATTTGTTAATATGAGATACCCATCAACCAACACAGGTAATCCATTTTAGGGGTTGCCCCCATGAAAATAGAGTGAAGTGTCTGAACCTATCTTTCTAACTTTAACCCTGCCTTGTATCCATTATGTTATGCTACCTACTCCTGATTATGTAGCATGACTCGCCATTTTTAGGATGAGCAACAAAGACAAATCCTTGTTCTGCACCAACAAGATTATGAAATCACAACTTCTTCTTAGACTGCACATGTAGGTACTCAGTTTAATTGTCTCTCTGAGGAATGATTCAACAAATTCCATTTAACTCAACAAATGTCCTGTATAGAACTACAACAAGTTAGGCACCATGCTAAACAATGAATATACAAAGACAAAAACAAAATAATGCCTTCCTTCAAGGAACTTACATTCTAGTAGGAAGGTGAAATATGTTCACAAATAAAAAGTATATATGAAATGAAATGAAATAATTTCAAGGTAAGGACAGTGCTATTAACTGGAAGGGATCAAGAAAGGATTTGTTTAGGAAGGAGTATCTGAGTTATGCTTTGAAAGAAGGTAAAGATGTTGATAACGTGAACATTTCTAAGTAAGGATTATGCATTGCTATCTTCAAAACTTGTTGCAAGATCTTGTCCTCATTAACATATTGAAGGATATTATTTTTCTATCATATTAATAACTAATTATTTATATTACATTAATAACCAATTATAAAATTATAGAATTTTTTTCTCTTTATTTCTCATTCAGGAACCAGCCCCTGTAGGTTATTTGGTGAGTCTTTGAAGGACAAGGCTGATAGATAAGATTGCCCAAATCCTCTGGGAACATTTTTCTCAATCTTGGGTGGGACCCCACTGAACTTGTAGACTTTACTTTTGTTTAGAATGCAATCTAGCTGAATTCCATTCCCAAAGCATAAAATCTATGCTCTTGCTCCCCTCATTGGAGTCTAGGTTAACCCAGTTCATGAAGGAGAAAAATCAACCATAGTGGTCCAGGTAGAGATGAAGTCCTTTGTTCAGGTTGCCAGAGGCAGCTGAGTCTCTTGCTCAAGGCATGTTCTCAGCAGGAGGTCAGCCCACCTCCTCATTTGAAAGTCCACCTCCTCATTAGTTGGTACCAATCAGTATTGATTTTCACATGTCAGGGCACGCCCTTTCCCAAATGTATTTAAGCATTCAGTGATCTTGATGGTTTTGTCTTTGGTTACTGAGAAAAACCATTGACTATCAATTTATTGGTTATCTATCAGCTAGCCTAATTAATAAGTTGATTATTAATTACCCAGAAACTCTGTCTCTTGGGCTTTTCATTCATCTCAGTATTCATGCATTCAACCAAGGCTAGAAGTGCCATAAAGAAGAGAATGAAACTATTTAAATATGGCCAGCAGACTCTACGGGTTTTGCAAGAATAGATTCTATTAGAGAGTTGAAATAAGTGTCTGTAGAATTGTTTTGAAAATTTATTGAGCAAGACAGTAGATAATATGTTTGTGTTCAATAGGTTAAATTCAGAGAAAAAACAAAGATATAAATGGCAGGGTTGTGGTAGAGATGTTCAGTCAGACTCAAAAACAAATTTAAGTCATTTTAAAGTTCAGGAACTTGATGAAATAGTTACTGTTAGAAGCTGACCTGTTGAGTCTTCCAAACTTTTCTTTTAAAAAAGCCCATTATTGATGTCTTTTCTTGTTACATCACAAGTTGCAGTCATTTTCCTTCCCCTTCCATTGAATCCTCTCTTGTGATAAAGAAAACAATTAAGTAAAATACTCAATATTATTTCAGACAAAATGTGCAATATTTAGTCCTAGTAGGCCCCTGCTTTTGTGCCATAAAGGAAGAGGCGTATTTCACTATCTCTTAGCTGGAGCCATCAAAATTTAACTTCTTTTAAGTGGTCTGTTAATCTGTACTATAATCATTGTGCGTTTTCTTTTTGTTTCTCTTAATTTGCTCTTCATCAGTTCATAAAAGTCTCATATTAGTTTGCATTTTCATACTCATAATTTCTTAGTATGTTAACATTCTATTACTATGCTATTTTAGTTCTACTCTCCACTCTTTTCTTTATAATACACACAGACTGGGCTGTTCCAGTGTTCAGTTAAGGGTTGATCTCACTGCAAAATAGTACCATAGTACTGTATGTCACTGAGCTTGCTCTCTCCAAGACTGATTGGTGAGGAGATCTTGTGTGGATAACCAGAAGCTCAAGTTGCAAATAATAAACCCTGTTCCTCTTTCATTTGGTGCACTTCTGGGAATGCTTCACACTATGAAACATATGAATGCCTAAGTGGTAGACAATAAAACAGTTTACTGTTTATAGCAGTACTCTCTTCTAAGACTAGTTCTAGATCACAGGCATGGTACTGATTTTGCACTTTTCTGATGTAGTTAGGAAATGGATTCTTTTACTCCATATGCTATTTTATTCTTCTTTATAGTACTTAGCAATGGATAAATTCCAATTGAATTTATGATTTGTATGCAAAAGTATGCTGGAACCAACTCTAGCCAGCTTATTAGAACCCATTGTTACAATTTTAGTGTGAGCATTTTCACCCGAGAAATGAGTAATCATTATAAATCAGGACTCAATTTATTCTTATGTTAGTTGTCTAGACTTTAGAAAGTGTTAATAAGTTAGATTAAACTTAAAAGTGTCTATGTATACTTTTTTTCTGAAGAACTCAGTTGTTAAACATTTACTATCACATGACTATTTGCACCATAGCAATCATTTACTTCCCATTAAGTTTACATTTAAAATTAAATAATAGATATTAATTAATTTACAGATAGAAATATTTACTTATTGACAAAGAATTTTAGAATTGATATTGAATGCTTCCCCCAAATAATACTTCATATAATGTAATATCATGATTCATTAATATGCTTTATGAAATACTCATATTTGGGGGTATTTGGCATGACATTTTGAAAGTCATATGTTAAAGGAATCTCCTATTCTCATACCTTGTGATGTAGGGTAGTATGTAGTTCTAGAAGATAATAGTAAGCTTAATTGAGTTCTAATCTTTTTGGAAAGACTTGTAGCATGAAATAAACTATAATTTTCCCATATAAGACCTCACCTAGGTAAGTTAAGAAAGGTTAACTATAAGGTTGGGACAGCTGGGTGGCACAGTGGATAGACCACTGTACCTGGAGTCAAGAGGATCCAAGTTCGAATCTGGCCTCAGACACTTACTATCTGTGTGAGTCTGGGCAAGTCACTTAAGCCTATTTCAGTTTTCTTATCTGTAAAATGAGCTGGAGAAGGAAAATGTAAACCATTTCAGCATCTTTGCTGAGAAAACTCCCAGTGGGGTCAAGAAGAGTTGGATACAACTGAAAAATGACTGAAAAATGACTGAAAAACAAAAGCATCTTATATGTTAAGCTCACACTTCCTGTATGCAAGCTCTCATGACTCGGGATGCATAATTGTAATATAAAAAAGCTGCAGTATAAGAAAAAAAGATTTTGAACTAAGATTCACTGTCCCATTCAAAATGACAGAATTTTATAGCTCTCTGTTGACAAATTAAAAGGCTACATTGCAGGCCAACTGTGTACAATCTCAAAGTCAACTATTGAGCAGTTCCTAAGAATTATGTCTTTGCAAAGGAAACAGAGGCCATGAATGGGGGTTGTTCAAAAGTCATTAGTAACTTTTGGCATTTCATTTGGACTTCTGCATACTTCCTGCTGCAATTACATTAATATTTGACAAAGGCACTTGAAAAAATAAACATAAATGGATTGAGGCTATAGAAAGGCAATGTGTAAAGCCTATCTTCTGGAAAATCAGGAGAATGTGGCTGAGATATTTGGTTAAAAACATGTCCTTCTTATTCTTCAACAGAAAAAAAATAATTCTGTGTACACCTTTCAAGTGTGGTGATCCACATCTACAATAAATTGAATTCTTTGATCTCCACATTTTAGCCTAATCTTCCTTTATTTCTGTTCTTCAT
This sequence comes from Vombatus ursinus, assembly GCF_900497805.2. Classification (NCBI taxonomy): domain Eukaryota; kingdom Metazoa; phylum Chordata; class Mammalia; order Diprotodontia; family Vombatidae; genus Vombatus; species Vombatus ursinus. The sequence goes on along the minus strand of NW_020941197.1, from coordinate 3,274,013 downwards.
TTTGGTGCCTTTTACTACTGAGAGAATTACAACTCCTGGATGTCAATTTCATTTATATTGTAAGTAACTTCTGAAAACAGCAATCAGTTTGACACAATCAGTTTGATAAAAAGGTTTATTTTCCATCTCCCTTATTGATGCTTGATTATCATTTTTATACGTATCAAATATCTAAATTCAGCTTTATGCATGAATTGAAAGAGGCAGCTGAGGCAGCTTGGTATAGTTGAGTAAACACTGGAATTGGAGTCAGGAGACACTCTGGGTTTGACTCTAGCATCTAACTCTGAAGTAGCCATGGGATACTGGGCAAGTTACTTTGAATCTCAGCTTTCTACCCATAAAATGAAAAGCATAATAAAATGGAAGAAAGAAAGAAAGAAAGAAAGAAAGAAAGAAAGAAAGAAAGAAAGAAAGAAAGAAAGAAAGAAAGAAAGAAAGGGAGAGAGGGAGGAAGGGAGGAAGGAAGGAAGGAAGGAAGGAAGGAAGGAAGGAAGGAAGGAAGGAAGGAAGGAAAGAAGGAAGGAAGGGAGGGAGGGAGGAAGGAATAAAGAAAGAGAAAGAGAAAGAAAGGAAGAAAGAAAAAGAAAGAAAGGAGGGAAGAAAAGAAAGAAGGAAGGAGAAAAAGAAAAAAGAGAAAGGAAGGAAGGAAAAGGAAGAAAGGGGAAAGGAACTAAGGAAAAGATGAAAAAGAAAGCAAACATTTATTAAGCTTGCTTCATATTTTACTAAAAAAAATTAAGGTCATTCTCTGTGAGCTCCCTCTTCTCCCCTGCTCCTCATCTCACATCTCTTATATCTTTTCCCAACTATCTCCTCCTTTGCATCTGTCTCACATGGAGAGGGGATCTTCTTTTTGCCAATACAAAACCCTTTACATGCACACGTAATATCATCTCATCCTGTCTTCTCTAGTAGATTACCTCCTGACTATAATTCCCATTCTCACACTAATCTTTGATCTTTCCCTGAGTAATAGCTGCTTCTCTTCTGCCTATCATGTTTCTCCCATCCTCAAAAAATCCTCTCTTGATCTGACCATCTCCATTAGCTTCATTGTATGGGTCTCTTCACTTTCATGGCAAAAATAATTGAGAAGCCAGTCTAAAATTAGTGTCTCTACTTCCTTCTCCCCCATCTCTCTCAGCAGAGACTGTTTCTTTTTTTTGCTTTTCTTTGTATTTAATATACTTGTTGATTGATCGATTAGCTCTCTGAAATCTAACTTCTGACCTAATCATTCAATTGAAACTTCTCTCTCTCCAAAGTTACCAATGTTCTCCTAATTGAAAATAAATGTAAAGGTATTCTACATTTTTGTGTGTGTTTTCTGTTATGTTAGTATATGTATAATGGGTTCTGACTATTTTTATTTCTTCTAGGCTTGTGATCTTTCTTTGCTCATTTGCTATTATATTGATTTGATTTTCTGTCCTTTTTTTAAATCAGATTAGCTTAAGTTTTATCAATTTTATTTGTCTTTTCAAAGAAATAGGTTTTGGTTTTATTTAATATTTCTATTTTTTATTTCCAATAAATCTATTCCTCCTTTAATTTTAAATATCTCCTCTTTTTTCTTATTTTAGGTTTATTTATTAGTTGGCTTCCTCATTTTAAATGTATATTCAGACAATATTTTTCTAATCTTTGTAATGCAGAAACCATCCCAGAAATGTCTGTTCCAGAGACCTCTGAACTCATATGAACTTGTCCCAGACAGACAATAATCAGTGGATGCTCCTCACTATTTGTCCACAAGAAGAGGTAAGCCAGGTTATCACAAGACCTTTTTATTGCTATCACAACCATGCCCTTTCACTCTTGAGAAACATAGAAAATTCAGCTCAGACTTGGTCAGTGCTCTATTGTTCTGTAGCCATAACACAGTAGCCTGTGATTTGAGCCCTTTACTTTGGTTAATAGCTTTTGGGTCCCAAGCACTTCCAGTTAACAAGGTTTACTGTACTGACATTTTAAATGTCAACATTACCCTTGGCAGATTGAAGATGGCTGCATTGGGTGTCTGTTTCTAATTAGGATTTTTAATTTATGATAAATGAATACATTTCAATCATGTCTAGTTTGAGCTTAGTGTATATTAGGTAATTTAACAACAAAAGCTGTTGTATATGTATTGGTATACAGTAGGAAAATAAGGCAACATAGGAAAAAACCTTAGTAATGTGATGGTTCCTGAAATACCATATGTTGATCCCAGACCCTCCTTTCCATCATGGTCTTCTTGAGGCTGTAAGGGAAACTGGGATTTGTTGAAGTATTTTATTAAACCCAAATAGCTCTAGTTAGATGTTATGGGAAATAAGCTGGCTGCACTTGTGCATCTCAAATTCTAGTTCCTCTCTAGATGTAGGACCTCATATTTAATAGGTCACATTTCCTTCTCTTCCTACTCCTATGAGTCCGACACTCTTTGGTCCTCCATTGATCTTGCTTAAATGTGACTCAAATATCAATTCTGGTTGACTCATCTAGGTGGTTATTAGCACAATAAGCATATGCTTTTGTCCCATCAGCATGGAAGAAGCATTTGCTGTGGAAAAGTTTCTTCTGTTGCCCTGATCATAGTGCAAGTATATTTGCTTATGTGCAGTTGTTCATTCTTTGGCTATCTTCACTCATGCACCACTGCTTCTACATTTCTGTAGTCTATTTCTTTCTGTGGAGCAGATTTATAACTAGCACAAGGCAAAGGAACTTTGCCCCAAGGTGTCAAAATAGATCCTTACTTCTTGACCTCCTACTGCCCTTTGGTTGTCAATGGCCCATGCCATTGCTACCCTCCCAGGGTCTCCTCCCCATCTTGAAAGACCTAATTTCCTTTGAAACCTTTGAGGGGATTTAGAGATTAGAGTCTGATCACCCCCCTCTCAGTATGATTGCATCCATAGTTGAACCATTCTCTGTACCCATGCCACCTTTTCTTCCATTCTCCTCTTGCCAACTGTTTTCACCGCAGTTGAAAATATTCCCAATTATAGTCTTGAGAGAGTATCCTCCCTGCAGGTTCTTGACATATTTCTTCAGTTAGTCCCAGGATAAGACTCCCAGTCCTCCTTTGTGTCATGTCATCCCTGTATCACTGAAATAATGTATTTTTAATCATCTATTCTTAAAATGAGTCTATGAAGATAATTGCATATAGCACTGAGGGATGCTCTCCTTTACATCCTGGAAGGCTGAATCAGACTGTTCAAGACTCCCTCACCCGAGACCTTAATCAGTTTAACTCCTTAATCAGTTTAACTTTTACTCGATATGTTAGAGATTAAATACATACAACAAAAGTAAACATTGTTTGAAGCCCATCTAACTTAACAAATTGTTATATGAGTCAAGTTAGGGCTCCGATAAGGAAGTCTTCCCTATCTGTATTGTAGAGGAGACTATGGAGCACCATTAGTGTGGCACCACACTAATCATTATCGTATCATTAATGGTCCATGTATTTAAAAGTATTCCCAAGCTTTTCTAGTCAACTATTTCCAGAATCAAAAGAGGTCATTGGTATTCAATTCAACTTAATTCAATTCAGCAAACATTTATTAAGTACATACTATGTGCAAGACACAAGTGCTAGGTGCTGGAGATAAAAAGACAAAAACAAAATAATCACTGTGCTTCAGAGCTTACAGTCTGTGTGTGTATGTGTGGCGGGGGGTGCGCGTGTTGGGATGGTCACCATGTACACAGAAAAATAAATACCAAACACACATCAAGTCAACAAAATTAATTTTTTTCAGGGAGAATACCAAAAATTAGAAAAACAAGGAGAGACCTCATGTTTCATCACATTTTTAAAGAATTTCTTGGGGCAGCTAGGTGGCACAGTGGATAGAGCACTGAAGCTGAAGTCAAGAGGACCTGAGTTCAAATCTGGCCTCAGACCACACTTGACATGTTCTAGATGTGTGACCCTGGGCAAGTCACTTAATCCCAATTGCCAAAAAAAAAGAATTTCTTTTCTTTCTTTTTTAAAAATTTATTTAGCATTTTATTTTCCCCCAGTTATATATAAAAACAATTTTTAACATTCAGTTTTTAAAACTTTGAGTTTCAAATTATTTCCCTTCCTCCCTTCCCACCCTATCTCTTATTGAGAAGGTGAGCAATTCAATATAGTTTATAAATGTGTAGTTATCCAAAACATGTCTATAATAGTCATGTTGTGAAAGAAAATAAACCAAAAAAATCCTTCAAGAAAAATAAAATTTTAAAAAGTGTGCTTTAATCTGTATTCAGATACCATCAGTTCTTTCTCTGGGGATGGATAGCATTTTTCATCATAAATCCTTCAGAGTTGGCTTGGATCATTGTATTAATGAGAATACCTAAATCATTCACAGCTGATCATCTTATAATATTGCTGTTATTTTATACGCAGTAAATTTCACTTTGTATCAGCTCATGTAAGGCTTTCCAGGTTTTTCTGAGAGCATTCTCCTCATCGTTTTTTATAGCATAGGAGTATTCCATCATGATCACATACCACAATTTGTCCAGCCATTATCCAATTGGTGGACATCCCCTCAATTTCCTATTCTTTGCCCCCAGAAAAGAGCTGTTATAAATATTTTTGTACATAAAGGTCCTTATCCCTTTTGTTTTTTTTTTTAAATCTCTTTTGGGATACAGACCTAGTAGTGGTATTGCTAGTGTTGCTAGGTCAAAGGATATGCATGGTTTTATAAACTCTTCGGGCATAGTTCAAAATTACTCTGCAGAATGGTTGAATCAGTTCACAACTCTAGCAGCAGTGATTTAATGACTCATTTTTCCCACATTCCCTTCAACATTTGTCATTTTCCTTTTCTGTCCCATTGGCCGATGTAATAGGTATGAGGTAGTACCTCAGAATTGTTTTAATTTGCATTTCTCCAATCAATAGTGAGTTAGAACTTTTTTTATGTGACTATAGATAGCTTTGATTGTTTCATCTGAGAACCGTTCATATCTTTTGATCATTTATCAATAGGGGAATGACTCCTATTTATATAAATTTGAATCAATTCTCTATTTGTTTGAGAAATGAGGCCTTCATAAGAGAAACTTGCTTAAAAATTTTTTCACAGTTACTATTTCTAACTGTATTTCCCTATATCCTATTACTCGCACCTTCTTTATTCTATTCCCTCTCTCCTATCACCCAGTCCCTCCTCAAAGGTGTTTTGCTTCTGACTACTGCCTCCCCCAGTCTGAATTGAATTGAATATCCCCCTCTCCTCTTCTCCTTCTACTTTCCTGTAGGGTAAGATAGTTTTCTATGCCTAATTGGGTGTGTATGTTTGAGCCAATTCTAATGAGAGTAAGGCTCACTAACTCCCCTTACCTCCCACATCTTCCCCTCCACTGTAAAGGTTTTTTTTTTTTTCTGCCTCTTTTATGTGAGATAATTTACTCTACTTTATTTCTCTCCCAGTATATTCCTCTCTTACCTTTAATTTTGTTTTTTTTAGATGTCATTCCTTCATATTCAACCCGCACCTGTGCCCTCTGTCTATATATGCATTCCTTCTAACTGCCCTAATGATGAAAAAGTTCTTATGAGTTACAAGTATCATCTTCCCATGTAGAAACGTAAACAGTTTAACCTTATGATTTCTCTTTCCTTTTTACTTTTTTATGCTTCTCTTCAGTCTTGTATTTGAAAGTCAGATTTTCTATTCAGCTCTGGTCTATTCATCAAGAATCCTTGAAAGTCCTCTATTTAATTGAATATCCATTTTCCCCCTGAAGGATTATACTCAGTTTTGCTGGATATTTTTGGTTGGAATCCTACTTCTTTTACCCTCCAGAATATCATATTTAAAGCCCTCTGATATTTTAATGTAGAAGCTGCTAAATCTTGTGTTAGCCTGACGGTGGCTTCACCATACTTGAATTGTTTCAGCAAGTGAATGCTTGCAATATTTTCTCTTTGACCTGGGAGCTCTGGAATTTGGCTACAATATTCCTGTGAGTTTTCATTTTGGGATCTCTTTTAGTAGGTGATTGGAGAATTCTTTCAGTTTCTATTTTACCCTCTGGTTCTAGAATATCAAGACAGTTTTCTTTGATAATTTCTTGAAAGATAATATCTGGGCTCTTTTTTTTTTTTGATCATGGCTTTGAGGAAGTCCAATAATTTTTAAATTCTCTCTCCTGGATCTATTTTCCAGGTCAGTTGTTTTCCATTAAAATATTTTACATTGTCTTCTATTTTTTTTCATTCTTTTGTTTTTGTTTGATTGTTTCTGGATTTCTATAGTCATTAGCTTCCCTTTGTTAATTCTAATCTTTAAGGAATTATTTTCTTCAGTGAGCTTTTGGACCTCTTTTTCCATTTGGCCAATTCTGCTTTGTAAGGAATTCTTCTCCTCATTGGATTTTTGTACCTTTTACATCATTTGATTGAATCTGCTTTTTAAGGTATTATTTTCCTCAGTATTTTTTTGTGTCTCCTTTGCCAAACTATTGATTCTTTTTTCATGATTTTCTTGCATCACTCTCATTTTTCTTCCCAATTTTTCCTCTACTTCTCTTATTTGAATTTCAAAATTCTTGTTGAATTCTTCCATGGCCTGAGATCAATTCATATTTTTCTTGGAGGCTTTGGATGTAGGAACTTTGACTTTATTATCTTCTTCTGTGTATGTATTTTGATCTTCCTTGTCACTGTAGTAACTTTCTATGGTCAGAATTTTTTCTGTTGTTTGCTCATTTACCAACCCTATTACTTGACTTTTAACTTATTGTTAAAGTAGGGCTCTGCTTCCAGGGTGAAGGGCACATGTCCCAAGCTTCAAGAGTTTTGTGTAGCTATTTTCAGAGATACTTCTAGGGACCTATAAGTTTTCAGTTCTTCCAAGGTGGTATGACCTAAGGCGAGGTATTTACTACTCTACTGGCCTGTGCTCTGGTGTGTGAGTGACCACAAACACTCTTTTCTACCCTGGAACTGTGAGGAGGGTCCCTGCTCCACTGTGGCTGCAAGCTCTGGTGTGCTAGTGGTCCTCTTTGCCTTATGACTGCCATCCAGGATTGTGACCCGCATGTGAGTATGGGTAAAGCAACAGAGTCCTGTCGCTAGTGCTAGCAAAGAGACCCCTGTAATCTCCTTTTGACCAGTTGTTCAACCCCATTACTCTTTGTGGGCTGAGAGCCCTGGAAGCAGTTGCTGATACTGCTGTGACTGAGTCAGTGGCTTCCAAGGCCTGCTCCTAGTTAGCTGGGGCAGGGACTGTGCTGGTGCAGCCTATGCTGAACTGCATTCCTCTCTCACCCTGGTGCAACAGACCTTTCCTGCTGACCTTTCAAATTGTCTTGGGCTGGAAAATTGTTTCACTACCTTTTTTTGTGGCTTCTGCCGCTCTAGAATTTGTTTAGAGTCATTATATAAAGGAATTGTTTCACTCTGTCTTTTTATGGGTTCTACTGCTTTAGAATTCGTTTAAAGTCATTATTTAAAGGTATTTGGAGGGGTTTGGGGGAGAGCTCAGGCAAGTCCCTGCCTTTACCCTGCCTTATTGGTTCCATCTTGACAATTTATTTTTATTTGTTTGTTTGTTTGTTTCTTTCTTTCTTTTTGAAACTAGTCCTCCCTATCTCCTATTTAACCAAGGGTGGAAGCACTATGGCCACTCATAGGTTGATTGGCATGGAAATTTTATCTGCTTTGTTTCCAAACTGGGCTGAATTTCTCCTCTTTAGACAACCTTGTCTCCCCTGCCCCCCAGAGACTCACAGTGTTGTTGCCAGACTTAGTGCAGACACCCAATTAGCTTTAGCCTACTGCCCCTCAGAACTCCTAGGCTCAAGCTCTCCACCAATTTCAGCCTACCCAGAAACAAGAGACTACAGGCTTATGTCACCTCCCTGGTCTCACAGTAAAGCAGTAACAAGTAGAGGTAGCATATTGGAGGCAAAAATATCCAATGTTCTAATGTACATTTTCAGGACTCTTTCATTTGTGGGTTTTTTTTAATAGTCATTCCAAATGTTGTAAGAGGTATCATCATAGTTGCTTTTCTACTTGCTTCTCTAAAGGATGCCCTGCTCTACAAAAGTGGTTAATCAAATAATATGAAGAAGGTAATGGGAAGAGAGAGGTAATAGTTTTCTAAAAATAAGTCATTGGGGATTTACTGCTTTAATACTTCTTACTTTAAAAAAATCAACAAAACCATAATGCCCCCCTTATTTCCCTCACTACCCCCCAACATAGATATGAAAAAAGTCCTTTACTGTTGCCATGGAATTCAATGGGATTGAGAGCTTGGGACAGGAGGGGAACTTTTCCTGCATGCCAATAAGACAAGTTCACATAAAAGTGTAAAAATTAAAAAAAAAACTAGTCATTGCTTGTAATCCCTCTTAGATTATAGGCTCACTGAGAGCAGAGTCTAAGCATGGTTCTTCTTTGTATCCTTCATGCTGCCTAATGTAATAGTGCACAGGGAAATCTACCCAATTTGTAGAGCTTCATAACTCTCTTTGGCCATCATGGGGCCACCTACTTGCTCTCTATCAGAGTTGGTTCCAATACTCCTATCTGCTTCCACCAGTCTAAAGTTCCAGAAAAGGTCAACCACCACATTGTTACACTCAAATTCTTTCAGAGTCCTAGGCATAACCCCACTCACTATTATAGCTCTTGAGCCTCCTCTAATTAATATATATTTAATCAACCAGTTACTTAGAATATTGTCACTTTTAGATCTTAATATAATGATTTGCTTAGCAATAAGGCAAAAGAAATAATATTATGAGTATTTACATATTAAAGCAGATATATAAATAATCAATACCCTGAAATACCAATATATTCAATATCTGTGTGAAAGAGCGGACACACAATTACAGGGAATCATTAGTGATGATAACCTGTGTTCAGGGTAACTTACGATTATAGAATTATAAATCCTTGATTAATGCAGCTTTTCTGTCACTAAGAAAAATTGATCCCTGTTGGGCCTGTCATCCCAGATGCCATCTCTAGTTGGTCTGCTAAGTGACTTCTCAGATTTTTTTCCCAGTCTTTCCCTCTGTTCAATCAACTTACTTTTCAACAGCAACTCCATTATGTATCACTTCCATCTTCAGACTTAGGTGATGAAGTTTTGAAATCTGTCCTTTCTCTCTCTTCTCTTCTCTTTTAAACCAAATAAATTATATTTGTCTCATGATCATAAATTTGTTCCCACATGCATATTTCCCTAGCATATAACAGCTTGTCACATTAAGCAACTATTTGTCTCACTAAGCAACAGCTATTTGTCTCAGAACTCTGCACACTCAACTTTCCGCAACTGTCTCTCATAGAAATCTTTTTCTTAGAACACTAAGCAAAGCAGACTTACTTCAAAGCAAATCTTAAAGGGATAACATATTACATTAGCACAAAACCGTAACAAATATTTACTAAATTGAATTAAATTGAATTTATATTTGTTTGTAGCATATTCCAAAGTCTTTAAAATGCATTTTCTCATTGAGGTAGTCTAGCAGTACTGCATTCCATCCCCTATACCACAAGGAGAAAGGGACAAGAAATCATTAAAATGACTAACATCTCCTCCATGAACATCACCTCCCCTGTGATGCCAAAGGGATTGTGCCATCCCTGTGAGCTCAATTTTCTAGCTTACTAATGATTGGCATATTCTAAAGGGGTCTGTTGGTGAATTTTAAAAAAGGCTCTAACTCACTTTGCCTTTCTGGTGTAGTGGATAATGGCTAGTGTGTTGGGCTTAGACTTGGAGTTAGGAATGCCTGGATTCAAATCCTGTCTCTGACACTTACTATTTGTGTAGCCTTGAATAATTGATTTAACTTTTTTGTGCCTCAGTTTCCTCATTTGTGAGTGGAGGGGGTTGAGCTCAATAAGTTCTAAAATCCCCTTCAGCTCTATCTTTATGATCCTATAATCTATTGCTTCCCTTTACCATGGCTGATCTAGCCTTAAGTTCAAGTTCTAGTTTTCCTTGAAGTATCACGCAGATTGTTTTACATCTCCTATACAGAAATAGATATCTAAGACACTGGGTGCCAAGAAAAGTTTATTGGCATGTATATCTTGTATTCTTTTGTGTATGTTCCAGGGATATGAACTAGAACTGTAATGTCATTGTAGAGGGAACATATTGGTGAGGAAACTCTGTACCAATGTAGTTGAGCATCTTCTCTGTCATTTGTAGCCTTGTGGAGTTAACTAGAGCATCAAAGCATTAAATAACTTAGCCAGGATCACAAAGCCCATATATATTAGAGGCAAGACTTGAATCCAGGTTTTTCTCACTCCTGGTTCTCTCATTAGTCACTATGCCATACTGTCTCTACAATTGTTTGCAAATTATTAATAAATCTTTTAAATTTATAGGTGAAGAAAGAGAAGCTATGCTTTTATTTCTTGAGGTCTAGAACTTTAATAATTTTCACAAATAATACAGGGAAACAAGCTACTGTGAGCTTAGGCATTGGAATAGCTGAGGGTTGGTGACCTTGTTTCACTTTGTGACCCTCCTGAGAAACATTTCAACCTCTAAAGGTTGAGTTTTACTTTATTTCATATTATTCTAAAAATTTCCAATTTGTATTCATTTTAAATATTTGTGCAGAAATTGAGCAAATCTCAGAAAATGGCACAAATAGAGAAAATAGAATAAAGAGATGCACTTTGTGCTGTGGTGAATCAACTTTACACCAGGAATGGAAAAACCATTTCTCTACTCCAGGAAACCACTTTGGCATGTCAAGATTGCTTCAGAGATATAACTTTCTTTAATACCAAAGGGATATGTTTCTGTATTATTTATGAAGGGAAAAAAAGGTGACTATTTATGGGCAAAGAGGCAATGGTTATATAACATTGTTTCTGCAGCTTCTGTACACACTCCTACATCAGCTGTGTTGGTCTTTTCATCCTGTTTTTGACAACTCCATCTTAAAAACTCCTCACAATGGAACAAGTTAGTGGAGGGTCATAAAAAGACATTTTATGGCTTTGAAATTCTAATGAAACTACAGAAAATTACACTTAGAAAAGGAGCTGTGAATATGGAACAAGGAACAGGCAGTTCTCTTGGTAAGAAGATTTAACAGAGTGCCATTTTGTGACTTCTTACATCTATTTCTGAAATTGATAGTAACCTGTAGGTATGAAATACAAGAACCTTTTCCATTTTAACAATACAAAGTTTCCAATAGCATCTAAAAATCAACACTATACTAAGCAAAAACTGCTTTCATTATATTAAGGTACTTTATTTAAAACAAGACAAAGGCAATCAGCAAAAGAAAGTTCATTATTTTGGCTTATCTTTTAAAAAAAAGAAGCAATGCAATCACACCACTGTTTTATAGTGGTACATCTATTATAATAGGGATTATATGACCAAAAATAGCAGTTTAGTCAGAATTACTTGGCCAAGTTTGCTGATCCACTTCCTCCATTCAAATTCTTTTATTTTGAATTGTTCAGAAGTCGTTGGGATGCAATAAATGGTACGAAAGGGAGGATTCACAATTGGAGGTTAGAGAGTAAGATACTTAGAAGGCCCAGTCTATTGAGAACAGAATAGATTTATAATCCTTTAAACACTGTGTACTGTGTAATTTATAATAAGTTTCTTGTGGCCATATTAAATAAAACCTTAAGTTAAAGATGCTTTTAGATGATGATTAATGTGGCTGTACAATTACATTTTATATTTTTGTACATCCATACCAGGATGCTTGAAGGGTACGGAAGGATAGATATATACCTGTATGCAGACCTGGATTCCTGGAACAGGAGCTCAGCTCAAGTCAGCCAGGCTTAAGATCAAAGCAAGCAAATTCCATTAGATTTGCCAAGACAGTGTCCTTAAAGGACCTGCTTGCCCTGCACTTGCCCAAACTCATCCATCTTCCATAACAATTATCCCACCCTACCTGCCATGGACCATGTTGGACTGGGGAACAGATGAAAAATGGAAAATAAAGCAATCAGCTAGTCTAGTGGGTTATAGTTACCTTAGAATTTGGAAGTGGGAGAGGGCATAGGAAAATGGTTAATGCAGGGAGAGAATTATTTGGTTGAGATGTACTGTAAGTAAGGAGCTGTTAGGAATATAAGGTTCTATGTGACCACAGCATATCAGGTCAGGTTGTATTAGCTAAATGGTCCTGATCCTTGTGTCTGTGCCAGGCAATGAGAGATATAAAGTTTGATTGCCAAATCACAGATGGCTTTGGTCTTAATCCATATGTTATAGAGAAAAACTGACCCTCCTTACAAAGTGTAGGGAAATTATGGCAAAATTAAGCTTACACCTAACCTTAGTCTATATAAATAATATATTTTAAGCCATCACATTTTCTGGGCTTGATTGCACACATTTGTTATAAGCAAGGCTTTTGTTGTTGGTTGGTGGGAGAATAATGGGGAAATGGAAATGATATTTTTTTTTTAGTGAGGCAATCGAGGTTAAGTGACTTACTCAAGGTCACACAGCTAGTACATGTCATGTATTTGGTCTGAGGCCATATTTGAACTCAGGTCCTCCTGACTGCAGGGCCAGTGCTCTATCCACTGTGCCACCTAGCTGCCCTGATATGTTTTTTTTTTTTTTAGAATAGCAACATACCATATTTAAAGAAATGAACTCATCAAAACATATAGAGACAATAGAAGTCAGAGACTCTGGTTTTGAGTCCTAACTCTACCACTGTTACTAATAATACCTTGGGTAAATCAGTTGAACATCATGGGCCTTGTTTTTTTCATCTATAAAAAATGAATGGAGCAGGTTGGATGAAATGATTATATGGTCTTTCTGACTCTAAATCTTATGAGGCTATGAATATTCACATCTTACATACTTCTAAAAGTCTGAATAATAAAATAAAAAAATTAAAACTCTCATTTTCTACTACCCACCCAAATTAACAAAATAATCTCCATGAAAATGATAATTTAAAAACTAACAGTAGGAAACAGAGACTAATCTGTCATTTTGGATATTTTATATTTTAAAGGTATTCTATTTCTTTTGTTTTCTGTTTTGTTAGTATATAACTGTGCTCTGATTTTTCTTATTTCATCTCATTTTGTTGTGGTTTCACCTTGCTTATTTGATATTTTGTTAATTTTATTTTCCAAATGTTTCTTTTTAATCAGGATGGCTAAAGGTTATCAATTTTATTGATCTTTTCATAGAACCAGCTTTTAGTATTATTTAGATTGCTATACTTTTTTTTACTTCTAGTTTATCTATTTCTCTTCTAATTTTTAATATCTCCTCTTTTGTGTTAGTTGGTATAGTCAATAGAGTGATGGATCTGGAGTAAGGCAGATTCATCTTCTTGAGTTCAAATCTGTCCTCAGGTACTTAGTAACTATGTGACCATGGGCAAGTCACTTAACCCTATTTGCCTCAGTTTCTTCATCTGTAAAATGAGCTGGAGAAGGAAATGGCAAACTTCTCCAGTATCTTTGCCAAGAAAACCCCAAAAGAGGTCTTGAAGAGTCAGACATGACTGAAAACAACTGAATAACAACAATAACAACCACTTTTGTGTTTCTTTTAGGTTTGATCATTAGTTGGCTTTCAAATATTTCAAAAATATATCCAATTCACTGATCCTTTCATTTTTTCTCTTTTTCTTCTTAAATAGTATTTTATTTTTTCCCTAGTTATATGTCAAGGAAATTTTTAGCATTCATTTTTACTAGATTTTAAGTTCCAAGTTTTTCTCCCTTGCTCACACCCCTCCCCTCTTCTGAAAATGATAAGCAGTTTGATATAGTTTATATATGTGCTATCATGTAAAACATATTTCTGTTTTAGGCACAGTTGTAAAAGAAGAAATAGATCAAAAGGAAAAAAAAAACATGAGAAAGAATGAAGTAAGTGAAAAATTGTTCTTCAAGCTGCATTCAGAGTCCTTCAGTTCTTTATCTGTATGTGGATAGCATATTCTTTTGTGAGTCCTTTGTACTTGTCTTGGATCATTGTGTTGCTGAGAAGAGCTGAGTCATTCATACTTGATTATCACACCATGTTGCTGATACTGTGTACAATGGTTTCCTAGTTCTGCTCATTTTACTTTGCATCATTTTGTACAATTCTTTCTAGGTTTTTCTGAAATCTGCCTATTCATCATTCCTTATCGCACAATAGTATTCTGTTACATTCATATTTCGCAGCTTGTTCAGTCATTCTCCAATTGATGGGCATCCTCTCAATTTCCAATGTTTTTCCATCACAGAAAGGGTTGCTATAAATATTTTTGCACATGTAGGTTCTTTTCCCTTTTTTATGATCTATTTGGGATACAGACCTAGTAGTGGTATTGCTGGATCAAAGGGTATGCGCAGTTTGGTTGCCCTCTGGGCATAGTTCCAATTGCTCTCCAGAATAGTTGGATAAGTTCACAACTCCACCAACAGTGCATTAATGTCCCAATTTTCCCATATCCTCTCCAGACTTATCATTTTCTTTTTTTTGTTATATTAGCCAAGCTGATAGGTGTGATGTGGTATCTCAAAGTTGTTTTAATTTGCATTTCTCCAATCAAAAGTGCTTTAGAGCACTTCTTCATATACCTGTAGATAGTTTTGATTTCTTCATCTTACAATTGACTGTTCATATCCTTTGACCATTTATCAATTGGGGAATGATTTGTATTCATCTAAATTAGACTCAGTCCTCTATATATTTGAAAAATCAGCCCTTTGTCAAAGATACTGGCTGTAAAGATAGTTTCCCATCTTTCTGCTTTACTTCTAATCTTGGTTGCATCAGTTTTGTTTGTACAAAATCTGTTCAATTTAATACAATCAAAAAGATCTATTTTATATTTTGTAATGATCTCTATCTTTTGTTTGGTCATGAATTCTTCCCCTCCCCTTCGATCTGACAAGTAAACTATTCTTTGCTCTTCTAATTGATTATGATTATGATAAGGGGTGACATCACCCCTTATGTCCAAATCATGCACCCATTATGACCTTATCTTGGTACATGCTGTGAGATGTTGGACTGTACCTAGTTTCTGTCCTATTGTTTTCCCAGTTCTCCCAGTAGTTCTTATCAAATAGTGACTTCCCAAAAGCTAGGTTCTTTGGGCTTATCAAACAACTAGGCTACTCTGATCATTGACTACTGTGTCTTGAGTACTAAAACCATTCCGCTGATAATTTGGATGCTATACCACTTGGTGCATATGTATTTAGTATTGATATTCCTTCATTGTCTGTGGTACCTTTTAGCAAGATATAGTTTCCATCCTTATCTCTTTTAATTAAATCTATTTTTCGCTTTTACTCTGTTTGAGATCAGGATTGCTACCCCTGCCCTTTTTGCTTCAGCTGAAAAATAATAGATTCTACTTCAGCCTCTTACTTTTACTCTATTTATGTCTCTCTGCTTTGAATGTGTTTCTCGTATACAACATATTGTAGGATTCTGGTTTTTGATCTACTCTGCTATCTGCTTCAGTTTTATGGGAAAGTTCATCCCATTCACATTCATAGTTATGATTACTGACTGTATATTTCCTTCCATCCTATTCTTCCTCCTGTTTGTCCTCTCTCTCCTTTCACCCTTTCCCCCCTCACCAGTGTTTTGCTTTTGACTACTACCTCTCCTGATTTGTCCTCCCTTTTGACAGTCCCCAAACTCCCCTTTACTTAATCTCCTCCCTCCTACTTCCGTGTTGGGTAAGATAGATTTCTATCTTCAACTGATTGTGTATATTATTCCCTCTTTGAGCCTACATTGATGAGAGTAAGGTTCAAGTGATGCCCATTGCCCACACTCTCATCTTCCCCTCCACTGTGATTGGTCTTCTGCATCTCTTCATGTCAAATAATTTACCCCATTCTATTTCTCCCTTCCTTCTTCATCCATTGTACTCCTCTTTCTCATCCCTTAACTTTTTTCAGTGTCACTCCCTCAGATTCATCTTATATCTGTACTCTCTGTCTATGTATATTCTTTCTAGCTATACCATTAGTGATACAATTTTTAAGGATTACGAGTATTATCTTCCCATGTAGGGATGTAAGTGGTTTAGCTCTATTGAATCCCATATGTTTTCTTTCATTTTTTAACCTGTTTATGCTTCTCTTCAGTCTTGATATTGTAGATCAAAATTTTGGTTTAGTTCTGGTCTCCTCCTTATGAAAGCTTGAAAGCCTTCTATTTCATTGAATGACCATTTTTTCCTTTGGAGTATTAAGCTAAATTTTGCTGGGTAAGTGATTTTTGGTTGTAGTCCTAGATCTTTTGCCTTCCAGAATGCAATGTTTCATGACCTCTGATCCTTTAATGTTGCAGCTGCCAAGTCCTGTGTAGTCCTAACTGTGACTCCCCAATATTTAGATTCTTTCTTTCTGGCCACTTGTAGTATTTTTCCTTGACCTGATAGTTCTGAAATTTGGCTATAATATTCCTTGGACATTTTATTTTGGGATCTCTTTCCTGAGGTGATTGGTAGATTCTTTCAATGCCTATTTTGCCCTCTGGTTCCAGGACATCAGGGCAGTTTTTCTTGATAATTTCTCAAAAGCTGCTGTCCAGGTCCTCCTTTTGATTATGACTTTCAGGCAGTCCATTGATTCTGAAATTGTTTATCCTTGATCTATTTTCCGGGTCAGTTGTTTTCACCATGAGGTATTTTATGTTTTCTTCCATTTTTTCATTCTTTTAAATTTTTTTTTGATTCTTAATGTCTCATAGAGTCATTAGCTTCCACTTTCCCAATTCTGATTTTTACAGTGTTTTTTTCCTCAATTAGATTTTGTACTTTCTTTTTCATTTGGCCAATTCTACTTTTTAGGCAGTTTTCTAACCTGTTGAGTCTTTTTTTTTCCCATAATTCTCTTGCATCACTCTCATTTCTTTTCCCCATTTTTCTTCTACCTCTCTTACATGATTTTTGAGTTCCTTTTTGAGTTCTTCCATGAGTTCTTTCTAAACAAGAGACCCCTTCCCATTTTTCTTTGGGGTTTTGCCCATAGGTGTTTTGACATTGTTGTCTTCTTCTGAGTTTGTGTCTTAATCTTACTGTCACCATAATAACTTTATGTGATCAGATTCTTTTTTTGTTGTTGTTTTTTGCTCTTTGGGGCCCTTTTTCCCTTCTTTTAAATGTGAGCTCTGCTCCAAGGGTGTCTCTGGCTTTTAATGCCAATGGTTACAGGCCTTGGCTGTTTACCTGGTGCTATGCTAATGTTGCCCTGAGGTCCAAAAAGAACCCTCAAGTCTGGTGTTATGCTGAGGGGTGGGAGTGGGGAGTAGCTGGCACTGCTCGAGAACTATAGAGTTCTGGCAGCTTACCTAGTACTGAGCTAGGGTCTTAGTGTTGATGTCTGGCATGTGCTGAGGCCTAGAGGGACTCTTCTGTGTTTCTGTAGAGCTACACTGAAGCACTTGGAAGTCTGGCCTCTAGAGGCTGCATGTTTACCCATTTCTGTGCTGAAGTAGGTGGAGGTCCAGCCACTGAAGGATGCCAGTTTGCGAGGGGCTGTGCTGAAGCACTTGGCAGTTCTCTGACTTGGAATCCTCTGATTCTCCTGGCTATGCTAAGGCATGTGAAGGGTTCTGGTGTTGGCATTTTCCTGCTTCACCACACTGGGGCTCAGGATCTCCTGCTGGTTTGCTCAGGTGGGGCATGATGTTGGCTTGTTGGGAAGCTTCCTCTCCTGGACTGTGCTCCTCCTTTCCCTGAGTGAGATGAACTATTCATTCTGATCTTCTAAGTCTCTTGTGCCAAAAGATCATTTCACCTCATCTTTTTGCTGATTCTGCTTCTCTGGGATTTTTCCTGGGGTGCTATTTTATTTTTTCTTGGAGGTGAATGTGGAAGAGTCACAGCAATTTACTGCTTACTCCACCATCTTGGCTCCCAGAAGGTCTAATTTTTACATTTTCTATTTTGTTAATGTATATTTGAAGGTTTACACCTTACATATTTTGATATGATGTTTCATTATTTTTGTTTTCTTAAACATTATTAATTATTCTAATTATGTTTCTAATTTATTCTTTGATCAGCTTATTATTGAGAATTTTATTAATTATTACCAAGATAAAGAATTTGAATCGAAGGTAAATCCAACTCCAGGTCTTCCCCTCCCAGATTGATTTTTTTTTGGTTAGGTAAAAGGGTTAATTTTTGGCCTCCTTTCTTACCTAGCCTTAATCACTGAGTGGGTGTTTCCTCAGAGAAACTGAGACCTGGGAAAGAGCTTAGCTTTAAAAGGTCAAGGTCTCCTATTGCATCCAGAGCCATCTCCAGTCATCTTGATCTTCATCTTGCCATGGTCCAGATGACTCTGAAGGACAAAGTGAGGCTGGTGACTTTGCACAGCCCTACCAAATTTAAATCCCATTCACTTGCAAGTCAAGTCATCACATTCCTGATGTCACTGGCCCTCTTCAACAACAAAAGACAAACAACAACAAGGGAGGTGAAGGAGAATGAGGAGTTGAAAATGATACGGAGGTTGTGAATTGGGTGAATAGAAGAATAGTGATGATGATGATGATGATGATAAAAGTATTTACATAGGAATTAAGGTTTTCAAAGCACATTGCACATATTGTCCCCTTTTATCCTTAGCACAACCCGGTGAGGTAGGTGCTATTATTGTCTCCACTTTACAGATGAGGAAACTGAGGTTCAAAGAGGTTAAATGACTTGCGTAGGGTCACTAAGGTAGTATCTGAGGCAGAATTTGAACTTGGGTCTTCTTGATGCTCTTTTTGATAGTTATAGGGAAGTTTGGAGGAAGGATTTTTTTTGTGGAAAGATAATTATAATGAAATCTGCCTTGTGCATTACAAACAACCCATGCCTGCCATGTGAACCTAGTCTGTCCATGCAAAATGAAAAAAAGTGTAGGATGCAGGGCATGATACTAACCAACTACAGTCCCAGAGTCCATAGGTCTCACTCTTAGGGATTCCAGATGAATTCACAAGATGATCTGAGAGGAGACATGGGTTCACTGAAGCAGGAAGGCAGCTATCTTTCAAAACAATGGTACTTACAGAGTTTCTTCTGTGGGTGCCTAGGTAGTAATTAGATTATAAGTACCCTGAGGAGATGACACCAGGCTTTGAATAGGGGAGGTTATGCACCTGCATGAGTGAAAGGACAGTATGGGAAAAAACTGGGGGAATAAATATGTATTGCATTGGAGACAAACCATAGATTGGTGATAGAAGGGAAAGATGGGATAAGACTCACCTTCCTACTCTAATTAGTTGATTGTACATCCCTTGGCACCAGACCAAAACCCTCCTTTGGGAGATCACTGTTCTGGAGAACGGGATAAGATTTCCATTTACCTTAGGCTCAAAGGAAGAAAATAAAAGCAGTAAAGCCACAGAGATACAGTTTGTTTTCTTCTGATCTAATTCAAATGGGCCATACCTCTTTTTTATTTAATTACTACCAAGATAAAGAATTTGAATCAAAGGTAAATCTAACTCTTCCTAATCCTTGTTTTTTTTTAACATTAGGGGGAGGAGGTTTTCAGGAAGCTAGAGAATTGACTCCTGGAGAAGAATATTTTTTTTTCTTACTTTGGAGAGATTAATTAAGAGGTCAGTTCATCTTCAGTTAAATTCAACTTTTATCAATCACTACAGGCCAGAGGCTATTCTAGGTAATGTCTTGGAAGGAAACTGCTGGGTTATCCTGTTACAAGTATTCTCATTTCATATTTGTCTCTTGGAGAAATCTCTTGGGGGACTCTCCCCAGAATGATAAAAGATTGAAATTTGATACTATCTTACTTTGGGGAGGAAGAGAGAAGGCAGGGATCCATTGTTTAATCAGCTTGTCAGTTTTACAAAGGGCTGCTTTAGTCTCTTTTTTTTGAGATCTTTTGGGGGTGAATAAAGACTTTTCTCTTTAGCTTGAACTGCTTTAAATATAAATACATATGCTTTTTATATCAACCACTTAAATGTTTTTTGGATATTTTCATCATGGCATTTGTCACTACAGATAACAGTACACTTTAAAAGGGATCTGATGACTTGAAGTCTTAGATGTCTTGAAGGAAGATACACAGTTAGTCTATAATGAACTTCTAGTGAGAAAACTGCCTATACCTATTTAGTATCTATTTTTTTTATTTTAGAGAATCTCCTGGGATACTGAGAGCTTTAGTGTGGCCTGGGGTAACCAACAAGCATGTGTCAAAGGGGAGACATGAACCCAGGTCTTCCTTATTTTCAGGCTTATTCTCTACAATGCCTTGCTGCCTCTCTCATTCTGCATAAGTTCACACTACCTTCCCAAGTTTCCTAATTGTCATTTCTTACTGCCCAATGATAGATATTTCATTATGATCTCATGCCACCATTAGCTCCACTATTCCCAATCAGTGGGCTCCTGTTTTGTTTCTGATTGTTTGCTTACTACTAAAACTGCTGCTATGAATATTTTGGTTTGTATTCAGTAGTGTGCTGGTAAATGTTGAACAATAGGCTCTCACAAAAAAAGTGCACACAACACATATGTAAGTTAAATCTGCACTATTATTAACATTTCTCTATTAATTGTCTAAATTTAGAAATCAACATAACAATGAATTAAGCAGCAATTTATAGCATTTGTCAATTCCCCAGATATAAATGTTTACATTGAAAATTTAACTATCAGCTTCTTACCTGGTTCAGCAGGCTCCTCACACCACTGTATTTATGGAATATTTCTTTTTGTTCTTGACCTCCTTGGGGAATATATCCAGTGGTTGTATCACTGTGTCAAAAGGTATGTAGTATTTCTTTTTGTTTTATTAAATAGTGTGTGTGTGGTTTTGTTTAAAAATAAGATAAACTAAGATTTATGTGATTAATAAAGAATCAATTGACTTATTGAATGAACATTAAGGTAAAGCTAGAGTTAAAATTTCATATCACTTAGTTTTCAGAGAAGATATATACAAGTAACCCTTTACTATTTAGAGTTCTGAGAAGGTGTTGAAATTTACCTGGTAGGATAACAGAGTGAAATGTTCACATCAGTAAAGTAAACATATTTGTCAAAAAGATTATTTATATTATTGAATTACATAAATACTTGCAATAATAATATACAATATACAATTTGTAGCTGTATTATTTACCTATATCATACAAGGTAATTAGAGATGTGTATAATGATAGAAATTTTCATAGATTCAGAACTGGAAGCTATCAAAGGATCGACTACTTTAATCCAATCCCTTAATTTTGTGGTTAAGGAAAATAAGGACTTGGTACATAAAATTATTTGCCTAAGGTTACAAAAATGGTAGTAATCAGAAGCAGAATCTGAACTCAGATTTTTCAGCTCCAGAATGAGTGAGTTCTACCATGTTGCACAAAGAAGGAGGCATTTCAATCACCATCTTCTTCATGAAGTCTTTCCTGATCTCTTTAACTGCTAGTGCCCTCCCTCTAGAACTGCCTTACATAAACTATTTTGTACATATTTTTATTATTTCACCTTATATTTAAAATGTACATATTTTAATATAAATTTGTTGTCTCTCCCCCATTAAAATGTAAGCTCCTTGTGAGTAGAGATTGTTTCATTCTTTGTATTTGTATCCCCAGTGCCTAGCAGAGTGCCTAGTACATAGTAGTTTGTTTATTTATATGTTTGTTGATTAATTGTTTCAGTCTCTGATACCCAAAGGATAATAGCAATGGTCAAGGAGATTTATAGTGTTCCCCATGAGCTTTAGTTATCCACTCAGAAAGCTGACCACCGACATGGTATTTGTAAAGATCACAAGAGAAATAGTCAATACTACAGTGTAGTCCACATTGATCTCTCTACACATTACCATCTTGGTGAAAGCAAAGCCTGGAGCCTAAGGTCTGACAGTTATCCAATGAACAATGGAGAAACAAAAAACAAATAATAAGAAGTATGTCCCAGTGTGACTAGGTGACAGATGAGGAGCTCAGTGGAAACATTAGTTATTGCACATACACTGCTTTGTCCCCATCTTTTTGACTATAACTTCCAGCTTATCTTGTCTCTGTTTGGTCACAGTAGCTTATAGATCAATTCTTTCTTGATTCATTACAGTAACTAATCTTAGGCTCCATCCACGCCCACTTTCCTTCTTCTCCAAGAAATAAACAAAGGAATATAGAAGGTCCCTTTTGTCATTTGTAGGTAGTAGGAAGAAAGTGCATTCAAGGACTAGTCAAGGTAGGGGATGTGGATGGGAACTACACTTGGAACCATTTTTAAAGGAGGATAAATAGAGTCTATAGAGGAATATACAAAAAGCATCAGACTTGGATTCAGGAAGGCCTGGTTTCATATCCTATATTTGGCACTTTGTGACCATGGGAAAGTCAGTCATATCATTTTGTTAAGCCTCAGATGTTTTCTGTGTGATATAGGTGTCCCTCCAACAATAAGGAGCATAATAGCAACTGCTTCACGGAATTGCTGTGAGGAATTGACTTTGTAAATCACTAAGCCTAGTGTAAATGTGAGTGATTATTATGTATAGGATCATAGATCTAGAAATGGAAGGTGTCTCAAACAGTATAGAGTCCAATTTATTCATTTTCCATTGAGAAAACTAAGGCTCAGAATGACTTGCCCAAGATCACACAGTTTCACACAGGTGAAATTTGAATCCAGTTCTCCTTATTTTAGAGCCAATGTTTTTATCATTGCATCACACTGTCTTCCTAAAACAAACAAACAAAACCTGGCTTTACAACCATGAAATTTAACATTGTCAGTCCTTCATCTCCTGTTGTTTGGATTATTGCAATAAGGCTCCTCACCCTAACCCTGCTGTGCCCCTTCCAATTCCAACCCAGCTTTGCCCAGAGTAGATGAGATACCTAAGATGAGTCACCAAAGTGGGACAATTAGGGTAGATAGAGTATTGGACCTGGAGTCAAGAAGACCTTATTTCAGATCTAGACTTAGATACTTACTAGCCATATGACCTTAGGCAAGTTCTGAACTTCTGTTTGCCTCACTTTCCTCAAATGCAGAATGGGAATATTAATAACACCTACTGAAATAATCAGATTGATTGTGTCTTTTTAAAAATTGATTCTATTTATAATTCATTGATTTTGTCTTATAACTGCCTGAGTCATAATTCTTTGACTCTGAGCTTAATTCAGAAATTCAGCTTTCCCACAATGAGTTAAGTTTAGAAATTCAGTTCTCCTATTAATTAATTACTGTTCTATTCTTGTGTCAAGGAAATCTGTTATCCTTCAAGAATGTCTGGTTTGTTATCCAAAGAAGTCTGGTCCACTACCTCTAACATTGCAGGTAGACTCAAACAATGAACATTTCTTAGTCACTGGAGGGAAGGAGGAGATTGGTTCATTCCCAATTTCCATCCAATCATGTTTTCTTCCATCTGGTGCTAGCCTTCCTATTTTCTGTACTCCCCAAAACTATAAAAGGAAGCTGCCTCCCTCATTTGAAGTCTTAGCTTTGCTGGGAAAGCTGAAATCCTATTAAATGGTAAATTCATGCTTTATTAATAAAGTAAATTGCTTAGACTCTTGTGCCTCAGTTTACTTTAATTTGAACCACAATACTACCTCTCAATTTTGTGAACATAAAATAAAATATTTATAAAGCATTTTGCAAACCTTAAAATGCTATAAAAAGGTTAGCTCTTATTTCACCCTTTCATTCAATAAATTCTAGCAGTTCTCTGTCATCTATTAGATCAAATTGAACTCCTCTAATATTTGACGTCCTTTACAAGCTGGTCCCAACCTACCCTTCCAGCCCTCTTACACATTACTCTTCTCCACATACTCTATGGCTTGGTCAAATTGGCTTTCTTGCTCTATTTTATCCATGAACCACCACCTCCATTTATTATGCTTTTGGACTGGCTGTGCCACAGGACTAGAATGCTCTTGTTCCCCCTCTGCCTCTTGGAAATCCTACCTCCCTTTAAGACTTAGTAAAAGTGCCACCTCCTCTGTCTGGCTTTTCCAGATGCCCCTCATCCAAACTCTGATATTACTTTGCAATTATTCTGAACATATTTTGTATTTCCTTATCTGAATACACTTTCATTTACGTCAGTAGAATACAAACTCCTTGAAGGCAGGGACTTGTTTTCTTTGTTTCTGTATCCCTAACTTCTGGTAGAGAGCCTGACACCATAGTAAGCATTTAATAAATATTTATTTAATGAATGCTTTTCAATCAATAAGTTTAAAAATAAATATATCAATATTTTGTATTCTTATATCTGAGACTATGCCAAGGATTTTGATGATAAGAAAAAAAAACACCCTATCTATACAAACGTACTCACAGATGCACTATTTGTAATAGCAGAAACAAACTAGGTATACATTCATTGGATAATGTTGGAAAATATAGTACATGAATAGAATAGAATATTATTACATCACAATTTGTTTATTTGTTTATGTGTTGTATCTCTGAGAAGAAAGTCTTCTCCTTGAGGGTAGTGAGAATCTCATTTTGTCTATGTGTCCCCATCACCTAGCACAGTGCCTTGCAAATTATAGTCACTGAATAAATAGTCATTGAATTGAATTTTAGTGCTCTATATGTGAGATGATAATTCAATACCACAAGCATTTGGTGAGTCTTTACTATGACCAAAGTATTGTCTTGATGCTGGGAATAACAAGACAAAAACAACAAACAGTCCCTGCCACCAAGTGTCTTACCTTTAACTGGGAAATTTAATGTGTAAACAAATGCATAAATAAATTTGTGATGGATAAAACGTTCAAGAGACATAGTTTCTGGGTAATTAGCCACTTTTTTAATTCTTGCTAGCAGATAATTAATAAAAGGAGGTCATTTGGCTGTCTCTCATAAACCAAAGACCCTTCATCGAACAACCCACTCAATGCATAAGCATATGCCCTTGGAAGAGTAGGTGTTCCTAAGGGTGAAAATTAACTCTGATTGGTTAACAAGTAATGAATGAATGGATATTATAATGAGAGGTTGGCTTATTCTAACAAGGGTCTGAGGGACATGCCTCTGATCACTTAGTCCTAGTCAAAGACACTTATTTATACCTATGCCATGCCATTTAGTGTAGTCTAGACAAAAGGAGTCCACTTCCACAAAGACCTGTCTGACCAAAACACAATGGGCCAGAATCCACCAATTCACTTAAACTAGAATTTCTTTACCTTTTGATCAGATCTAAGCTCTCCATCTCATTATAAGCCCTGCACTTCAAAGGCTTCCTGAATAATCTGCAGGGACTGATTTCTGAATGGGGAAATAGAAAAAGGGAAAAACCTTAGTCCTAACTCAATAATTGGTTAGTAATATAAGAGAGAAATTATTTCTCTCAAATTCAAGACTGAGAAGGAGGAAAGAAGTAATAACCAGTTTTTGTTACATAGAGCTTTAAGGTTTACAGAACCCTTTAAAAATATTATCTCATTTTATCCTCACAACAACCCTGGGAGATAGGTAGTGTTATTATTATTCCTAATTTTATAGATAAAGAAAATGATGCAAAGATATTAAGTAACTTGCCCAGGGTCACACAGGTTAGTAAATGTCTAATTGAATTTGAGCTCAAGCCTTCCTGAAAACAGGCTTAGTACTCTATCTACTTTACTACCTGGCTGCCTCTAGGACACATTGAATGAGGAAAGGCTGTCAGTAGAAGATAGTGTGTAAGTTTTGAAAGAAATAAGGGTTTCAAGATATTGAAGCAAGGAGGGAGAACACCCAAGCCTTTAAAAATGTACCTGAACTAGGTTTTTAGCAATGAGAGTAGAAAGAAAGAGACAGATGTGATTATTACTTGCCCAGAGTAGATGAGATACCTAAGGCAGAGAACACCATGAAAGCACAACACAGTGTTCGGTGTTATAAAGACATCTGATGGTTTACAGGGAAAAAAGTGTTCAGTCTGAGGTAAATTTGCAATAATAGCAATGGACATATTTCCTCAGAATCTCTTTCAAGGGAACATTTAAGCCCTGAGCTGAATAATGTTATTTTCTATTCAACCACAATGACAATTAGATCTCTGCAGAACAACTTAATTTTTGCTCCGTGAGTAGCCATGTGAAAAAGTGAGTATTTGCAACAAACAGATAGTTTTTAAGCTACAAATTTGCCTTGCATCATCGCTAAAATATTTAAAGTCATCAAACAATGTTTTTCTCCTTTTTTAATCCAGATAATAAAAAAGAGATTTTTCTTGCCTGATATGTAGGAGGGAAATTTTTTTCTATTCATTTCAAAATTCAAATATTGTTTACCCTACTTATGAGAGAAAATATCAGAGTGGTAAGGGAAAATCTAGGAATTGGAGGAAAAATGTATACTTCTGCTATATTTTTTAATCCAATACTGTTAGGCAATCTTACAGATGGCATTTCAAAATCAGAAGGCTACCAAGAATGTTATTCCACCACTACCTTCTGCTTTGGGACCTTCTATGTTTATCATTAACTCACTTTCCAAAAACACATTACATTGCAATGAAAAGCATGCTGTCCATGGAGTCTGAAGGACTGGGTTGCAGAACTGGTTCCAACAATTATTATTACTAGGAATATTAATAGATCACACTTAAATATCACTTTAAGATTTACAAAATGCCATCCTTCCAATCACCCTTTGAGGTGACCAAGGCAACTCTTGTCGTTCTTATGTTATCAATTAATTGCTAAACATATATTTTATGCCTACTTTTCTGCCAGGCACTGTGTTAAGCACTGAGGATACAAATGCAAAGAAAGAGAGAAAGAGAGAGAGAAAGAAAGAAAGAAAAAAAGAGAGAGAAAGAAAGAGAAGGAAGGAAAGAAAGACTGTCTTTGCCCTCAAGGAGTTTACATTCTAATGGAGGAAGATGACACCCAAAAGGAAGCTGAAAGGCATGGAGAGGGGCAGAAGGTACTAGATGCAGGAGCGTGAAGGATGAAAAATCCTAAAGTAGTACATCCAGGTGGAAAATGAAGGGATGCTCAGAGCTGAGTTCAGTAAGTTCCCTCATCAAGTGGAAGTTTTGGAGTTCATGTTTTTGCCCTCTAATAAGAGGGGCAGAGGGTAGTGATGTAATTCAGTCTCAAGGCTAGTAGAATCTTGAAGGATGATGAGGTTTTCTGATTCAGCTTCCTAAGGCAAGGAGGAAAAGTCAAGAAAAGTCCCAAAGAAGTACAACCAGGATCCAGAAGAAGAAAGTGAGGTTCAGGGTAGTTAAATGTTTTCCCCATGGTCACATAGTTCAGAAAGGTATAAGTTGGGAATTAAACCCAAGTTTTTTGACACATCGCATGACCTCGTGACTAAGGTCATTCCCCTACTTATCTCCAGGTCCTGTCATTCTGCATATCACCAGACAGGAAGAACACAGGCTGTCAGCCTGGAATTGGAGCATTCAAATTTCTCCCATTAATCTGCAAGCATTCATTAAGTGCTCATCATATGCAAGACAATATGCCAAATGCTGGAGACAGAAAGACAAAACAAAATCTAGTTTCTGCCTTCAAAGAGCTTATATAAACTTAGATTTTGGGAATCAAGATCAGGATTCTATTTTTTTTAAATTAGAGCTGGAAAAAGTGGAATGGGTTGCCTGAAGAGGTAGAGGGTAGATTCGATCACTTGTCAAGTATGTTCTTCTGTTTATGCATTGGACTAGATGGCCCTTTAAACTCTCAAATTCTATGATTTTGGGGTTTCAACTCTCAAATTCTATGATTTTGATGATTTTAAGGCACTTATCATCTGCCTTCCTGGGCTGTTCTGGAGAAAGTACTTTGTTAATCTTTGGAAGATATATAAAAGTAAGTAATTATTGATTGGGAAGAGGTGTTCTAGATGAAAGTAACTGGGAAGGTCTTATGAAGGAGATGGTACTCAGATATCAAAGGAAAGAAGTTCTATTGCAGGTAGAAATATGAGGTGAGTCTTTGTTTAAGTGCAGGGACTAACCTGTGCATGAGAATATAGAACATACTCAAGGAATAGTTAGTAGTCGTGTAAACTAGACAGGGTTCACTGTGTTCTGTAATATTTCTTATGACTCATTCCTTGGTAACTGTTAGTTATCTCACCTCTCCCTGATTTCTTTTATACTCTGTACACATTCTCATTGATAATATATGGTACTATACAGTTGCTACAAACAAGAAGTCCCTTCTGAGATTTTATTCTTGCTCTTGGATTGATGGGATATTTGGTTCATAGATCAGATTTCTACTCACACAAAACACAGTGCTTTGCCCAAAGTCATTGATTTACCTTGTTAATAATCAGTGTAATCAGAAACTACCTAGAGAGAATAAGACTCCTGGAGGGGTGTGGGGAAAAATGATCGGGGCAAGAGTTTTGACTTCGGGTCCATCAACTTTTTAAAAAGATGTTTTGATAATTATATTTCAATATAATTGGCTTTGTGATCCATTTAAAAACATTATCATGCTTTTTGTGAGGCAATTGGGGTTAAGTGACTTGCCTAAGGTCACACAGCTAGTAAGTGTCAAGTGTTTGGTCTCGGGTCACATTTGAACTCAGGTCCTCCTGACTTCAGGGCTGGTGCTCTCTCCACTGCGCCACCTAGCTGCCCCCTAAAAACATTATTCTGAAAAGGGGAATGCCAAAGAAGTCTATGACACACAGAAAGGGCTGCAAAATCCTAATTAGAGAATCTAGGCTCAAGTCCTGACCTTGAATGTACTAATTTTACGACCTTAGGTAAGTGAATTAGCCCTTTATGCCTTTGTTTCCACATCTGAAAAATGAAGAGGAAAGATTAGACCTCTCAGGTCATTTATAGCTCTAAATCTATTATCCTATGAAAATGTAGGCTCCATAAGGTTTGGCACTGTGTGATATCTAAAACTTGCACCTTGCCTGACACCTAACACAGTCCTCTAAACTCATTAGGGGATTAATAAATATTTACTGAAAAATGGTAAAGTCAAAATCTGTCTTTAGTGGGCTATATCTACTTCCTAGTTTCAGCAATTTTCTTCTCCCACCTGGTCTTTATGCCTGACTAGGCATCTATATTGTGTCATTTAGTCATTAATTCATTCAACAAACATTTCTTTAGTGCCTACTATATGATGTGCACCATGAATTCTATTTCCACGGTGCTTTGATCTTATTTAACTGCTATGACTAGAAACTAATTTGATAAACTAATACCCCCTAATTAGTAACAATAATCAGTAATACTAATTGACTAATAACAGCTTAAGGAATAAAGCCTTTTAAAATGATTTTCAATGGAATATAGTGCGAAAGGAGGAATTTCAGAAACCATATTTGAAGTGAGGAGGCTTTCAAAGAACATCATAATAGAAAGCTGCCATCCCATAAGGTTGGCCCTCATTGCAAAGATCATCAGAACTCAGGACTTAATAGGCCTTTTAAAGGCCTATTAATTCATCTATCTTCCTTCAGGTAGAACCTTCTTGGAGAGATAGGAATATATCCCATTTGGCGCACCTAGTGTTAAACCATTCTTACTGACAAAAAGCCCTTCCTTAAAGTTGACCTTATTGCATATTGTGAGAAATAGTGTATCTCAGTTGCTCTGAGCCATTTGGATAAAAAGCACCTCCTAAATGTAAAACATTGAGTTGGCTGGCAGTGGGAAGCAGGTCCTGAGTTTTAGAGTTCAAAATGTGTATCCTTATTTCAGGAATAATTATTCTCCATCAGTCAGACTATCTTGCTGCCCACATTACTTTTCTCCTTGCCTCCCACTCCCCAGCTTGCATCATTTACTCTGGGCAGTTTTTATGCCCTGAATTCCTTTCTGCTGCTCTCCTTGCTGAGAATACCTCTATGCCACCCTATAATCCTAGAATGGTCTCTGCCAGGAAACCACTGGCCCAACATTTCAGCTTTCTTCAAAGTTATAATCAAAAGCCACTTCTTTGTGAAACATCTATTATCTTTCCCCAATAAGGATCTGAGATAATAGGGAACACCAACTTCCAGTTATTCACATTTAATTGTTCAATTGAAAAGTATTGATTAAATGCCTACTATGTGCCAAGCATTATGCTAGGTGCTAGGAATACAAGTGCAAGTAATGGAACAATCCCTACTTGTAAGGATTTACATTCTAATAGGGGAGACAAGTACTTGTAAAAATATATATGGCATAAATATAAAATTAATAAACACACATATTAGTCAGAGACGAGATAAGGAGGAAGGACACTAGCTGTTGGGGGATCAGAAAATGCTTAATATAGAGGATGGCACTTAAGTTATATCTTTTTTTTTTGGCTAGGCAATGGGGTTAAGTGACTTGCCCAGGGTCACACAGCTAATGCTATGTGTCCGAGGACAGATTTGAACTCAGGTCCTCCTGACTCCAGGGCCAGTGCTTTTCCACTGTGCCACCTAGTTGCCTCTAAGTTATAGCTTAAAAGAAAAGAGGAACTCTGTCAGGCAGGGAGAAAAAGAAAGTGCATTTCAGGAATGGGGAATGGCCAGTATGAAGTGTAGTGAGAATTAGTTTTAGTGTCTTAACAAGATGATAAGAATACATTTGTCAATTTAGCATAACTGTTTTAGCCTCTATTTTGTGATTGAGCTGTTTCAATTTGTTTTTCAATAGTAAGATAAGCACCTATCTGGTATGATATAGAAAACAACATGTGTGTGTTCTTAAACAATTGATAAATATGTGTGGGCCCTCTAATAAGATAGACCACCAATAAAATATTTTAAGCAACATAAACTATCAATCAAATTATGTGGTAAACAATTTAGGAACACTCACAGTTAAAAGTATAAAACACTCACCTAAGACCTCAGTCATTACACTCTTCTTTTTTTTTTAGCTTTTATTTAGTATCTATTTTCCCCACTTACATATAAAAATATTTTTGACATTTGTTTTTAAAACTTTGAGTTCCAAATTCTCTCCCTTCCTTCCTCCCCACCACCCCCTCATTGAGAAAGCAAGCAATTTGATATAGGTTATACATGTATAGTCATGCAAAACATATCCATATTAGTCATGTTGTGAAAGAAAACATAGACAAAAAAAATTCAAGAAAAATAAAGAAAGTTAAAAAGGCTATGCTCCCATCTGTATTCAGACATCATCAATTCATTCTCTGGGGATAGATAGCATTTTTCATCACAAATCCTTCAGAGTTGTCTTGGATCATTGTGTTGCTGAGAATAGCTAAGTCATTTACAGCTGATCATCTTACAATATTGCTGTTATTTTGTACACAGTACATTTCACTTTGCATCAGCCCATGCAAGCCTTTCTGGGTTTTTCTGAGAGCATCCTGCTCAGCATTTATTATAGTACAATAGTATTCCATCATAATTACATACCACAACTTGTTCAGCCATTCCCCAATTGATAAGCATCCCTTCAACTCATTAGCCTCTTCTTAAAGTGAAACCAGAACTGACTCCTGAGTTCCTCACATTGGAGATTCAACCAATCAGTGGTGACTTGAGGAGCAGTACTGACTTATGGAGACTTGCCAGATGACCAGTTCCGATAGAGATATGCAGCCTCTGAATAGGCAGAGAGGGAATATTGTTGAGTCTGTTTCAAAAGAAACTTATTGCCATCTCTAAGCCTCAGGGTGATGGTTTGTTCTTAAAATAAATTTAAATACTTTGATTGTTAAAGATTGATTGCATGCATTGAGAAGTATAAGTCTAATTAGTGTTTACATGTACTAGTTAACCAATGTAATGGTAATCGGCTATATGTGTGCACTGTTTGTTATATGAAGGCACAGAAACAGAAGATGGAATGTGATGACTGAGGAACACAGGAGGTCAGTTTGGCTAAATTGAAGGATATAATGAGGAAAGTAATGGCCAATGAGGCTTGAAAAGTAGTCTATTCAAGTGTGTTTTTCTAGAGCCTAAAATTTTGGTACTAATATTAAAGATTTTGTAAATGTGGGTATTCCCTCCAATAGTGCAGGATTTAAGCACTTGAATGGCTTAGTGCACTATTTCCATGAGGAGCTTTGGTGGAAAATTCATTCCCTGGTGGCCAACCACCTGGTGATGATTCTCTCTGAACTTAACTAGACTGGTCTTCCAATGATGGCAGTCTAGTGCTGGGCTCATACTCAAAATCTTTTTAGCTCAGTAGGGTTTTACAAAGTTCATGCTTCAATGGCAGTCTTAGCAAATCTAGAGTGGACTTCATATCATGAGAGATCAGAGTAGAACATTAGTGGGTAATGGTCATCATCCTTGGTGTTATTAGTAATCACAGTACGTTTAAAAATATGTAAACTGACCTTAGATAAACCTTGCTCAGTCATAAAAAGTCATTCATAATAGCTTATAGTATTTACAATATCTAGTTTGTATTCATTTACAATTAAGCCAACAGATTCTGTGGGATGGAAGGCAATCTTATATTCAACAAGCATTTATTAAGCACCTACTATGTGAAAGGCACTATCCTAGGTCCTGGAGATATTTCTCACCATCCATATTCCCTTCCTCCACTCTTTATGCACACAGTTGTCCTACAGACAAAGCTGAGTTAGCAAATGTTTAACAACTGACTGGATGTGGGAAAAGATGCATGCATGACACATTTATAAGTTTAAACTGCATTATTAACATTTCCACCATCACTTTCTTAAGTGTAGATAATCAACAAAACAATGTCAAACCCTAATTTGTAACATATGCTAATTTCTGAGGCAGGAATGTTCCCATTAAAAATGTAATAATTGCTTATCTCCAGTCTGTTCAAGCTGAGTCCAGTACAGCCCTACCACTACTGCTCTGCCCCTCCACACACTAGCTTTTAGCACCTGCTGAAATAACCCTTTTCCCAATACCAGTCTCACCTATATCTTTCATCTCCACAGCTACCTACCACAAAAATTCTGTTTCATAGGAGTGACTTAAGGTCAGAATAAATAATAATTCACCTTTATATGGTATTTTTAAGAGTTGCAAGGCAATTACCTCCTTGCAAACCTGTAAAATAATGCAAAACCATCACCTCCGTTTTACACAAGATAAAATTGAGTTTGAGCAACTAAGTGGTGTAGTGGATATTGGTACAGTGGATAGAGTCTGGAGTCAGGAAGACTCATCTTCATGAGTTCAAATCTGGTCTCAGATGCTTACTGGCTATGTGACCCAGGGCAAGTCATTTAACCCTGTTTGCCTCACTTTCCTCATCTATAAAATGAGCTGGAGAAGGAAATGGCAAACCACTCCAGTATCTTTGCCAAGAAAACCCTGAATGGGGTCATGAAGAGTCAAACACAACTGAAATGACTGAACAACAACAACAACAAAGTTAAGTTCAAAGAGATGGTGATGTGCCTGTTGTCATAGTGCAAGTAGGTTTGGAACTCAGGCCTACTGCCTCCAAGTCCAGTGCTCTTTGTACCATATCCATCTGCTTCTCTGAACAATAAGTCATTGGGTATTCCCTATGGTTCTGTAAGACATTTTATTGGACTCCTCTAAGAAAGTGCAATCTGAGTCTTGTATAGTTCTGCTTAAAGTGAGCTCCTTCATTTTAAGACTATATGCCTGCTTATGTTAAGCATCTGAAAAATAACATGAGTCTCAAATACTCCGGTATTTTGAAAGTGCCTGTTACTTCAGTATGTATATTCATTTATTCATCCATTCAAGTGGGATCAAATGCCTACAACATGCAGGTCACTATGTTTGGTAAAATCTTAGGGCATATGTTTAACAAACTTGAAAGAAGTCTGTTGAATGCATCCCATTTTTCAAGCCATTTTTGGAAAAATAGTTATTTTTAATCTAGACCTGTGATTTCCTTGCTGTGAGATCTCACTTCACTGATCCATATTGCAATTTGTTACTCAAAGTTTTAGAGAATTACCTAGGAGCACTTAGAGGTTGAGTGACTTGCCCAAGGCAATACAGCTAGTATATGTCAAAGACAGAAATGGAGTTTCATATTTTTCTGGCTCCAAGACTGACCCATTTTCAACTACTCTCCACTAAACTACACTGAATCTCCAAAAGCAATTTTTACATATTTGTGGAGTTTTTTGACTCAAATTTTGCCCTATCTGTAACACTTCTATATCAGCATAACTTTTTTCCCTTATTTTATCTGGAGAATTTGGAAAAATTGTATGACTTGCTTTTGCATGTTCCTTTCCCTCCCTTTGCCAAATGTTATAATTTCACAGGGTGATATTGTTATTATTCATCTGCTAATTTGGAGAGCTGTGATTTCATTCTTAATGTCTCTTCTGCATGGATAAGTTTTTACTTGGAATGTATTATCATTTACTTCCATGATGCTCAATGTTAATGAAGAAAATCAATGGCAGCAACCAGAGTTATGGGCCATTCATGGTTATGGGCCACTTCAAAATTTAAGTGAGAGTGGTGAATGTTGTGACATAGGACCATAGCAAAATGGTCACAGTGCTTTGTTTCAATCACTTTAGGCTTTTAAAAATGCAATAGACATTTTCCCTCATTTTTATTAGAGCAAAGAAGAAGAGAGAGCAATCTCCCCCAGTTTTGTTTTGTTCTGTTTTGTTTTCTAATCAGTTTTACCTAGGTTGTAAGCATGACTCTTAAGACTTTAGGGAATCCTGCTCTATTTGTAATAGTTATAAAATAGTCACCATTGGTGTGATGGAAACAGCACTGGATTTGGAATCTGAAGACCCAGTTTTTATATAAGTGCTATTACTTATTACTTGTTTATCTTTGGACTGTTCACTTAGTAGCTCTTGGCTTCAGATCTCTCATTGGTAGTACTAGATAAGAGGTTAGGACAAAATGAATTTTGTTACCTTGTGGCTCTAAATCCAATAATCCCCTCTATTCTTGTCCCTAGAAGTGGTATGAGAGTAGTCAAAGATGTATTCTCATCAAACCTGTGCTGGGAGACTTGAGAGGGACTTACCTCCCTTTAAAGCAACATTTTTTGTTGTTTAGTCATTTCAGTTGTATCTGACTTTACATATGTCATCTCATTTGCTTCCTCATAACAATCTTAGAAGATAGGTGCTATTATTATTATCCTCTTGCCGATGAGAAGACAGAAGGTGAGAAAAGTTAAATGACTTTGCCCAGAGGCACATAGCTATTAAGTGTCTGAGGAAGTATTCAAACTCATATTTTCCTCACTCCAAGTTCAACACTCTCCATTTTATCATCTAACTGCTAGTATTTATTTTTATTTATCTAATAATTAAGTATATTTATTTATATATAATATTCTGTGGACTATTGCACAAGTGGACAAAATGACTGCCTTTTATAATTGAATAAGAGTATTGTGTTATATGCTTATTCAGTAAATGCAAAGCATCTTTGGGGTAACTCCAGTAGTAGAAAGGATGACATGGATGATCTTGTCCTATTCCCACATGGATTTAAATTATTGCTCTAGGTCCCTCTACTTTGAATTTTTTTTTCATTCCATATAACTTATATTATTGTTTATATTTTTCTTCAAAGCCCAGCCCATTATTTGTGTTGTAAGAGAGGGGACCACAGCAAAGTTAGGGAGTGTCAGTCAGAGAGATGTACAGAAAAAACTCAGTGCCTTGGGATCACTATAGTAATAAGCTTGAAACATTGACCAATTGGGTTCTGGTGAAATCAGTGGTTAAATCATCATCCTTGTCAGAGTGAATCTAATAGCAAGGGCAGCTTAGGTTTGTGGACTGGTCCTACTTTTATCTGTCATAATGATCATGCTGTCACAGAGAACAGTAGAGTGTCTTTTTTTTTTTTTTTTAGTAAAATGGAAGAAGTCAATGTCCCTATATTTCAGAGTATACAATGGAAGGAGGGGGGAAGTGTGCAAGGTATAAGAAGACAAGAAAGGGGGGACATATTAGAAAGACTTTTGAACAACAAAAAGAGGATTTTATATTTGATCCTTGAGATAATAGGGAGCCTGTGGAGTTTATTGAGGAGGTCTGTGTGTGTGTGTGTGTGTGTGTGTGTGTGTGTGTGTGTGTGTGACACATGATTGAACCTGTGCTTTAAGAAAATCATTTTGACAGCTTAGTGGAGGAGATGGACTAGAGTGGGGAGAAACTTATACCAGGTAGAATGATCAACAAGTTATTGTAGTCATCCAGTGGTGAGGTATTGAGGGTGGAGCAGTGTTAGAGGAAACATGAGGGTATATGTGAGAAATGTTATGAAGGTAAAATCAACATGTCTTGACAACAGATTAAACATAGACAGGAGAGTGTCTATGAGATAGTGAAGAGTTGAGGATGACAGTTAGGTTGCCAGCCTGTATGGTTTGAATTATGTTGGTACCTTTAGCAGTAATACGAAAGCTAGGAAGAGGG
Organism: Vombatus ursinus; assembly: GCF_900497805.2. Lineage (NCBI taxonomy): Eukaryota > Metazoa > Chordata > Mammalia > Diprotodontia > Vombatidae > Vombatus > Vombatus ursinus. The sequence continues at coordinate 3,237,708 of NW_020941197.1, read as the reverse complement.
GAGGACTTGGAGGGTAAGATAATGAATTTGGTTTTGGTCATGTTTAATTTAAGATGTCTATGTACCATCTAGTTCAAGTTGTTCAAAAGATACTTGGAAATGTAAGACTGGAGGTGAGTAAAAAGAGTAAACACAAAATAAATACAAGGCAGTTAAATACAGGGTAGTGAGAGAGGGAAGACACTAACATTTGGGGGTGATTCACAAATGTTTCATGGAAAAGGTAATGTTTGAATTATGTCTCAGAGGAAGAGAGTGGTTCTCTGGGGATAGAGATGAGGCAAAGACAGGGGAGATTGTCAGTGCAAAGGCAAAGATGGAATGTCATATGCAAGGAAAAGAGAGCCAATTTGACTGTGTTGCAGAGGATGGGAAGAAGAGTAATGCATAATTAGGCTAGAAAAATAGATAATGACCAGGATGTGAAAGGCCAAATCCAGAGGCAATAGGGAACCACTGGAGTAAATTGAGTAGAGGAGTGACATGATCAGAATTGTTCTTATGGGCAGATTTAGAAAATGGGCTTATTATTTCATCTGTATAGGTATCTCCACATGAGGAATTTCTTCTACCAATGTAACTCAGTATCTCTGCAACTTATAGTCTATAAAGAGTTACCAAAAGTATTGAGAAGTTAGGTGATATGCTCAAGGTCACATAATGTGTATCACAGGCCAAACTTGAACCTAAGTCTTCCTGGCTCTGAATCCTTTCTATCTACTATTCCATGCTGTCTCTCAGTAGCTTAAGGAACACAACGGCATATGTAACAGCTATTGCCATATTAAGAACCATAGGAGAAAATACTGTCAGGCACTCCTAAGGACAAGCATCAGAAACCACCATGGCAGAAGTGACTTGAGAAGTGACACCTAGAATTTCATCAATATCTAACTGATTCACACAGTAAAAAAATTTGTAAACCATATCACCTACTTAAAGGTAATAAAAAAGACAGGAATCCATAAGACCATCATACAGTATACAAAAATTCTAGATTTCCTTAATCAGCAATTGAAACCAAAGTCAAAAGATTATGTTAATATAAGGAACCAAAGCAGTCAAAAGAACAAAATAAATAATTCAACCTTAATCAAAATCTTTACTAGAGGGTAAGCAAAATTAAAATAAAAATAGGAGGATAGAGATAAATCCAAAAGAAAAATAAGGAAACTTTCTGGTCACCTATATGACTACAAGGAGTCCAATACACCAAAAATTCAAGCTGGATCAAATATGAAATAAAAAGTTTATATGCCATTAACATAATGAACAAGAGAATAGTTAAATTAGAAAAGCAATTGAAGCTCTAGCTTTTCTGCAAAACTGGAAAGCAAAAAGGCTAGATAAAAACCATAATTTTTGGCTCAAAATCTTCCATAATGCATGAATTACTATCAAGGCACATTGCTGGCTTCTTTTTAGATGCAAGCCTGATTCTAGCTTTCTTAATTGAAATGATCCCTCCCAATTTAGACAACTATAAATTTTTGTGCTTTGTATGAATAATTCTCAGCTTATAAAGATCTGTAAACACTAGAAAACAGTATGTTGGCTAAGGAGTAAAAAAAAAAAAAGTATGCCCCCAAATCCCAGGGGCAGAGGGTTGGTATTTATTTAATACTGATGCACAAAGTACCTAAAAACACCATAACATTTATGATGCTTTAATTATCACAAAGCCTTTCAATCAGCCAGTCAATAAACTTTTATTAAGTGCCTAATATGTTCCAGGCACTGTGCCAAGTGTCAGAGATACAGGTATGAAAAATATAGACCCTGCCTTCAAGGAACTTACAGTATGAGAAGGAAAGACAATACACAAAGAGATGCTGAAGAGTGGGAGTGGAGGGAAAGTACTTGGTGTGGAGAGAAGTCTAAAGGAATGCAACAGCTGAGTGGGAGATGAACACCCATTTGTTTAGCAACTGATATGTGTCCCTCACTGTGTGAAGTACTGAGGATAGCAATAGGATGAATGAAACAAAACTTTTTCATAAGGAAGTTTTGGTTCAGTTTCACACTCATGGCATAAGCATGCATTACAAATATAGAAAATAGACTCAAGTACAGTGAGACCACTAGAGTATTTGATATCCACATGGAATACCATTCTTTATTTAAAACCTATTATTAACACAGTAAAGCCAATAATTGATATAAAACATGACAATTTTTAGGGCAACAATTTGAATCCAATATGGTTCTACCCTGCCTTAAACCCATTTTCATTTCTCCTAAATAGATTTGAGTCTAATTTTCAAGTTAAAAAGGAAACTATACCAGAGACTCTTACTACTGCCTAGGTAATTACCAAGTTATATGGCTCTTATGTTTAATAATAACGAGCCTAGGTAAACATTAAATTATATGGTTCCATCAAAAAAAAAACCACAGAAGCTATTTATAATTACTCCACCTTATAGAATCTTTCCCAACAATATCAAAATACCACTTGGACTCTTCATGTACACCAAGGAAAGATAGAGTAAAGGCTTCAGGGTTGAATCCAAAGGTCAAATTAAACCAATGGATGAACTGATGCTTAGACGTACTTTGGTCTCTCCCTCAGTCAAGACACATCAAGCAAAGCTATATAGGGGAAAGCTGTGGCTATGTATGTCAAGAGACTTTCTGGTTATAAGGACTTTTTCTATTCTTCTACTTTTTTTTTCTGTAATGTTTTTGCTATATAGGGTGGCTTTCAGGGAGGGAGTACAGAGAGAAGATACTGGAGATATTCTGGTGATGTACAAAACAAAATATATCTAAAATTTTTTCTTTAAAAGTAAACTTCATAAAGCTGAAAAAAACTTCTGGTATTCTGAATTAAAGCTCAGTAGGAAAAAAAGAAATTTTTATCTAAAGCAATTATACCTATACAATACCAATCTTAACATATACTTTTGGAACTATAAGATAGATCATAACAGATTTGTAAAGTAATCTAACAAAAATCCATATAATATTACTGAAACATAGGGTCCATTGCCCTAAGGCAGTTATGTAAAGATTAATACTTCATTTTCAAAAAGAAGGAAGAGGATTCATCAATGATCTCAGTACACATAACTGCTGAAATATTTTTGGAACAAGTAGATCACTTCACAAAACAATAATAAAGGCTGACAAGAGGTACACATCATTGTATTTGTTAAATGTAATTGAAAGTGATTTACCTTTAAGTCTACAGAGCTATTGTGCTGACCTTGTTGTTATATGCCTGTGAAACTTGGACAGTATACTAGTGTCATGCCAGGAAATTGAATCTCTTCCATTTGAATTGTCTTAGGAAGATTCTGAAGATCACCTGGCATGATAAGGTACTGAGGTCCTTTTTTAAGCTGAACTGCCAAGCATTCAAACCTTACTGTGAACAGTGCAACTCTGATGGTCTGGCCACATTGTTTGAATGTCAAACATATGTCTGCCTAAAAGACTATTTTGCAGAAAACTCACACAAGACAAGAACTCGCACAAAAGTCAGGAGATGTGATAGAAGGACACTCTAAAGTTCTCTATGAAGAACTTTGGAATGAAGTGAGACATGGAAGACATCTTCTTTGATGTAGTCATGCCATACTGGGTGGTCCTGTGCCTTGTGTTCATTCAACAAATAAATTGTACTAGAACTGTACCATTGCCTTTCTTTGTATTCTCTTAGCACTTAGCACAGCATCTGACATATAGTAGGTGCTTAATAAATGGTAGTTGACTGACTGACCATTATCACATACAGAACTATTCCCTACTATTACTTGGATAGAGCATTAATCCATAAAACTAAAGATTTTTAAATAGATGCTACCATACCAAATACTTATAATCTTTAAGCTACGTGGGGATAGGAGAAGAAGAATTCAAAACATGGAGTCCAAATAGAAAAAAACAATCAAAATCATGTCAGAATAGGATGAACTACATGTCATTCCTGTTCTTCTCTCAGCTACTAAAAATGTCTTGAATATTCTTTCAGTTAGCCTTTGTAGGCTAGAGCACTAGACATGGAACTAGAAAGAGCTTGATTCAAATTCTGTCTCACAGATTTAATTAACTGTGTAACTCTGGACAAATCATTGAGCCTCACTGTGATTCATTTTCCTCTACCATGCTACCATAAAATGAGGGAGTTAGACTCAATGGCCTTGAAGATCACTTGCAGTTCTAAATCAATAATTCTATGATCTCAATACATTTATTCAATTACAGAAAGCAGTTATTTTATCCATATACACAGTAGTCCCCAGGACATTAAATATAAAAGAATAATAGGTAGATAATAACTTGTCCCTAGACCAATTTTATCTGAACTCCACTGAAAAGATGAGAATGAGGATAATAATAATAATGATAATGCCTCTAATTTATGTAGCACTTTAAAACATGCAAAATGCTCTGCATGTATTGTCTCATTTGATAATATTACATTATTTTTTCTGTCCCTTAACACCTTAGGATTTCTTCCTGTTATTTTGTGGCAGGTTTGTACTGGACAGATGGAAAAGTCACCCTGGAGAGCTAACAGAGATTTTATATCTACTCCCCTTCTGGTTCAGCTCCTGCACAAGGCTAATTTAATCAAGTACATGACTCATTCCCTTCCTTACTCACTCACCTTAAATACAATCCATACTGAATTCTACCACTAATGCTTTATTGTGATTATCCAATCAGAACTTTGTATTTATTCACTGAGATATACTTCTAGGCCAGTCAATCACACAAGTGATGGAAGGAAAGGATGTCGTTTTAGTTATTTAATATTAGACCTGGAAGGAACATTAAAGAAATCCAGTTGCTTGATTTTACAAAGTATAAAAATAAATGCCACAGAAGTGGAGCCACTCTGCCAAAGTCTCACAGCAAATGTATAGAGACTTTAATTCAGGTGTCCTGACCCTGAGTCAGGTGCAATTTCCACTATAACAAGGTGTTCACAGAGTCATTAACTAGGAATATTTTCAAATGGGCAAAAATAGTTGAGGGTGTGTGTGTGTGTGTGTGTGTGTGTGTGTGTGTGTGTGTGTGTGGTGGGGGAATTGGGTGACCCATGCTCACACAGCTGATAAGTGTCAGAGCTGGTATTTGAACTCCAACTCCTCTGACTCCTTTTTCCCCCATTGCTTTATCACACAGATGTTGACAATGACATCTGCTAAAGGAGAGGCAGCGTGGTCCAGTAGAAATAACATAGAGATTCTGGATTCAAATCCTAGCTCTTCCATTTACTACCTCTATGACCTTGGATGAGTTACTTATCCATTCTGAGCCTCAGTTTCATCATCTGTAAAATAAAGGGACATCTAAGATCCCTTCCAGCTCTAAATCTATGACCCTACCAAACAGCAAGATAGCTATCTTCAAGTATTCAAAGGGCTTCCTGGGACATGGATATACAAAGGGTTTGTGCCTCTGTCCCTCTGTTTAGACATTTGGGGTGAATTCAATACAGAAAAGCAATGATTTGGAGCATGAATTAAATGAATTAAATTTCACTACAATAATGGTTAACTATGTGCCTTCACACCTTTGCAGTATTAACCAAATCACCTGGGAAGAGAATATTGAATAAATCCACTTGTGGTAGGTAGAAGCAGCATGGTACAGTGGAAAGAATGCTTGATTTTTGAATCTGAGGACCTGAGTTCAAATCCTGTCTCTGTCACTTAATACTTAGATGACCTTAAACACATTACCTAACCTGTCTGGGCCTCTGTTTTCTCATCTGCAAAATAAAAGTGTAGGACTAGGAGACTTCTAAATCTCCTTCCAGCTTGCTCTAAATTTGGGATTCAGTGATTTTATGACCAGGCTAATTGGTTTGGCCTCCCCTTCAGAGTTTTTTGCTCAGAAAGCTTCTGGTTTCATTGAGATGCCTTATGACCTATCTCTGTTGACTTACCAAGGTGAGAAAGAAAAGTGAGAGAATGGAGACACAAAGAGAAGGAAGGGAATAAACATTTATATAGAGCCTACTATGTGCCAGGTACATTACAAATATTATCTCATTGATACTCACAACAATAGGTGCTATTATTATCCCCATTTTACATGTGAGGAAACTGAGGCAAGAAGAGGTTAACTGACTTCCCCAAGGTTGCACAGCTAGTAATTACACAAGAACATATTTGAACTCAAGTATTCCTGACTCCAGCCGCAACACTCTATCCACCATGCCTCTCTCTGACTTAGATGTAGATTCAAGGGTGTAGTAGATAAAAGCTAGAGTAACTGAAAAAATCATTCCTTTTGAATAATCATCAGTTAAGAGCAGTAACCAAGGAGGAGAACTTTGAGAGGAAAAAAAAAGAGTTGGCATATAGGTGTGTTTTTCTAAGGTCTCACACTCCTAATTAAAATTCTGTCAGGCACAATAGTAACTGTGGGTGTGTGTGTGTTATATGATGCCACTAATTGAACAGTCAGAACTTAGTCAATAGCCCATGACTCACCCCATCCTATTCAATTATGCCAAATTCTATTTGACATACTCATGAAGAAATGCTTAACAGCAACATGATATTCCAATGTGTGCAGATTTTTTCTTTAATTTCATTTTCAAGTTGATATGAAAGGGGAAATAGGGTAAAAGGAAATTTTAACAAGGTCACTTGTTGTGACATTGATGCACACTAGAATATGTACTTGTTTTCCTAAAAGCCTGCCAATTTAATTGTGTATATATGTTTGGGCTGGTTCACATCAAGTTGGGAAGGAGGAGATGGGATTCATGACAAATAAAATCACATTGTTTACCTCAGCACTTCAAAAGAGCTATGATTTCATCATCAGGACATTTCTTTCACCAACAAAAAATGGCAACCTCTCCATGTTAGATGATCCTTATTAATGCTAGCATCAAAAATAATTCACATGGTGATAACCTTGTGATGAACCTTTCTGTAATGATCTGAGGTCAACCATGGTAGATAATCTTTCCAGTCTGATAGAATCTTCCAGAACTTGCTTTCTGCAGACTTAAACTTTTGCAACCTAGGATCCCCTCTATAGCCTAATGCAGCATCTAAGAAGGACTCAAATGGAAGAGATATTTACCCTTTTTGTATGTCACAAGAGATTATAACAATGTGCCTGGAACATTGTGAATGCTTAATAAATGCTTGTCAATTGACTGGCTGAAATCATATTTGGTAGCAAAATTAAAATGAAGAATGTAAATAGTATTTAAAAAACATAATTATCCGTGGATATTTTTTCTTCATGATAAATGTCTGTAAGGTAGAAGTAATAACTTCTTGGGAAAAATGGAATGTCTTTTAGAAGCATTCTAAAATTTCAGTAAGGCCTTTGAAATATCATCTGATACTATCCATCATATTTTAATACTATTGAGGTGATCTATTATAAATTAGTTGATAGAAGAAGTTATTTCCGATTAAAATATATACTAGGCTTATTTTTATAATATTTAACATCTCTTTGAAAATGTGCTTCTGAGAGTTTCCATATCTAGAAACAATAGTAATTATTGCTATATATTCCATAATCTATTTCTAAAATTTCCTTTGGTGGATACCTAAAAACTATGTAGAATATAAGCAAAAGATTTTAGAGTTTAATAGAGAACTTAAGATAGTTTTCCATCCATCTTTTATAAAGGAGAGACTTAAAACTCTGTATCCTTTTCCCTGTTGCAGACTTATATTATATTTTTAAATTGAGACAAAAAAAATCTGGTTTTCTTTCTGTAATTTATTCTTTTTAAGGCTATTCCATCTCTAATCCAAAATTTCACCAGGATCTTATATACCTCACAACAGCAATTTTGTACTTAAAATTACTACAAAACATAATGGTTAACAGATCAGTCACATATAAAGTGGGCCACTTTCTTCTTTCTCATGGCATATAACTCAGTGCCTAAGATCAAAATTAGACTTTAGAAAAAAAAAAGATGCATTTTTGTAAACCTAGACTAGGGTGAGCTTAAGGGAATGAGACTTGCCAGAATGGATCTTGTGGGTTCTAATGGCCATTTGATTCAATATTTTTTTTCCCCTTTACTTCAAAACATACAGCTCTCTACTTGGCACACAGGAAAATGTCAAGGCTTCTATTGGGAGAAACCTAGTGACTAATCCTATAACTCATTTAAAATAGGAAGCAGGTATGCTCTTTGTTGCTTCAAAAAGCCAGATTAAGCACCAAATTTTAGTTATTTTAAAATAAGATTTCTTAGTAAGTGCTATAGTCATATACTCCTTGGCTCCTCCACTGAGTGGCTGCCAGTTGGGTGGAGCTGTCCTTGGTAGCTAGGCATTGTTTTTCCTCAAAAAGACATTGCCTTGGCCAAAAAGTCACCTAAAGCATTCGTCTAGTATATCTTCAAATGTTTTATTACTCAAATCCACAATCTTGCCCAGTGCACACAGCAAAGGTTTTCAGATAAAAGTATTTCTTTTGCATCCTTGTTTCCTGTTAGTGAAAACTCAAGTTCACTCAACATCTAGGTTTGGGGGACAATTCTCACATCTCTCATCATAAAAAGGAAGCCAGTACCAAGGCAATTCAAGTTTCACTTAGCAACACCCAAGGAAGCAGATGGAGATGATGACCTTGACTTTGACTTCCATAACTGTTTCTATGTTGTTCTCCTCTTTACACTTCAATATATAGAGGAACCAAAGTTTTTCTAAGTGGGTAATTAATCCCTCCATGACAGAAGATCATAATCTTAATAATAATACTTACAAGAACAACAACAACAACGACGATGATGATGATGATGATGATGATAGCATGTTTATGGCACTTGAAAGTTTGAAAAGTGCTTTGTATTATCTTATTGAATCTCACAGCAACTTTGTGAGGTAGATATTATTTTATCCAAGTTTTTCAGATGAAGAAACTGAGGCTTTAAAAGGTTAAATGGCTTTGTCCAGGGTTGTACAACTATTTAGTGATTGAGGTAGAATTTGGGCTCAAGTCTTCCTGACTCCAAGTCCAATTCTATTATCCATACCACCTGACCCTCTCATGGATTACTATGATAAAAAAATCATCACTCTATAATCAACCTTGTGATGAGTCTCTAAACATAATCGGGCAGAATTTCAAGTAACAGACATCACCAGGCCCATTCTCCATGCTTTTCCAGCTTGGCAAGGCCTGGCAGATTTTGTTCTCTGCCTTTAATAGCCTTTAAGAATTCAGGCTCATTTCCATTACATAATTGTCATAGCTCTAACAGTGTCACTCCTCTACTCAAAAAGTTCCAGTGGGTCCATGTTTTCTCTAAGATAAACTATGAATCCCTCTGTTTGACATTTAAAGTCCTTCACAATCTGCCACTTCATGTTCCAGCCAAATTGCCCCACTTATTGTTCGTCACACTCAACATTCCATTCCCTGCCTTCACAGCTTTACGTAGGATTTTTTCTAAGCTGGGAATGTACGTCATTCCAATCTCTATCTCTTAGATTCTCTAGGTTCTTCCAAGGATCAGGTCAAGTGGCACCTGGTACAGGAGGTTTCACCTATGTACCATCAGCATCAAATTCCTTTGCCTATATTCATATGAATGCATGTTTTCTCCTAGTCAGTCAGTCTGTCCACATGTAATTATTTAGTGTTTACTGTGTCCCAGGCACTGTGCTAAAAGCTAGGGATAAAAAAAGGGAAAGACAAAACTTAGTCCCTGCATTCAAGTTCACATCACAATAAAACCTGTATTCCTTGAGTACAAACATAATTTCATCGCTGTTTTTATAGCCCCAGTAGCAATTAATTTAGCATGGGGGATTTCTACATTGTATTAACTGGAGCAGGGCTTCTGTGGAGTAATAAGTTCTTTCATTAGAGGAATGTAAGCAGAAGATAGATGGCCTCATCAGCTGGAATCTGGCAGTGATTTGCAATGTCCTTTCTGATTTGAAAATGTTTTGATTCTAACATGGAACTTTTGTTTTCCCCTTATTTGTCCTCATTACAACTAATCTTTTGATTTACTAATGCATATTTGAAAAATAATGCTGGGCAATTCTCTTCAGGTGTTTTGTAGAATTAATAGAGTACCTTTCAAATAATACAAAAAATTGCTTCGATTCTCTAACTTGCATGATAGGGTTTTGGCAACTCTCTCCAAATTCTTCTTCTTCCTCTTCTGTTGTCAGTCAACCGACTCTTTATTGAGTATTGTTAAGTAGTACTCTATCCTGTGTTGTGCTAACACAGCATTTCATTGCGCAGAACATCAAAGCTACCATAGCATAGAAGAGAATGGAATAGCAAAGCATAGTAAAGTATGACATTTGAGAATTGAATGGCATGAAAGAGATAAAAGAAATACAAATTGCAGAACTTGGTCCCTGCCTTCAAGGAGTTTATGGCCTCAGTGGAGAAACAAATTTAATATATACGAAACAAATATACAATAGAAAAAAAGTAAATCACGAAGAGCAAACTTGTTGAATACTGGTAAATCATATCTAGCCCCTGTAGATAGGATCATTTTATCCACCAAAAATTTAGCGTGAAATTATTTAAATTCTTGTATTATATATTCATATACACATATATGTATATACAGATGTGACATCAATTCTCTGGTTCTCACTGCCTGAACACCAGGCATGTTATATTTCCATATCTCCCAAAGAGTTGTCTGGTAGCCTTAGAGGATTGATAGGGGTGGGGGTATGGAAATATACAAACATACAAACATTTTCTCCAATACCTCAGGGGGTATAATTTCCCAACAATACCTCAATCTTTAGGGAGAAGTGAGGGGTTTGCTTTACTGTTTATCTCTAATCCTGCATAGTATTAGTCCTACCAAGTTTTAAGTTCAAAGCATGCCACTCCCACCCCATTCTAGGCTTGTGTCCCACGACCCTCTCTTTTCAGGGCTTCTCTATTGGGTTGAATGCAACATTCAGCCTGCAATCCTGTATTCCAAGATTATTATGGCTTGAGTTCCTGGGTCACAAGAGTCCCTGCCTCTAGAACTGAAAGGAAAAGTGAAACATGACCAAAAGTGTAGGCCCATTTCTGGGGCTCATATGGCCTAAGGGAAAGATGCAAGTGATCTTTTCTCTCAGTTTATTATATGACATCCCTGCTGAAAGTGAATGAGTCTTCACCAGTGTTGCCTCTGAAAAGAGAGAGTGATCCTGTCTCATCTAATGGATCTAGTGTTTACCAAAATGAAGGGATATCTCCTTATGGGGGTAAGAACTAATAGACCCCAGCTAGGAATCCACTGTAATTTCATGTAGAGATTCAGGTTTCTGATGAGATTGGAGTTCTTAAGCAGGAAAACAATAGTAGACTTGGGGTACTGATTTGGGAATTCCCACAGGTGGTAAGAAAATTCCAGGCTTATCCTCTTACTGCTCCTGAGAGGAGGGTGACTCCTTGCCCTGAGGAAAAAAAGGGGGGGGTGGGTAGATGGATCTCCACCAAGGAGATGTGTTTGTTGCAAGAGAAGTTCAAATAGAAACCTGATGAATCATTGGATCAAAGGTTCCTGAAGGGCTGCTCTAATGGTTCCAGTGCTGAGCTGCTATCCCCCACTGACTAGAGTAGGCTGGGGTTGTTCTCTGAGGATGTACTTTGAAAGTCAACTAAATTTATTAGAGTCTCCAGATGGGTAGTGCTGTTTGTCCCTTTTTAGGCAGCTGAATGAGGATTTATTTGCACCTGGTCAAGTAAAGATGAATTCCCATTGCAGCTAACTTCCCAGTTGGGATCTACAAGGGAAAGGGTAAAGTTCCTAATAGAAATGGGTTTGCTAGATTAGATGTATGTGGCTTGCCTCTCTGCCACATTGTATGCCCAGCATATCTCAGGGACATTTAGATGCCTCTTCCTGAATGGAGCACCTTAGCTAAGGGACTTTTCCTATCATACAATCATACAAGTGTTGGCTAATCAGATGTGGAAATTTGATCAGGAGGGTGGGGCAGTGGTGGTTTAAGCAAATAGTAGTATGAGTGTACATAGATACTTTAGGAGTGGCAGGTGGCATCACAGAACTTACCCTCCTTTTAGATGAACAGAAGTCAATGACACCCTCTCTCCAAGGGAGCTTTGATTATAACTCCTGATACATGAGGTAATTTTTGAAAAAGCAATTGTGGACCAGCTGATGGGGGTGCTAGTAAAACTGTAAAGGAAAATTCAGCAACAAGGCATTAGTGGCCCTTCATCCTTGCCCAAGCCTAAGGTATCCTTAAAGACCCAACCCCATTTGCATAATTCATGGGACACTATACAGGGAAGTTCATAGAGGGAAGAGGTATTATGGGCTCAATGTCGATGTAAGCCCTTTCAGTGACTTTAAAGCATATTATTGTGGTTATGGGCAAATGGAAATTAAAAACATTTGAACCATCTCACATAGTTAAACACATAATATCAGGCATCTAGGAAGGTGAAAGTTATTTCTTTTCAGATGATGGAGATGTAGGAATCTGGAGTACTTCATTATACTAGTTTGCCTTACAACAATGTCACAACTATAAGAAACGGAGATGGCACTTAGAAACTCCCAGTGTTCTACAGAGAACTGAGCAAAGTCAACTTGCCCATTTCTACAGTTGTTCCTGACCTTTTCAGTATTGTAGAACATGTATCTCAGGCCCATGGAGAGTACTATGGGCACTCTTGCCAATGAGTACAACCTTGCCAATGCGTTCTTTTTCCATTCCTATGACTGAGACTAGTGAGAAACCCTTTGGTTTCACTTGGGAAGTGAAAATCCACTTTCTTAATCTTTTCTCAGGACTTTCTGAACTCTCCCTTATATTAACACATTATGGCGAGCAGAGACCAGAAAGAGATCTTCCTTCCTGAAAATGTGACGTATAAAAAGTTTGGGAGACATAATTTTTGGGTAATTAATCATTTTATTAATTATGGCTAGTGAATAATTAATAAAAGGATGGTCATTTGACTGTCTCTCATAAACCAAAGTTAAATCTTGGGGGTCTTTTGATGCTTGTATACCCTTAGAAGAGTGGATATTCCCAATAAGCAGCAATCAATTCTGATTGGTTAACAATTAACGAGAGAATGAATATTATAATGAGAGGTGGATTTATTCTAGTGAGGGACTGGGGGACACGATTCTGATCACTCAGTTTGGGACAAAAAGACTTATCTCTACCAAGACCACTCCCCCACCCAGGGCAATCTAGAAGGGAATCTACATCCACTCAGACCTTTCTGACTAGAACACAATGGGCAAGAATTCACCTAGACTAAAATATCTTTACCTTTTGATCAGATGTAAACTTTCCCAGTTGGGTAAGTCTAGCTCAAGATTTCATCTCGTCATCAGCCCTGCCCTTCAAAGACTGGCTGAATAACCTACAGGGCCTTAATTTCTGAATGAGGAAATAGAAAGGGGAAAATTTTAGTCCTAATTCAATAATTGTTTATTAATATAAGAAAGAAATAATCATTTTTCTCAAAGGCATCCTACACCACTGCATTGATGACATAGGTGTTGACCAGGCCAAAGTGGCAGAGGCTCTGGATCAGATGGTGACCCATATGAGGGAAAAGGGTGAGAAATTAACTCTCAGAATGAGTCCAATCTGCTCTGTCAAGTTCTGGGGAATACAATAGGTAGGGGAAACCCAGAAAATTCCAGGCATATTCCAGAATATGCCACTGACACCTGAATCTCCATGTCCTAAGAAGGAAACAGAAACTTATTGTACTCTAAAGGTTTTGTAAAATCCACAGTCCTGACCTGAGTATTCTGATGATCCCCATTTATCAAATCACCAACAAGTCTATTTCCTTCAAGTGGGTCCCAAAACAGACTCCATCCCTAGAAGATATAAAGAAAGCTATTTAGCTGGGTCTATCTAGGCCTTTATGACCCTGGAAGGCGTTTCTGGAGGTCTCTGTCCAGAAAGACCAGGCTATATGGAGCCTTTGGCAGATATCAAGAGGAGACTAGAATAAGTACCTGTTAAGTTTCTGGAATTCCAACCTTACCAGAGAATTCACTCACTATATTACATTAGAAAAGGAGTTGTTTGCCTTATATTGGGCACAAGTTGTTATTGCACAGATGATGCAAGGTCATACAATAATCCTTTTGCCAGAGTTGCCTACCATGGGTTGAGTAATCCAAGATGGTAACTCTATAAAATGGATAAAGAATAGGAGGTTTCTATTACTAAATGGAAACAAGGCATTTAAAATCACACTTGCCTGGGATGATCTGGTGTTAGTACCCTTTACAAACTACATAGTCACCCTTTGGTGACTATGCCAAAGACTGAGGCCTCCAGATCAGACCCTGAAATCTTGCCTTATCTTCTGGCCCTCTGGGCGTACAGCTATTAGTTCTTGAAAAATATGTTTGCTTGGTTGACCAATGGGCTTTTGCTGCAATTAGAAAGGCATGCATAACTGGACTAATCTAGTAACCAGGGATATTTTAGGGAATCAGGATCCTGGCTAGTCCTTCCAGTGGACTGAGATTCAGGATCCATAGCTGGTATATGAGAGAGCCTTGAGGTTTAAGCAAAGGGGATCTTTATCTATATTGATTTCTGGGCAAGGACCATGGTGCTGGCTAGCAGAACTGGACTGGACAATCAAAAGATTTCTCCTTTGGGGTCAGTACCAATTTTTTTTTCAGTTTTTCCCACACATACAATTGTTTGTGAAGTATGTCCACACCCATCAAACATCATATACTAAATCAGCAGGTTGTAGCCCATTACAAGAACAGTAGAAGTTAGAGTTCAGTTCCAATCTGTTTATTGGAGTGGTAATGCCATATTGTGCCAGACAGGGACTCTTATGTCCTCCCTAACTAAGGACAAGGCAACTATTTCTGCCCAACAGGACTCCTTAAGCCAGTTGAAGAAGTTACCTAACTTGAATGTTCCTAAAACTTTCCCCAGCTGGTAAAAAGGCATTTTCTCAGCTCAGGGAAAAAAATTGCCCTTGCTAATTAACAGTTGAATCAATGGGCAGCTAACTTCTCAGGTCAGGTGTCCAATTTCCTAGAATCCATATCTGTGAAAAATCAATGACACCTTGTGAAAGAGAAGGGTTCTCCAGTTCAGTGGTTTCTGGGATCCAGTCCCAGGAATACTTAGTTGATAAGAATGAACTGGTTTTGAACATATTTTTAGCTGATCCTATACAGTCATTCTTATTCTTTCCCCAGAACAGAGTTACATTGTCCTCAAGGTCTTTGCCTTCTCTCAGGTCTTTTTATACCCTGGAAAAGGAGGTCAAGTTCTTTTCAGATGACAGTCTTCTTTTCATCTAATAGGAAAACTTCTAGAAAAGCATGGTATTGTTGCTAGGTGCGTCACTTTCTTTTAAAACATGTTTTAATCGATGTCTTTTCTTTTTTTGCATCATCATACTTATTCCCATTAACCCTCTTCCTACCCTTTTCCAGAGGGCCATCTGAGAGAACTAGTAGTATTTTTAAAATACAAAAAAAAGAGGAAAAAAAATTCAACACAACAGTTCAATACATTGAAAACATGTACTATGTGTAACACCTGTGGACCTCTCACTTCCACAGAGGGGTGGATTTTAGAGTGTGCTCTCACAACTATTCAATCTGGTCATACTTAATCAGCCAAGATACCTGTTCTTCCCCTTTAACTCTGGTCTGCCCTATTTCCTTTGTTCCTTCAGTTTCCTTCAGAGACCATTTGCAGCTCAAATTGCTACTGGGGAGCTTCCTATTTTGGCGTTTGCTGTCATGGTTTCAGCAAATTTCTGCACTTTGGAGCTTGCATCTCCATAGCCCTGAGCAAAGGGGATAGCTCTGGGTTTTGTTTTGTTGCAGCCCCGTGAATTGGGTTGAGTAGTGCATTCTTGCTGCTGGTAGCATGATTGACAGTGGGGGAAGGAGGTGTTATGTGACCTCAAGGGAACTGTTAGTTCATGGAGATTTTTTCCTTCTTTTTGAGTTTCTAGCATCCTAGACCATGCAGACAGATGAAGTTGACTTATCTTGGCATATAATTTCTGTTTTGGAGAGGTCTAAATGTTTGTGAGGCTCAAAGTGAATGTTTAGCCCTCCATTTTATTGTTTATGTACCTTGCTTTCTAATAGTAGAAAGGAGGTGAAATTATTGTTAAATAATTATGTGGTTGTGCATTTGCTTGGAAGAAAGGGCATCTCTTAGCTAACTTGGTAATAATTCTGAGTCCCTGGATAGGACTGAGATTCCTTATTTATAACCTCTGTGAAATAAGCGGGCTGCCCCTTCACATAGGCCTCTGAAGGCAAAGATTTTATAACTTTCCCCTCATGTGACTCTCAGGGAGAAGTACGTTTTGATAGGTGAGCCAACAAATACTGAGTGGGTGGCAGTACAGGGAGAGTTTCAATCTCAACTTAGATCCCAGGACAGGTTGTGTTAGGTCTTCATGACATATTAGTCACTTACCTACAGATAACACTGATGTATGTTGAAAAATTGTTGACTGTAGTAGAAATGTCCATGCTGTGGCTCTGATGTTTCTGATATTGCTATGATTCATCATTGTCACTTTGTATGAGGAGACCTATCCTTAACTGCAAAGATTTGGCATCACTTACCATGTGTACCAAATTCCCATGACTCGAGATTTGGTCCTTTAAAGGGGAAAAGAAAAAGCCTCCATTTTTCTCATTGAAGATAAGTATATTCATGGACTAATGAGCTGAAAGTATATGAGAGGAATGTTTTGTTGTTTATGTTCAATAATCTATAAGCATTTATGAGTAAATGAGTGGGAAAATAGATGAATGAATAAATGAATAAAAAAGCATTTATTAAGCACTTATAAAAGAAAGCATTATGCTAGGAACTGGGGATATAAATAAAAAATATAGGCACTACTCTGAAAGACCTCACATTTAAAAAATAATAGTATTTTATTTTTCCCCATTTACAAGTAAAAATAATTTTTAACATTTGTTTATTAAAAATTTTGAGTTCCACATTCTCTCCTTCACTTCCTCTCCTCCACATTCCCTAAGATGGTAAGCAATTTGATATAGATTATGTATGTGCAATCATGAAAAGCATATTTTCATATTAGTTATGTTGTGAAATAAGTAACAAAATAAAAAAACACTAAAAAAAGTGAAAATAGTATGCTTTAATCCACATTCAGACTCCATCAATTCTTTCACTGAATGCTGATAGAATTTTCCATCATGAGTCTTTGGAATTGTCATAGATAATTGTATTGCTGAGAAAAGCTAATTCACTCATCATAAAATGCTGCTGATATTGTGTACAATGTTCTCCTGGTTCTGCTCACTTCATTTTTGCATTAGTTTATGTAAGTCTTTCCAGATTTTTCTGAAATCCACCTGCTCATCATTTCTTATAGCACAATAGTATTTCATTGCATTTATATACCACAACTCGTTCAGTCATTCCCCAATTGATGGGCATCCCCTCAAATTGCAATTCAAGAGAGCTGCTATAAATATTTTTGTACATGTGGGTCCTTTCCCCTTTTTTTGATCTCTTTGGCATACAGACCTTTGCTAGATCAAAGGGTGTGTATAGTTTGCCCTTTGGATATAATTCCTAACTACTCTCCAGAATGGTTCCATTAGTTCACAGTTCCACCAACAATGTATCAGTGTCTCAATTTTCCCAAATCCTCTCCAACATTTATCATTTTCCTTTTTTGTCACATTAGCCAAGCTGAAAGGTGTGAAGTGATATGTCAGAGTTGTTTTAGTATGCATTTCTCTAATCAATAGTGATTTAGAGCATATCTTCATATGACTATAGATAACTTTGGTTTCTTCATCTGAAAACTGCCTGTTCATATCCTTTGACCATTTATCAGTTGGGGACTGTCTTGTATTCTTATAAACTTGACTCAGTTTTCTATATATTTGAGAAATGAGACCTTTATCAGAGACACTTGCTGTAAAGATTATTTCTCAGCTTTCTGCTTTCCTTTTAATCTTGGTTGCATTGGTTTTGTTTGTGCAAAACTTTTAAATTTAATATAATCAAAAAAGAACTCACATTTGACTAGGGGAATGCAACACACATCAGGTTTTAGCTGCAAGTCAAATGAAGAGGACCTATGGTCCACAAGGTTCAGTGGCAAAACAGATAGTAATGCATCTTTGTTAATGTTTTTCTATTAGTATAATTATATCTGTTTTTAATGTTGAGCTGTGTGAACTTTCTTCTCTCAGTCTTTAGTAGCTGTTGTTGGTAGGGAGATGAAGGCATCAGTACCTGCAAAGGCATTTGTTAGGTTGCATCTCCACAACCATTGCATTCAAGGATTATAGCTTTGAGGACAGGCCAGAAACAAGGCAGTGGTCCTGGAGGAAGATAGTATTGCTCTTCCCAAGACTTTTTTTGAGATTATCTGACTTGTCAGTGGCAGCAAGTTAACAGTAGAGGTGGGGAGGAAGCAACTCGGTGGCTCAGTGGATAGAATTCTGGACCTGAAGTCAGGAAAACTCATCTTCGTGAGTTCAAATCTGGCCTCAGGCACCTATTAGCTGTGTGACCCTGAGCAAGTCACTTAATTCTGTTTGCCTCTGTTTCCTCATCTGTAAAATTAGAAAAGGAAATGGCAAACCACTCCAGTGTCTTTGCCAAGAAAACCCCAAATGGGGTCATGTAGAGTCAGACATGACTGAAACGAATGAACAACTCAGAGTAGTGTCAACAACATACATTGGGAGAGAAAATCTCTTCCTGAAAATTCTCTGTTCCAATGAAATAACATCAGTCCCTACCCCTGTCCTTTTTAGTTTAAAAAAGATTCATAAAATATATTTTACAATGTTTCTCAAAAGTCTTAATGTGATGTTAAGCATTATTAGTTTAAAACTGCACAGATTTTTGAGTTACTCTGTATATTTCTGCCTTAACACAATGTATTAAATATAACTAAATAATTGATAAATGAATGGACAAATGAATGAAAGAGCACTTATTAAGTGCTTACAATGCACCATACACTGTGCTAAATGTTGGGCATACAAATAAAAAAGAGGTAGTCTCTTTTTTCAAAGAGTTCAAACTAATTGCAGGAGACAAGACAAAAATAAAATTCAGCTGCAGGGTAAATGTCTTCAGGGTTCAGCTTCAAGATGGATGGCAGGGCCCAGGAGTCTTTAGGTTACACGTAGTCAGACAATTAAGCTCTGATTACACAGCTGTGTTAGGCAGATGGTAAAACCCAGAGAATCTCAGGAAGAAGTAATGGTAACAGAGAAGATGGTAAGGTCTGGTGGTCCTCTATCTTATCAGAAGGAATAGAGTTGTTGAGTCCCACCTGATCTAAGCTGAGTGAATAGTCAAGAAGCCCGAGTGAAGGGGAAAAGTGAGGGGAGAAGGGTGCCCATAAAGGTAGTCAATCTTCCCAGTACCCACTAGTTCTGGATGATTTTGATGACTGAATATCATTCAGTTCCCAAGGGCTATCATTTCAAATACTAATAGAAATGTGTAGAATTATAGATTTAGAGTTATAGTTTATTTATAGGTTTGGAGATGGGGTTGAATGGGTACCTAATCTGGCCTAATCTGAAAGCAATTAAATTGAACAAACCCTTAATATCAGCTTGATTTATTTTTATTGGGATTTTCTCCCAAAATCAGATACAGACTTCCCTTCCTTCTTTGCAAAGGTGGAGGGGTATGGACGTGGAATATTATATATATAATGCCAGGTGTGATTGATGCCAGATGTTGGTTGGTCTTGCTTAATGGCTTTGTTCTTTTAAGTTAGTAGGATATACAGAATTGAGAAGTTCAGGTGATGTCACAACAAAGATATCAATAAAAATGAGATATAAAAAGGAAAGTACAAAGAAAAAAACAGTTAATTGAGAATTCTATTTAATTGGAGCTTTATCATAATTTCTTCCAATGAGTATTTTAATAAAAATTTGCCCAGAGAGTCAGACAAGCATTTTCCTATTTCTTCAAGAGGAGACTGCATGATGGGAGAGTCATCTATCCCTATACTCTCTTTCTCTAGCCACTTGAACTTCCTCAGAGGCTCAGAACAGTTCTCTAGAGAAGGAGCTAGTTGAATAAGCTTTTCCCCCAAGGGTTTACAGAGTTAAGAAAAGCATTATTATGGTAATTATCATCATCATCATCAATTAAAGTAAGAAGGTGCAAACACCAGACAGAAGGATGCCCTTTCCAGATTGGTTAAGAGAAAAAATCATAACAAAGCATAAAAAGCAGTAACAAAAAAGGGAAAAAATAATATATCCCTATGACACTGAAAAGTAGATAAGAGGAAAAATAGTACTAGGATATGCTTTGGGAAAATCAATTCTGTTTGGTTAGGTGTAAGGTAGTGATGAAATCCACATCCTTAGAAATTTAGAGCCATCTCTCATTCATGAGTTTCCTTTTGAAATTTATCCATGCAATTAAATTGAAGACCCTAGAATGAAAATAGGAGGAAATACAAATCTTAATCTCCATCCCAGAATCCCTCTGGCACCTCCCTTCTAGGTCTGGAGAAATCTCTCTCATGCTGTTACTCATCAAATATTGGGGCTCTCAGAAATGTTCAGCCAACATTGAAAAAGGGGATGACTCCATTCCCTAATTGATAAATAGTCAAAGGATATTAGCAGGTAGTTTTCAGATGAAGAAATCAAAGCTATCTATAGTTATTTGAAGAAATGCTCTAAATCACTATTTATTAGAGAAATGCAAATTAAAACAACTCTGAGGTACCACCTCACACCTATCAGACTGGCTAATATGACAAAAAAGGAAAATAATAAATATTGGAGAGGATGTGGGAAAATTGGGACACTAATGCATTGTTGGTGAAGTTGTGAACTGATGCAACCATTCTGCAGAGCAATTTGGAACTGTGTCCAAAGGGCAATCAAACTGCATACCCTTTGATAAAGCAATGCCACTGTGGTCTGTGTCCTGAAGACATAAAAGGGGGGAAACCAACCTATATAGCTACTCTCTTTGTGGTAACAAAGAGTTGAAAGTTGAGGGATGTCCATCAATTGGGGAATGATTAAACAAGTGGTGGTATATGAATGCATTGGGATACTATTTTGCTTTGAGAAATGAAGAACAGGTGGATTTCAGAAAAAAACCCAGAAAGACTTACATGAACTGATGCAAAAATGAATTGAGCAGAACCAGTAGAACATTATATACAGTATCAGCAACATTGTTCAATGATCAGTTATGACTGACCTAGCTCTCCTCGGTAATGTAATGATCAAAGACAATTCCAAAAGACTCATGATGAAAAATGCTATCCACATCCAGAGAAAGACCTGATAGAGTCTGAATGCAGATCAAACATACTATTTTCACTTTCTTTATTTTTTTTTCCCGTGGCTCTTTCCTTTTGGACTGCTTCTTCTTCTTCTTCTTTTTTTTTTGTTTACAACACGACTAATATGGAAATATGTTTTACATGATCACACATACATAATCTATGTATCAAATTGCTTGCCATCTTATGGAGTGGGGAGGGGGGTACAGAGGAAGAGGATTTAGAACTCAAGATTTTAAAAAAATGAATGTTAAAAATTATCCTTACATGTAATTGGAAAAATAAAATAAAATACTATCCATAAAAAGAAGGGAATGATGCTTTTTCTTCCCTACTGTACTTGCTTCAGGACAATACCCTTCAATGATCTTTGGAGAGGGACTGAAAGATGGAAAGATGTGGTTTTTAGACATCACGCACTGTGTCACATGGCTACTGAGCCTAGATACACTGAAAAGTAATTCAGGGCAGCACGTTCATTGCACTTGCAGTAGTAATGGCTTTTTCCTGCTTTTTATGAGGAAGGATGGCAAAGCAAAAAATTAACTAAGGTAGCTGTCCCTCTTATCCCCTTAATGCTATTTCTAAAGGTGCTCTTGTGCCCCTTGCTCCTTTCTCTTTTCTCTGGTAACAGATCAACTAATCAATCAACCAATAAACATTTCTGAAGCATTTACTATGCACTAGGCATTGTGCTAAGTGCTGGATATAGAGGGAAGAATGTGGACAACTTGCTGGCAGCATTTCCGTTCATTTGTCTATTTTATTTCCTATTGCTCATCCACATTTCTGGGGATCAGAGTTAGTTTAGATTATTGTTTAATTAGGTATAATGACAAATGAGTTTATTATGCACTCATTAAATCTTCCTTTTTCCTTCTCTCCCCATCCTGTACTCACTAATGCAGAAGTATAAGCAAGGCAGACCATCAAATACATTTTTCGGTCCAGACACTGACAGGGTAAGAGGTTGGAAGAGATTCTTTCTCTCTGTCAAATTTAGCAAACTGTTCCCTCTTTTTCCAATGTAATGGACCACCCTTCTTTGGTATCAGGAAGGAAAATAGCCCTATTAATCACCTCAAGCCCGCAATCACTTATTGAGCACTGATTCTGTGCCATGAATTCTTTTAGACACTGTAGAATTCAAAGACAAAAATCTTTATCCCTAACCTGGAAGGGTTATATTCTACTGGGGAGACAACATGCACATATATAAGTATATACAAAAGAAATATACACAGACAATTTTTTTTGGTAGGGAAGCACTAGTAGGTGAGAGGAATCAGGAAAGGATTCACATAGAAGGGGGTGTTTGAGCTCAGTTTTGAAGGAAATAAGGTCTTCCAGAGAAATAGTTCAGAAGATGGTACATTCAGGGCATGAAGGACAAGAATACAGGCACAGAAATAAGGAGAGTGTCCCTTGTGAGGACCAGCAGGAAGTCCCATATGTACTGTAGAGGACTTTATATGTCAAGACCTAGGCTTTAGGGTCTTTTAGCATTTTAGTAGTTATGTGGAAGATGGTTTGGAGTTGAAAGAAAGCTGAGTTACAAAGACCAATTGGGTGACTATCATAACAGTCTAGGCAAGAGATGAGGCCCTGAACCAGGGCACAAGTAGAGAGAAGATAATAGATGAGAGCAATATTATAAAGGGAGGGAACAACATTAGTAACTGATTGGACAGGTGAAATGGAAGTAAGAAGAAGAAGATAACCAAAGATGTGAATGCCAGAAATGGGAAGGATAGTTGTACCCTCATCAAAAACAAGAAAGTTTGGAAGAGGGGTAGATGGGGCAAGGGAGGAATAATGAATTCTGTTTTAAATGTGTTGAGTTTTGGATAACTGCATCATTCATTTTGAAATGTCCAAAGGGCAGTTTGTGATGCATTTAAATCCGATCTCTAACACACTTGACTGTCCTTGGCCAAATCGCTTAACCTCTCTAGGACTGAGTTTCCTCCTCTAGAAATTGAGGGTATTAGGCTAGGTCAGGGGTTCTTAACATTTTTGTTGTCAGGGGCTATCAGTCTAATGAAAGCTATGGATCTCTTCTAGTTATCATCTTTAAAAAAATAAAAATTCTAGAAAATGTTAAATTTCAGTTAGAGGTTAGTAAATATGAAGATAGGGCAGCTAGGCAGCACAGTGGATAGAGCACTGGGCTTGGAATCAGGAACACTTATGTTTCTGAATTCAAATCTGGCCTCAGACACTTACTAGTTGTATGACCTTGGGCAGGTCACTTAATCCTGTTTGCCTCAGTTTCCTCATTTGTAAAAATGGATGGAGAAGGAAGGGGCAAACCACTCCAGTGTCTCTTCCAAGAAAACTCCAAATGGGGTCTTGGAGAGTTGGACATGCCCAAAAAACAACATAACAACAAAAATAAAGATATTTATACCTATTTTTCCCATCCAAATTCACAGACTTCATAAAATCTATCAATGGATCTCAAGTTAAGAGCACTTCAACCTGATGTTCACTAAGGTCCTTTCTAACTCTAAATCTATGATCTTCAAATGCAGGAAGAGAATGCAGAAGAGTGAGGAGGACTTGATATCTAAACCAGAGATTACAACTAAATCCTTGGGACTTTATGAGGTCACTAAGTCAGTGAGAAGAGAGAGAGAAGAGAAGAAAGCCCAGGACAGAGCCCTGACAGATACCTGCAGTTAGGAAAGAGATACAGATGATGAGTCAGCAAGGGAGAGTGAGAAACACTGGTAAGTTGGGTAAGAAGACAACCAAAAGAGAACAATGTTAGAAAGGAGAGAGAATCCAAGAGGACAAAGTAGTTGTGTCAAATGCTTATATATACATGCTGATATACATACACATCATACATACATAATACACACACACATACATATGAAAGTACAGACAGACAGAGACAGAGAAGTTAGGGGAGGGAGTTCAAGGCTGTAGCCCAGCCAGTGGAAGACAGTAGAAGAAGAGGGGGTTAGACTGACTTTTCCCCTAAGACTGTAGATACTGTTGATGGGGTTGGAATCTGAGCCCCAGAAAGGAAAAACCCTGGACTTTCCCACATGGCCAAATCTCTTCTAGAGACTATGGTCCCATCAACTGATCTTTCACTGTGGCTACACCCAATCTTCCCTATATTGTCTTGCCTCCCTGTGGCCCCAGGCCACTTCCCACCCTTGGTCCCACCTAGGCTCTATTTCCCACCCTTGGGAATTCTATTACCTCATGGACTACTTGGACACTCTCCCAAGGTCTTTCTGTATATAAGGTCAATCTTGTCTCCATTAAAATGCTCAGATTTTACAATCTAGCCAATAGCCCATAGATGCTCAGATTCCTTAAGAGTCTAACTAATATGGCGAATCTTCAATAAACTTTGTTTTTGGCTACAGGAAGGCTTGGGCCAAATTCTTTTGGGCAGGAGCTGGGTATCATGATTTTGAGGTGCCAGGACCCCTAACCTCTAGACCACATCATTGTCATATTGGCTTGTTTTCATAATTCTAGCCCCAGCTCTCCACCCCATCATCTTCTAAAAGCAGAGCCCTAGAGCCCTACCACTACTCTCCTGCCTTAATGTCTTTTGCCCTGAAGTGAAAACATTTCTAATTGCTTCTCCACTAAAGGAGATCAGAGACACTATAGTACATTAAAAAGAGCACTGCATTTAAAGCCTTAAGGTCTGAATTCAGATTCTGACTATTATTTGTGTCCTTGGACAAGTCACTTCTGCTGGTTTTTTTCCTTATGTGTAAATAAAGGGTGGGCAGACTAGATGACCTAGAGATAAATAACTAGTTATCTCTCTAAATCCTATAAGAACACATGCTCTATAAAGTGGGAATAAATAACCTATTTTGGTTTTCATATGGTTTTAAGATATTAATATTGAATGAAGAAATGAAAAAGCATTTGTTAAGTACTAATTATATGCCTAACACTATGCGAAGCACTGGGGACACAAATACAAATGTAGAAACAGATTGTGCCTTGAAGCAGATTACATTATAATAGGGGGTGGGGAGGAGGGGTGACATGTATAGGAGAATGATGGCCAGAGAATGGTACTTTGTTATAAGAAGTTATAAAGAAGGTAAGTGGAGCCACAATGGAGTAGATTGATGAGACCTTTCCAGTATCAAAAACAGTTTTGATTTGATTATGCTTCTATACTTTGGGGCAGTAGGAAAGTGCCAGGAGGGCAGCCAGGAGAACATGAGTAGGGTGTAAAATAAAGCATGGTTGAGGTCACACGAAATGCTTTTTAGGCTTGGGGGCTACAGCATTGGGGTTCTGAAGCTGAAGGGGTTAAGTCTTCCAAGTCACAATCTCTGGTCCAGAACAGGCTAAGTGTTGCCCCTTCACCTTTAGAATAATTAGAGAAAGTGTCATTTGTCTTGAATCCCTAAAGAATGATACCTCTAGACTAAAAATATTTGAGGTGTGGTAGATTGATAGAATTGTAGTCTCCTCGTGGAGACAGGAGAGTGAAGGAATGAATGAATGTATCTCCACTTAATGGCAGGTCTTTTCCAAAATGATTGATAGTATTCAAGAAAAGGTGGTTTAACAGAAAGGGTGCTAGATATGAAAACAGGAGCTGAGTTTGAATCTAGGCTCTCATATTTACTTGATGTATGATATTGAGTAAGTCAAGCATCCCCATCTGAGCTTCATTTTCCTCATTAATAAAAATAAATGCTATTTGCATTAATTAAATAATTATTATTTAAACAGTATTTTGGTAGTATTAAATATCTGTCATTCTGACCTCAGCAGATTGTTATGGCAAAAGCACTTGGCAAATTTCAGACTCTCTAGCATGGCCCTCCTCTCAACAGAAAGATAGGGAATAAAGGATGTGGAATGTTGCATATGCTATCAGATGAGTTCATGGTTTCTGGTAGTTTTCCATACCTGTTTTTCCTTGTTACCAGAGATTGTTCTATGGAAGAGTGGGGTATATGAAGAAATGACTGACTGATATTCAAAAGGCATACATAAAACTTTTAAAAACTTAAAAACCTTTAAGTTATATGTGAAGGTGATTTATTTTCTTACATATATACACACATATATGTATCCACACTTTGGGGAATAAGGCACATTGCTGGTGTGGCTTCTCCCTCCTACAGTCCCAATGCTGGGTTCTCTTCAACATGCTGGTGACGACATATGGTGGGCATGAAGTTACATTGCCATGGTGATTCCCTGCAGTGAGACAAGGCTTGTTTGCTGGATTTTTCCTCAGACACTGGGGAGAGAAAGGACATAGAGTGTTGTGAGGATGACTCACTTCCAATAAGGCTAAGCTGGCAACAGCTTAGCTCTAAGGTTTTCTCATGTATTCGTGGAAGGTATAGCCAGAAATACCTGCCTCTAGAAGCATGACCTCAGAAGCCCTCTCTGGTCTAATGGGCTGCTTCATCCACCCTTAAGGTTTTTGTTGTTTAGTCATTTCAGTCATGTCCTACTCTTCGTGACCCCATTTGAGGTTTTCTTGGCAAAGATACCGGAGTGGTTTGCCATTTCCTTCTCTAGCACCCTTCTTCAGCAGCTAGATTTTTTAAAGTTCTGCATCCTTGATATTAGAGCTACAACTCTTCATATGGCATAGTGATAATTTCAGGAAAAGCGGTCCCATGAAAGGTCTCCATGGTGAGAGTGTTGTCTCCATGGAGACCCCCTGCATAGTTAATAAATCCACAACTTAATTTTATTTTTTATTTTGGATTTTCCTACAGCTCACGTTTCAGCCTTCAGCTTGAGAGTATGTGTAGAGAGAGACCAGCACTAAGTAAAACAGGTAAAAATGAACTTTAAAATCCCCAAATTCCCTGTTCAGTGCCATCCCCCAACAAACAGAGGGTGAACAGCTACAATTCAGTAGCACTTTCCTTACCTGAGAAGTTTACACTGCCCCGGGGAATCTAGTGTGTTTCATTGCTTGTTTTATCAGAATCTGCTCTCAGAAAAAACCCGTTCACGTTGTTATAAATGGCTGATAATGTTTAATATTTGTTAAACACAAAATAAAACAAAACAAAACAAAAACAGCAAACAAGGGAATGAGATCGTTGGAGATTTTTTAGATTTAGAGATGGAAGGGGTCACAAAAGACATCTGATCCAAGTCTTGATTTTTATAGATGAGGAAAGGTATTTCTGCTGGGTGCCTTCTTTCCCCACCCCCTTTTCAGCCTCCTTTTATATGTTTTCTTGCTGCATTGGGATGCAAGCTCTTTGAGGTCTGTGACTCATTTTTTGGCTTGTTATTTGTAGTCCTGGGGCTTTGCACAGTGCCCAGTACAGAGTAATCATTTAAAAAATGCTTGTTGACTAGATGCCTGGGGAAATTGAATTTCAGAGAAGTTAATAGACTTGCCTAAGGTTATGTAGAAAGAAGGCATCCAAGGCAAGATTTGAACCCAGATCTTCTGACCCACTCCATAGTCTTTGAAGAATGTGGAAAAGCATGGGAAAACATATGAATTGATACAAAATGAAGTATGAAGAACCAGAAAAAAAAAAAACAACATACAAAATGACTTCAGCAATGTAAATGGAAACCAAAACAGCCCTATATACTATGTACGCAATTATAAGTTCCAAGGTTCGCTCTAAAGAAGAGATGAGATGATGTGTGTTCATCCCCTCTTTTCAAAGGTGGGGAACTATGGGTGCAGAATATGAGTTATTTTAGCTGACAGGATTTTTTTCTCTTTTATCCCTTGTAATAATGGATCTGGATATGGGAGGAGATAGATATACATTTGGAAATGAGATCCCTAATATTTTAAAAGAAAAAAAAGGAAGGTTTTAGACTAGGTGATCTCTAAAGTACTCCCCAATCTGAAAACTTGTGATCCACTTTTCTAGCCTTGCACCCAGTCTAACCTGTAGGCCTGAACTCTGGTGTTTATAGTGCTTTCCTCCTGATTTTGACCTTTTTCTCTCCTGATTTGGATTTAGCTATCTTTCCATTTTCATAGGATCATGCATTTTGATCAGGAAGGGATCTTAGAAACCATCTACCAATCCCCTGTTTTTCACAATTAGGAAACTGATATCTAAAGAAGTTATCCCACAAATAGTAAGAGTCAGGAATGGAATTCAAAACAGGTTCTCCAGTTCCAAATATGGTATTCACTCTACCACACTGCCTCCACCTAACCTTATTTCCTGTTTGCTGCATTTATTTCTGCCTAAATCCTGATTCTTATGTTTCTTACTTCTGCAAGTAACATGACTTTAACTCTCATTTATTTCCTTTGTCAGCAAGGTGCTCTTGACGGTGGACCTGTCTAATTTTACGGTGGCAGTTACCCTACATTTTATGAGCCTTTCTTACATAGTGGTTCTTTTGTGCATTCAAAGATCAGGAGGGTTGTAATGTGAGTATAACTCTCTACTAAAGGACCATCAGCCATTTTCAGTTCTTTTTTGATTCCTAGAGAAGTTAGGACATATAGAAAATAGAATCAAATTTATGTGATAGGTTTACCAGGAGAATTTCCACTTAAATTTGATGAATTGCCCAGAAGTAAGCTTTTGTTTGGAGCCTCCCTCCCACAATAGTGAGCACAGATGTACTTATTAGTATTAATATTAGGTGATGCAGTGGATAGAGTTTGAGGCCTAGAGTCAGGAAGAATCCTCTTCCTGAGTTCAAATCTGGTCGCAGACACTTACTAGCTTTGTGACCCAGGGTGAGTCACTTATCCATGTTTGCCTCAGTTTCTTTATCCGTAAAATGAACTGCAGAAGGAAATTGGCAAAACACTCCAGTATCTTTGCCAAGAAAACCCTAAATGGGGTCATGAAGAGTCTGACATGACTGAACAACAACAATAACAAAGATAGTTTTCCCCTCCCCTGAATCAGTTGGGTTGGCTTGGATTCTTGGGAGAATGCACTCTATTGTGTGGGCCAAAAAAAGTGAACTGACATATTTGCTCAGACAGGTCCACTTTTTGATCTATTTTCCCTCTCTACCTTAATTTTGGAGAGAGCACAAGTACACAACAACTATGTGCACCCTTCCCTTTCCCCTGTTTCCCAAAACCTCTCATTCCCCATCAGTGGTTACCTTGAGGAAGATCACTGTTGTAGTCTGAGGAAAGAGTGTGTGGCCATCTTGTGCCTTCCCCCAACCCCTTTTGAAGCACAGGTGAGAAAAGGACACCCAAGAGTGAACTTTCTCAGCCCCATGAAATGACAACACCTGGGACGGTGGTAGAGTATCCAATGCAGATAGGCATGCTTTGCAATGTTTAGTATTAGAGAGATGATTTGAACATTAAGAGGTTAAGTAATTTGCCCAGAGTCACAGAGTTAAAATGTGTTAAAGGCAAGATTGGAAGGAATCTAGGTCATCCTAACTTAAAAGCCAATTCTATAATAATAATAATGCTTTAAGATTTTCAAAGTACTTTACAAGTATCTCATTTTATCCTCACAATACCCCTGTGAGATAGTCACTATTAATATCTCCATTTTACAGATGAGGAAAATGAGACAGACAGAGGTTAAGTGACTTTCCCAGGGTCACACAACTAATGTCTAAGGCTGTATATGAACTTGAGTCTTTCTGAATCCAGCCCTAGCACACTATCCCACTTAGCAGCCAGATCTCCTTCTCTTATACCACACTGTCATGCAGATGTTCATATTCATGAATACAGCAAATAAACATCAACCAAATTCTCATTATTTGAAAAGAGCTATCTTAGTTCTAGAGAATAGAAGCTGAAACACTCTCCTCTCCTCCCAACAGAAAGCTGGGAAATTATGGTATGGAATGTTCAATGTGTTGTTAGCTATGATCACTTCACCTTTAAATTTTAATCAGACTTTTTTTTATTGTTGTTAACCAGCTGGGTTCAGAAGTAATTGCTGAGTACAAAACAGAATACTCATTATTTTAGAGTTTAGCTTAGATGACGCTTCTTCCACGAAGCCTTCCCTGAGATTCCCGAATAATTATCTTTTCACCATTCAAATCTCACAAATTTTCCTTGCACTGCATATATAGTGTGTGTACATGTGTATACACACATACATATATACATACATACCTTAAACACACATACACACATAGCTAGGTACTTCATATAGAATGCTGGACCTGGAGTCAGGAAGACCTGAGTATAAATCTGGTCTCTGATACTTACCACCTGTGTGACCCTGAGCAAGTTTGCCTCAGTTTCCTCATCTGTAAAATGAATTGGAGAAGGAAATGGCAAACCACTCTAGTACCTTTGCTAAGAAAATCCCACAAAAGCACTCACAAGGAGTCAGACATGACTGAAAAATCACTGAACCACAGCCTATATATATACGTATGTATTAATGTTTACAAATGTGTCATGTCCATTCTATCAAACAAGGTCAGAGATGGTGTCCAACCTATTTTTTTTCTCCCTCAACACTTGACTTTCAACAAAGTGCTTAATAAATATTTTCTGTTGTTACAAGACTGGGGGGGGTGTGGAACTAAGGGAACTCTAAAGAGAACAATAGTCTTTTGAATAACAAAGAGTTTGAGTCACTGAGAAAAACAGTGACAAATTAGATGTTTCCTAATTCTGGTTAATTGAAAGGTGCTGCATTGCATTATTACTCTCTCCATTCAATTAGCCACATCTGCAAAATGTATATAAATATTTAACAAGCATTCAGATATTAGAGTATTATATTAGTGGCTTTGTCTAATACGATTTGTCTGTTGCAAAGGTCTTGCTTGTTATTCAATATGGGAACTTCAAAGAAATTTGAAGAGACTACAATCACAAGTTTATTAAAATCTCTTGTCCCATTAATCAAAGCTTTCATAATTATTATGCAAATGGGAGAATTGATTAACTTACCTGAAGACAGTGCAGATGAAAGGTGTGTGGGTAGGAGAGGGGCAATGCTGTCAAAATGGAAGACAACTGAATACTTTTGTTTCTTTAAAAGTCAATACATGCGCCATAGTCAAATTCATTTGCTGAAGAATTGAAATTGACTTGTAAACTCTAAACTAGAGAGGAAAGCAAAGTGGGCAATCTGGGAAGGTGAGGAGATAAAGGATTCTATTAGTAGCTTTGGTGAAACTATCTAGGGCGATAAGGGAACAGCAGGGCAGAGAGTGAATTATAAGGAAGTTAGCCACCCAGTCCCACCTCACCCCCACCCCCACTACCTGGATTTAGCTTGTACATTGCTGATCCAAAGCATTCATTATGGTGTGATGCAAAAAATACTGGGGTCAGAGAAGCTGGGTTCCCCCTATTACTTATATGAACTTAGATAAGTGACAACTTGAGGAAAGTAGGTAACATAGTAGATAGAGCACTGTACTTGGAGTCAGAAAGACTCTAAGTTTGAATCCTAAAACACATGCTAGATGTGACCTTGGGCAAGTCATTTCACCTCCCCAAGCCTCAGTTTCCCTAAGTGTAAAATGGGTGTAATTATTGCTCCTACCTCAATTGTAGTGAAGGAACAAATGATTTACTACACATAAAGTTCTCTAGAAATGTTAGATATTAATGATCCTGGACCTCAGTTTCCTCATCTATCAAATGAGAAGGTTAGACTACATTGGCTCTTAGAACTCTTCCAGTTAGAGAGCTATGATATTTGTGACTATAATCAAACTGTGTCACTGAGATAAACTCTAAGGATTATTTTAATTCTTTATACAGTGAACTGCAATTTTTGGATTCCAAGTCCAGTAGATTCTAACATACAGTACTATATATACCTTGACCTGATCCTATCCTTCCCATCTCACCTTCCTCCCCTCCTCAACAATATATATCTTTCCATTTGTTTTCTATCATTTAAAGCATTTAACTTTTCTATAAAGATTTTTCTATAAAAGAAACGGTGTTGTCTAAGGGATAGAGAGTCAATCTCACCAACAGGAAGACCCAGGTTTAAGTGTTACTTCTGACACATACTGAATGTGCCAACCTGGGAAAATCATTCAGTCTCTCTGTGCTCTAAACCAGTTGCGTCAAACTCAGAAACTGATCCCTATGGGTTCCACATTGACTTGGAAAACCACAAATTAACACTATGTTGCATTGTATTTTAATTTATTTAAACATTTTTCAGTCACACTGTAATCTGCTTTAGGAAGTACTATGGAGTGTTGGGGATCACAGGCAGGCAGACTGTCTGTTTTATGTCTGGTCTAGAAAACTCTCTCTAAGACTATGAGTTGCAGAGAAAAGGCTGACTTGCATTAGTAGAGGAAGCTTCCTATATTAATGAAATCATAGGTTCAATTCCTATCCTTATGTAACTGAGCTGTGGCAGTACATAGACTGCTAGGATGAAATTTGGGCTCATACACTTACTAGCTATTTGACCCTGGGCAAGTCACTTGACCTGTTTGCCTCAGTTTCCTCAAGTGTAAAATGGAGATACTAATAGCACCTACTTCCCAGGGTTGTTGTGAGGATCAAATGAGTACTTAGCCCAGAGTTAGGCACACAGTAGGCATTTAATAAATGTTCATTTCCTTTCTTCTCTCCAATCCAGAACCATGCCTAAGCAGCATCATGAAAAATGTCCCAGGCTTGGCTGAACACCCAAGTAATAGCTACAAAGATTTCACTGAGTAATCTTACTTAAATCCCATCTTTTTAATGAATTCCTTGTCTACCCAGTCACTGTGATTGAACAGGACTAAGGGAGGTCGTTGTTTTGAATAAACCACTGAGGATTATGCATGTGTCTGTTGCCTTTATATCACCATAATTCTCATAGTAGTTAACTGCTTTTGGTCAAAGTTGTCAGTTTCCAAAAGGTGCCAATACTTATCTCAACTTATATTTGTAAAACAAATTTAGAACATGTTATCAAAACTATTTAGATCTTGAAATAAAATGGCAGGCAGATAAAGTTCCAAATGGTCAGATGTTTTGGAACTTTTAGTAGATTTTAATGACATTTATTAAATAGATAGAATTTAAGGATATGTAATGGCATAGAATTCACAGGTTCATAAAACTACTGATTTATTCTTATAAAATTTTGTAAGCAGGTATTTGGCACAAGAAAGAAAGGACCAATAATGTTCTCACTATTTTACAACCTTGTGCTACAAAGAATGATGTGTATACAGTCGATGCTTAATCTGCCAAATATCTTTTGATGACATACATAGTAGCTAGCAATATAAGACATTTTGCAAGGTCAGTAAACAGAGTCTAGATGTTTCATTCAATCTGTGTCATTTCTGTAAGATAATCAAAATTATTCTAATGGAAAATTCTGAAGTGGTCATTAACTGGACTCTGAAAGGAATTTGGGAAATTGCCACCTTGGATAGATTTTTTTTTAAAAGAAACTCATAGGCCCTTGTCTGAAAGATATTTAAACCATGTAAATGTGTGCTAAGTGGAGGTAAGTAAATGACCAGTCTCCTGGAATACAAACAGTCTGAAAAGGATTGTAAATGAATCACAGTATGATCTTAGATAATTTGCAAATACATTCACAATTATATTCTTGCTTCTAACCATGACCTGCATGTTGACATAACTGAGAAACTAAAGTTGACCTCATATTATAATGGATAAATAGGTAAATTTATGGTATCTTCTGCAGGCAGAACTATTCCTTGGCAGTACAATGAACAATGTGGCATTATGGAAAGAGGGCTGGATTTGGAGTCAGAAGATCTAGGTTTGAATGTGTGCTGTGACATTTACTAGCTGTGTGGCCTTGGGCAAGACACTTACCATCTCTGGGGCTCAATTTCCTCCTTTGTGAAGTGTTGGGCTAACAACCCTTAGAGTGAGCTTTGAAGCTCACTCTAAATCTATTATCATATTTGCATGACCTGTGCCAGTGACCAGAATGAAATGTTGATACAGAATAATTTCAAATGTCTCAGTATACACTAGATGTTAAAAAAAAAAAGAGGGACAAACTCTGTTAGAATATAAGCCCCATGAGGGCAATGTCTGTTTCTTTTTTGTCTTTGTGTAAAAAAATGGTTTCATTGCAGGTGGCATTCTACAACGGAAGGAATTCACATTGATTCATGTGCTGCCACCCAGAAAGGCAGCATGTCATTGTATTTATAATTCAGGGAGGGAGAGAGATATTTCTTTTTTTAAATTAATTTATTTTGATTTATCAACAATCACTTCCATATGATTTTGAGTTTAAGGTTTTTCTCCCCCTCCCTCCCCAAGAGGGAGATATTTCAGTAACCTACCAGGTTGCACCCCCCTTGAGCCAGCAACAAGTCTTTCCTTGAGATCCCCTCTGCCCTTTGTGTGGACTTCAGTGTCCCTCTGGCCACCAGAAGGAACAGGGCCCCTGCTTCCAAGATCATGCTCTGATGACATATAAGGAAATTCAACCATCTTCTTGCTGGGTCCAGAGATATCTAGAGGATGAAATGGACAATTCAAAGCATCAAAAGATAAAGGCTATAGTCCTAAACAGCTCTAGACTTCCTGCCGCATTCATAGGATTCACAGGCTCAATTTACTATGATCATACAGTTTAGTGAACATAATGAAAAGGGACTAAAATAGTTTTTTTTTAATTTATTCATTTCATTTTTATTTTTTTAACATGTGCTTTTAAAACTTTGGGTTCCAAATTTTCTCCCTTCCTCCCTCCCCCACCCAACCCTCATTGAAAAGGCAAGCAACTCAATATAGGTTATACATGTGTAGTCATGCCAAACACTTCCATAGTAGTCATATTGTGAAAAACTAAGTTTAGTTCCCTTTATACTACTCCACCTGCCCCATTTATTCTAGTCTCTCTTTTGACCCTGTCCCTCCTCAGAAGCGTTTCCTTCTGATTATCCCCTCCCCCAATCTGCCCTCCCCTCTATCATCCCCGTGCTCTCTTGTCCTCTTCCCCTCTTATTTTCCTGTAGGGTAAAATAGATTTCCATACCCAATTTTGTATATTATTCCTTCCTTAAATTGAATCCTATGAGAATAAGTTTCATTCATTTCCTCTCACCTTCCCCCATTTTGCCTCCGCTATAAAAGCCTTTCCTTCTCTGTTTCATGTGAGATAATTTACCCCATTCTACTTCTCCCTTTCTCTTTCTCCCAGTATAATCCACTCTCACCCCTTAATTTTATTTTCCAGATATGACCCCTTCATTTTCAACTCACCCTGTGTCCTCTATCTCTCTATCTATCTACCTACCTATCTATCTATCTATCTATCTATCTACGTACATATAATTTTTTCCCCTCCCACTACCCTAATACTGACAAAGGTCTCATGAGTTACAAATATCATCTTTCCATGCAGGAATATAAATAGTTCAACCTTAATAAGTCTTATGATTTCTCTTTCCTGTTTACCTCTTCATGTTCCATTTGAGTCTTGTGTTGGAAAGTCAAATTTTCTATTCAACTCTGGTCTTTTCAACAAGAATCTTGAAAGTCCCCTATTTCACTGAATGACCATTTTTTCCCTGAAGAATTATACTCAGTTTTGCTGGGTAGGTGATTCTTGGTTGTAATCCTATCTCCTTTGCCCTATGGAATATTATATTCCATGCCTTGTGGTCCCTTAATATAGAAGCTGCTAAATCTTGTGTTATCCTGATTGTGTTTCCACCACACTTGAATTGTTTCTTTCTAGCTGCTTGCAATATTTTCTCCTTGATATGGGAACTCTGGAATTTGACTACAATATTCCTAGGAGTTTTCCTTTGGGGATCTCTTTTGGGAGGTTATTGTTGGATTCTTTCAATTTCTATTTTGCCCTCTGGTTCTAAAATAACAGGGCAGTTTTCCTTGATAATTTCTTGAAAGATGATGTCTAGGCTCTTTTTTTGATCATGGCTTTCAGATAGTCCAATAATTTTTAAATTCTCTCTCCTGGATCTATTTTCCAGGTCAGTTGTTTTTCCAATGAGATATTTCACATTGTTTTCTAATTTTTCATTCTTTTGGATTTGTTTTACAATGTCTTGATTTCTCATAAATTCACTAGCTTCCAATTGCTCTATTCTAATTTTTAAGGAAGTATTTTCTTCAGTAATCTTTTGGACTTCCTTTTCCATTTGTCCAATTTTGGTCTTTAAGGCATTCTTCTCCTCATTGGCTTTTTGGACCTCTTTTGCCATTTGGGTTAGGCTATTTTTTAAGGTGTTATTTTCTTCAGTATTTTTTTGGGTCTCCTTTAGCAAGCTGTTAACTTGCTTTTCATGATGTTCTTGCATCACTCTCATTTCTCTTCCCAGTTTTTCCTCTACTTCTCTTACTTGCTTCTCAAAATCCCTTTTGAGCTCTTCTAAGTCCTGGCACTGATTCATATTTTTCTTGAAAGTTTTGGATGTAGGAACTTTGACTTTGTTGTCTTCTTCTGGTTGTATGTTTTGACCTTCTTTTTCACCAAGTAAGATAATATAGTCTGACTCTTTTTGCGATCATGATCCTGGCCTATTACTTGAGTTTTAAACTCTTTGTTAAGGTAAGAGTCTGTTTCCAATGTAGAGAATGTACTGTTCCAAGCTTCAGGCATTTGTACAGCTGTTTTCAGAGCTACTTCTAGGGACCTGTAAATTTTCAGTTCTTCCAAGGTGGTATGATAAGGGGTGACGTGTTTCCTCTCTACCGCCACAACAAGCTCCACCACACTAGTGCTCCTCCTCCCCCCAGGACCACTCCTCAGAACTGTGACCCAGATCCAAGCACGGGCAAAGCAAGAGATTCCTCCCTCAACTCTGGCAAAGAGATCCTTGCAATCCCCCTCTGATCAGCCACTCCATTCCCCCTCAGTCTGTGGGCCAGAAGCTCAGGAGGCAGTCGCTGCCCTCAGGGTGGCTAAGACCTAGCTCTTTCTTTCACCGCAGTCACAGACTTTTCCCACTGACCTTATAAGTTGTCTTTGGCATTCGTGGGTTGAGAAGTCTGGAAACTGCCACTGCTGCCTGTGGTTCAGTCCTCTGAGGCCTTCTCCAGGGTCACTGAGGCCTGCATGCCCATGCTGCACTGCGCTCCTCTCCCTGCCCGGAGTGATACCTTTCAGATCAGCCATCCAGGTTGTCTTGGGCTGGAAATTTGTTTTACTCTGGTTTTTTTTTTGTGGGTTCTGCTGCTTTAGAATTTGTTTAGAGCCATTTTTTTATAGGTATTTGGAGGGGTCTGTGTGCAGTTGTTTTCAGAGATACTTCTAGGGACCTGTAAATTTTCAATTCTTCCAAGGTGCTATGATCAGGAGTTAGGTGTTTACTCCTTTTCTGGCCTGTGCTCTGGTCTATGAGTGACCACAAGCACTCTTTTCTGTCTTGGAACTGTGAGGAGGATTTTCTCTCCACAGCCACTACAAGCTCCACCACACAAGCTCTCCTCCTGGCCCCAGGACCACTATCCAGAACTGTGACCCAGATCCAACCACTGGCAAAGTAAGAGAATCCTGCACCAGCAAAGAAATCCCTGCAATCCCCCTTTGATCAGCCACTCAATTCCCTCTCAGTCTGTGGGCCAGAAGCTCTGGGAACAGCCACTGTCCTGGGCTAAGCTCAGGGACTGGGGCTGGGACTGCTCTTCTCTCTCTCTTACTGCAGACACAGACTTTTCCTACAGTACTTCTAAGTTGTCTTTGGCATTCATGGGTTGAGAAGTCTGGAAAGCATCACAGCTGCCTGTGATTCAGTCCTCTGAGGCCTGCTCCAGCTTCACTGAGGCCTGGTCTTTGCCTGTGCACCCACACTGAACTGTGCTCCTCTCCCAGCCCTGTGCAAAATATCTTCTTGATCAACCATCCAGGTTGTCTTGGGCTGGAAATTTGTTTCACTCCGTCTTTTTCTGGGTTCTGCTTCTTTAGAATTTGTTTAGAGCCATTTTTATAGGTATTTGGAGGGGTTTGGGAGAGAGCTCAAGTAAGTCACTGCTTTTACTCTGCCATCTTGGCTCTGCCCCCCTAAAATGGGTTTTAAGAGCTCCTTCAAGGAACTATCTTCCTCTGACCACCTCCAAAACTTCTTCCCTATTTCCCATCTCCATCTTAAAGTATTGTCAGGAATTCACATACAGTTCATGAAGACAGAGAGAGAGACAGAGACAGAGACAGAGAGTTAGACAGAGACAGAGACAGAGAGAGAGAGACTGAGATAGAGACAGAGAGACAGAGACAGAGAGACACAGAGAGAGACAGAGAGTCTAGGACTCCAGTTCTGGATCTCACAAAGCAAAACAGGAGAAAAGCACTGGGAAAAACTAGTCCTTGCATTCTTGCTCACTGGCTGTCGGGATTCTCTGTAACTGTCAGGTTTGTGAATCAGGCTGCTTCAGGCCCTGTGTCTGCTCCAAGATCAGATTTTCCTCTTTAGGTTGGCGTTCAACAATCTTGTCCATCATTCTCTCAGCAATATCTATAAATAAAGGAATCTCTCTTCGAGTATTGAGTTCCCACAGAAATACTCTTCATGCAGTGTTTCTAGTAACTTTATGTTCTCCTTATCTTAACATAATTCACAGAATCGATCTCAATTTAGCTTTATGCCTTCCTTAATTTGAAATGGGATTGTAGGAGAGGATGTTAATGCATGATCAAGGCTTCCTGAAAGCATGACAATAAATTTTGCCTGTTTCACATTTCAGATGCTTCAATAAATCTTACCCACTCTGAAAAGCCTGTAAGAGCTTGCATAATATGGTAAAGGTTAATTTCATTGACTTTTCATAAAATCTTTGGGAAAATATTTAGGGGTTATCTAGTCTAATATCCCCCCTACAATTCTTATACCAAGGAGAAGCACCCTCTGCAAAATTTTTATTTTGTATTCTTGTAAATTCTTCTAAAAATTTTATCTGGATGTTTTCATCATCTTTAAAACACCTCCATGGCCTCTGCTAACCCCTCAAGATCTTGTTTAGTATCACTTTCTCCCTTTCACTGACAAGACCCTCAAAAGAATACAATCTTTCTGTTTTTACTTTCTCATTAACCAATTCATTTCTCTATCACTTAAATCTGGTTTCTGATCCCCAAATCCCCCTGAAAATCTCTCCAAGGCTCTGAATAACCTTGTAACTATCAAGTTAAATGGCCTTTTCTCAAATTTTATTCTCTATGATCTCTCCGTATCTTTTCTGGTTCATCATTCATCTTCCAACTCTTAAACTGGAGTATCTTTCAAGACTTTGTTCTTGGCCCCCTTCACTCTCTCTCCACGTTTTTCCTTGGCCATCTTATTCATTCTCATAGGTTCAATGATCAGATCCACAAGAACACTTCCAAATTTAAGGATGAAATCCTAGCTGGTATCTTGAAATCCAGTCCCACTTTACCAATTGCCTGCATCTCCCCCTAGATATCCCAACAGCATCTTAAAATTAACAAAAGCAAATGAAGTCAGAATCTCCTATCCTTCTTCCCCAATTGTCCCTTCTTATAAACTTCCCTACTTCCATCATTAGACTGCTGTATTCTCCTAAGCTTTGTTCGCTACTAGCACACTCCAAAATGCTATCAGCAATATAATGCAATTTGAATATACATATGAATAGGAGATGTTAAAAAGTGCTACTATCAATCAATCAATAAGCATTTATTAAAAGTGTACTATGTGCTGGCCACTATACTAGGGCTGGGAAATATAAGTAAAAAGAATGAAACAACCCATACTTATAAGGAGCTTGTATTCTTATGTGGAATAAAGGACATTATCATGTTCATATATATGTATATATATATGTGTATATACATACACATACACACACACATATATGTATATGTGTGTAAAACTTGAATACTTTGGCCACATAATGAAAAGTCAGGACTCATTGTAAAACACGCTGATGTTGGGAAAGATTGAAAACAAAAGGTAAAGGGGACAGCAGAGGATGAGATGGCTGGATAGTGTTATGGAAACAACAAATATGAACTTGGACTTTAAGAGAAAGTGGAGGAAAGAAGGGCCTGGAGTACTATGGTCCATGGGAGTCATGAAGAGTTGGACATGACTGAATGACTGAACAACAACACAGACTTTATAATAATTTAGAGGAGACAAGATTACTTATATTACTTATGGCTGAGGGAGTCAGAGAAGCTACATGGCACCTGAGCTGGGTCTTCAAAGATGAGAAGCATCTTTTGCAAATGGTGGCAGAATTGGGGAAGATAGGGAGGAATGTGTGAATAAAGAATACATTTAATAATAAAAGATGGCTGATCAAAGGTTCAAAAAAAGGCTGGGGAGAGAGAGAAGTGAGCTAGAGGGTAGAATCCTGGCAAATAAAGGGAGTTTAGGTTTGATTGACCATCTGTTGGAGTCCAGGTGTGGAAGGCCACAGTTGAGGGTTGTACTTAGACAAAATTGTGAAGGAAGCAAAAGTTATTTGCTAATAACTCAACCTATCTGTGACCTTTCTGTCCTCAGTGCTACAATAGTATGGTACAGCTAACACCACCAGACAACAATAGTTTAAGTAATTATTAGATACTCTTTTTATTTTCCAATGTACCCAGTGAGTGAGCACTAATATTGTTTCCCATTCCCCCTTTGTGACTCCCTCTTCATAGTTCAGTTTTTCTCTTCCACTCACTCTTAACTGTAGGGTTTCTGTGCCTCTTCCCTGGCCTGGAACTATCTCCTTGCCCTTTATACCCTCCAATAACAAAATCTATTAAACTCACATTCTTCTTCTTCTTGTCTTTCCAGATGTGGTTTCCTCACTAGTGAGAAGCACTGGGACAGTTCAAGTTGTTTTTTTTTTCCTTCTCCAGTAATCAGTAAAATTTCTCAAATAGGAGAATATATGAGTAGTATTTTGCAAACCTTAAAGCACTACATATATGTAAGTTCTTATTAATATTATTTGCTTTTATTTGTCTTTTTGTGGCCTGTCTCTATCACTTGATCTATGCACTTCTTTTATTGACAATCTCTGGGATTTGCACAATAAAAGGAGAAAGGAACTTTGAATTTTCAGTTTTTCTTGTTTTACCTCTGTTAAGGAATACTTGAATTCAAATATGTCTCCAGACATTTACTAGTAGTGTGATCCTGGACAAGTTATTTGACCTTATCTGCCTCAGTTTCCTCATCTGTCAAAGACTGATACTAGCATCTGTGTCTCAGGTTTTTGTGATGATAAAATGAAATTATATTTGTAAAGTTGTAAAATTTGTAAATTTGTAAGTACTAGCTATTTTATTGTTGTTATTACTCAAATATAATATATTCTACATAATTCGTTTTTGAGTTTCTTTCCAGCACTACCTTAAAAAACATGTTCTCTAGATCATTTTGTCTTTTAAAAGGAAATCTAGAACTGAGATAGTTCTAGAGACAGTGCAATCTAAGCCTCATGGAATGTTTGGTGCATGTGTATCATGTTCTATAAATAAAAACTGAATTTGCCAAAGCCAGTCACATTTTACACAGAGGACCCCAGTTAAACTGATAGTGAGTAGTGGAATAAACCTGTCAAGGGAAATATATGTACAGTGAACTAAGCAGGAGAGACTTTTGCCCAAGTTAGATCTTCATCTCCTTAAAGTCATGGGATTTCCAAATTCCCATGAGATCAAGCCTTAAATAATAAATCCATTTGGTTTTTATAAACTCATGAAGAATGAGCTTCCTATTTAACAGTTGGGTGGTCACATTTTTTTTTAATGAGTTCACACAGTTGAGGCAACCAAAGATAAATAAAACCATCTTGATGACCAGGAGATATAAATTACCCATTTCTAGTCTTTTTTTCCTTTATTGATCCATGTCTAATAATGTGGGCCAAAGTTCTGCATTTTGTATTCCAAGAGAAAGAAGGTCAAAAGGGGAGGGATCAGCAACTTTTCAAAAGTGTGAGGCTCCAGTTCTCACCCCATTTCTCCCAAGATATAGGCAAAGTTGGGACAGGGTATATAACACTCTGACTCATAACTCTTGTGAGTTGGAATGAGGAGTGAACAAGCAGGGGCTAAAATCCAATGAGGCAAGAAGGCTAAATTAGGACTCATTTGTAAGCTAAACATAAGAGTTTCTATTTTATTATAGAGGCAATAGACAACCACTGGAACTGATTGAATAGGGACATGACAGAGTCAAATCTGTGCCTAAAGAAAATCACTCTGGCAGCATTATATGGAATGGACTGAAGTAGAAGAGATTGTAGGTAAGGGCATCAATTAGGTAGCTATTGCAACAACACAAACTTAAGGTGATAGCTGTGGGAGTGGAGAAAAAGGGTAGGATATGAGAGAAGTAGAAGATGATAAATCACTAAAGAAAAGCAGTTAGAAAAGTAAAGGAGCTATTAGAAGATCGAGGAAAATATAGTGTCATGAGAGCCGAGGAGAAAGTATCAAGGAAAAAGGGGTCAGCAGTGGCAAATGAAGCAAATCAGTCAAGAAGGTCAAAGACTGAAAAAGACCATCAGATTTGGCAAAGAGAAATTAAGAGGTCAATGATATTCTAGCGGACTAGTGAAAAAACATAACTACCCACCTCCTGACAGAGAGGTGAAGGACTCAGACCTAGAATTTTTTTCTGGAAATGGCCAATGTAAAAATTTGTTTTGCTTTTGACTATATATGTTTGTAACAGGGGCTTTATTTTTCTTTCATTCTCAACTGGGGGAAGGGGAGGTTGGTGGATTTTTATTATCATAATATATATAGATATAGATACACACACACACACACACACAAACAAACAAACAATAAGAGAGATGACTGGTAGCCTTGGAGAGTTGTGATGAGGTCCAAAGCCAAATTGTAAATGTTTGAGCTATGAATAACAGAGGAGACAAAATGTAGGCAGACAGTTTGGACAGCTTTTTCAAGGAGCTTGCCTGAGAAACACAGTAGCGTTCTCTGCAAAAAAAAAAAAAAGTATAGTGCCAAATTCTCCCTGCATTCCACTTAGAAATAAAAGAAAAATAATATTGCTTTAAGGTCAACTGTTTTAATCAGATCCTTGCCATTCCTCCTCAAGCATGATCTCTCCCTCCTCCTTTTCAAGAATACTGAAAATTGAAGAAAAGGTGAACAGTATATGAGGCTTTTTTTTGAAGTGGCCCAAGTCTATTTGACCTGCCTATTTTTGGCTACTACCATAGGATGTCTTAAAAACTCAAAATTTCTAGTTGGACTCTTTTTATGGGATGGAGGAAGCTAGCTCAGGAAACACATTTTCTAGACCCTTAGGATTTATAATCCATAGTAAATTATATTAATGTCCTGGAGACAAACCTATTTCACATAATTCCAAATAATTGAGGAATAATAAAATAAAGAAAAAAAAACACACTTAGGTATGCCTGGTTGGAGCTATTCTTTTGGTCTTGTCACCTATAATTGCCATAGAACCTACTAGTCAAGGTGAGAATTTCCCAAGGGAAGTAACAACAGCTCACATTATGCCTTTGCTCCCTTTCTCCCAGAAAACTATAGCCTCTAGAGTTATCCCTAAAGGCTGGGGGTCTAGAACCACTGACTATCATTTATATTTTCTTTCAAACTCATCCTCATCTCCTCTACTAGCCTTCTCTGCCTTTATTTCTGTTTCTATCGATTCAAGATAAGAAAGAGTTTATGATGCCTAGCACTTGTATATGGGAGGATTCTTTATAATATGAAACATATTACATATTCCTAGCATGAACATTTTTTGTGGGCTGGTCGTACCTTATTTTCTCTTTGTGCTGTGGTCTAAAAGATTGAGAGGCCCCTCAAGGACCAGAGTACTGGACGGGGTCATCTAGAATGAATTCACAGATTCAAGCATTCTTTAAGTCAAGGTGGTAAAGATTTATT
Organism: Vombatus ursinus; assembly: GCF_900497805.2. Classification (NCBI taxonomy): domain Eukaryota; kingdom Metazoa; phylum Chordata; class Mammalia; order Diprotodontia; family Vombatidae; genus Vombatus; species Vombatus ursinus. Next base: position 3,193,690 of record NW_020941197.1, on the reverse strand, counting down.
TTTACCCTATACAGCAGGCAAGGATTCTCAAGAAACCTCCCATGGTGGACAGAGCTCCTTAAGGAACTTGAGACCTAACAGAAATGGTGCTAAAGCTTATATAGGAAAAGCAGTGGATTATGGGCCAAGTATGCTAATTAGGTGATAACATACAATCTTGGTTACAGGCATCATTCACTTCTGGAAATGGGGGGGTGGGGTTTGGAGAGGATTTCTAAAGGGTATATTTTTGGTCTGTTATGTCTGTAACAAGATAGTTTCAGGAATTGACATCTACAGCTTGACCTCTGGATCATATACAATAACTGTGGGCATCAGTACTTGATAGTTCTGCTGGTACAAGATAGTCCTGTTCATACAAGGGAAATTTTACAGAGGTCAGCTTGTTCTTGTAACAGGGAGAGATAGTTTGCCTCACTGGGCCCATTCATGAGTTATTGCCAGAGGTAGGGTCCTTGGGCTGAAGGAAAACTGTCAGGGATAGTGTTTCTGAGGCCAGAGAGAAATTGGAGTCTAAGCACAGACACTTAAGTACTCCATCATTTGCATCCAAAATAACTTATCTATCACAAACAAGTATTTATTAAGCACCTACTATGTGCCTAGCATCAAATGGAACACCTCCTGCTCTGGAATTTCTATTCTAAGAAATATAAATATATTATACTCTCTTAATCTTGATTTATTTTATTTTTGATCTCTTAGACATCCCTCTATACCTTCCTCACCCCTATCCCGAGTTCTTTTTAAAAAGAATTTTTAAAATAAAACTTTAAGAAGAGGAGGAAGAGAGGGAAAAAAGCCCAACAAATCCTATCAACACCTTTAAAAAATGACATTATACATAATATTTAACATACAATGAGCCCTCCAAAACTTTACAAAGAAATGAAGAGAGGTGTATTCCCTAATTTTTCTTTGATACAAAGCTTTTTCTATATAATTTCATAACACTTATTTTTTAATGTTTTATTATGGTTGTTCTTTTCATCTATATTGCTGTAGTCATTGTGTATGTTATTCACTTTGTTATCTGATAATATAAATTATTCCATGCTTCTCCGTATTCATCATGTTCATTGTTTCTTACAGCACAATAATGTTCCATTATCTTCATGTGCCACAATTTAACTATTCCCAAAATTAATAGAATTACACTTTTTCCCCATCTTAGTACTTTGCTAATATGTAAATGCTGCTATAAATATTTTGGGGTATATAAGCCTTTATTTTTTCCAGTGCCCCTCTGATCTCCTTGAGCTATACATATGCCTTGCAGAGGAATTTCAAGGTCAAAGGATGTGGACATTTTAGTCATTTCATTTGCAAAATTATAAATTGCTTTCCTAAATGGCTGAATTAATTCAGCTCCAATGACAATGCATTAGTATGCTTGTCTTTCCACATCCCTTACGACATTGTCTATTCCAGTCTGTATGAGATAAAACTTCAAGGTTGTTTTGATCTGTATTTTTCTTTTCATTTTGCTTTGGAGAATTCTTTCAAATGGTTGTTAACAGTTTGCACTTCACTTGAGAATGGTTTTCTCATATCCTTTGACTACTTTTCTATTGGGGAATGGCTTTTGGTCTCATATATTTGTCAGTTATCTATATGAGTTAGATAACAAACCCTTAATTAATCTAATTCTAAATCCAATACAATATATTGTACAGAGATGGGTCATAATCATGTTTCTTGAATAAATAAACATATATTCAAAGTCCAGTCAGTCAATACATATTTATCTAGCACCTACTTTGTACCATGGGCTGAGCTAAGTGCTAGTGATACAAAAATAGGCAAAAGACATTACCTCCAAGTCCTTGATCTCAAGGAGCTCACAGTCTAATGGGAGAGACTACAGGGCTCTGTTCTGGGTCATCATAAGGGTATTTATTTAGTAATTAACAATGTGCTAATTTAATTCTAAAAAAGTAACACAATGTAATTAAAAAAAATAAGGTGCTAATTCAGACTATCCATAGACTAACTCACAGTGTCCTTTCCCCTGAAGTTTTTGTATATATGGTTACATCTCATTCAGATGTCATTGAACCTTATACAGGTGCATCCCTTCAGATTTCAGTGGATCACTTTGAAGCTTATAAAGAGTAAGAGACTTTGAGTATCTCATTTACATATGAAAAAGACATGAAATCAACTGAGTAGCCAGTATAGACAATGAATTTGCCCCAAGGCATAGATTTTCTTTGTGCCTTTCCCCTACCTACCTATGTGTATCAAGCCACAGGAATTTTTTTTTCAGTTTTTAGCATTCATTTTTAAAAAGACTTTGACTTCCAAATTTTTCCCTCCCCCTTCCCCAGAGCAGCAGTCAATCTGATATACATTATACATGTGCAATCATGTTAAGCATATTTCTAGATTAGTCATGTTGTGAGAAAAGAAACAGAACAAAAAGGAAAAGTCACAAAAAAACCAAAAAAAATTAAAAAGTGAAAATAGCATGCTTCTATCTGCATTCAGACTCCATAGTTCTTTCTCTGGATGTGGACAGCATTTTCCATCAGGAGTCTTTTGTAGTTGTCTTGGATCATTGTATTGCTGAGAAGAGCTAAGTCGATCAGAGTTGATCATTGAACAATGTTGCTGCTAATGCGTATAATGTGTTCTTGGTCCTGCTCACTTCACTCTCACCAGTTCAAGTAAATCTTTCCAGGTTTTTCTGAAATCTTCCTGCTCATCATTTCTTATAGCACAATAGCATTCCATTACATTTATATACCATAACTTGTTCAGCCATTCCCCAATTTATGGTCATTCCCTCAATTTCAATTATTTGTCACCATAAAAAGAGCCCAACTAGAAATTTTGAGTTGTAAGAAACTGAGGAACAATGAATCCTGTAGTTTTTTGGTGACTGTCAGATAAATGGCCATCATCTGGTTATGGACTAGACTTCAGAAATAAAGATTTATATTATATATATAAAAATAATAAATAAACATATATTCTTTATTTATCAGAAATAAAGAACTATATTAAGTTGTCCCCCAGAGGAACTCAGCAATGGGAGGATGGAAAGATATTCCTTAGTGAGAAGGCCACGCAGAGGCAAATAGATGTTCCACCATTCAGAGACCCTAGACATTGAAGGAAGTTATAGGTAAGGCATGGTGCAAAGTACGGAAAGTCAGAAATATCTGTTCTCAAGGGTAATTAAGAATATAATCACTCCAAAGAGAAGGAAAGGAGCAACTAAGTGGAGCAATGGATAGAGCACAAGGCCTGGAGTCAGGAAGACCTAAGTTAAAGTCTGGCCATAGATACTTACTACCTGTGTGACCCTGGGCAAGTCACTTAACTCTGTTTATCTCAGTTTCTTCATATGTAAAATGAGATACAGAAGGAAATGGCAAACCACTCCAGCATTTTTGCCAAGAAAACCCCAAACGGGGTCACCAAGAGTCAGACAGAAACAGAACAACAACAATAAAGCAACAAAGAGAAGAAACGACTAGAGTCCTAGCTCAGAATAATGATTGCCAAATGTGTCAGTATGCACCAAATTTTAAAGTTCACCAAACAAACTGCCATTCAGGAGTAATTTCTACTTATGTTTGTTGAGAGTAACAGAGAATGTCTTTTACCTGTCAAACTGTCTCAGTGAGATGTATTGGAGGAGGAAGAACAAGGTCATCAGGAAAAGTGATTGAGAAAAAGTTATCCTTTTCCCATAGAGTATCTTCCCTGGGGATTTCAAGGTGGACTGAAAGGCTAAACAGTTCTGCAGCTATACAAACTTCCCACACTCATTACTTCAAATGGTTGCTATAAAGTCCTAGCATAGCATCAAAGATTTATGGGGAGAGGGGACCTTGGAGATCATCTAGACCAACCACTTCATTTTTTAGATGAAGAAACTAAGACCTAGGGAGGTGATGTGACTTGCCTAAGCAATCAAAAACCCAGAAATGTCCTTTTGTATTTATCCAAATAAGTTTATTCAGCATGAGCTCTTGAGACCTGCAATGTTCATCACAGAAGAATAAACAAATAAATGATGTGATCTTAGAGATCAACCAACCAACGAACCAAAAAGCACTGATTAAATTTTTATTGTAAGCCAGAAATCATGCTAAATACTGAAAGTAAACAGAAAATAAAAACAGATAGTCCCTGCCCTCAAGAAGATTATGTTCTTTTAGGGGAAAACAATATGCACATATATATATATATATATAAATTTATAAAAATATAGACAAGGTAAATATAAACATCGGCAATGGGAGAGGAAGGCAGTAACAGCTATTGGGGAATCAAGGAAAAACTCATGTAGGGGACAGAATTTAAGTAGAGTATGTAAGTGTTCTAGGGATTCTAAGAGCAAGAGGTAAGGAGGGAGTGTATTCCAGGTATGGTGGAATAGCCTATACAAAGGTACTGAGTCAGTGTATGAACAGAATGTAGTAAATTTGTAATTATTATAATATATTGTATTATAAGTATGTATGTATTAATATTTATAAATATTCATATATTTATATAAGTATAGAATGTAGTCTATAAGCTAGGAAGCAAGGTGGCACAGTAGATAGAGCATGAACCTGCAACGAGGAAGACTTGAGGTCAAATCTGGCCTTAGATACTTACTATCTGTGTGACCCTGGGCAAGTCACTTAACCCTGTTTGCCTCAGTTTCCTCATCGATAAAATGAGCTGGAGAAAGAAATAACAAACCACTTCAGTATTTATACCAAGAAGACCCCAAAAGGGTCATGAAGAGTCAGACATGACTGAAAACAACCAAACCTTATCATCGTCAGTATACAAGGGGCAACAAACAGGCCAATTTGACCAGTGTACCTCATAAACTCTCTAGTCACTCTTATCCTTATCCCAATTCACACTCACACTAGCAACTTGGGTACCAAGAGGGTAGATAAATCTTCCCTCTCCTCCAAGGGTTCTAGGGATATTCTTTTTTTTATTTTGTCTTTTTTTAAATTTATTTTTAGTTTTCAACATTCACTTCCACAAGATTTTGAGTTCCAAATTTTCTCCCCATCTCATCCATTCCCCCACTCCAAGATGGCATACATTGTGAATACCCCTTCCCCTAATCTGCCCTCCCTTCTATCTCACCCCCCCACTTCTCTTATCCCCTTACCCTTCTATTTTCCTGTAGGGCAGGATAGATTTCTAAACCCCATTTCCTGTATTTCTTATTTCTCAGTTGCATGTGAAAACAATTTTTTTAACATATGTTTTTAAAGCTTTGGGTTCCAAATTTTCTCTTTTCCTCCCTCTCCATCCACCCGTATTGAAAAGGCAAGCATCTCGATACAGGTTATAGATGTATCGTGATGCAAAACACTTCCATAGTAGTCATGTTGTGAAAAACTAAGTATATTTCACTTCATCCTATCCTACCCCCCATTTATTCTATTCTCTCTTTTGATCCTGTCTCTCCTCAAAAGTGTTTGCTTCTGATTATCCCCTCCCCCAATCTACCCTCCTCTCTATCATTCCCCTGCTCTCTTGTTCCCTTTCCCTCCTATTTTCCTCTAGGATAAGATAGATTTCCATACCCAATTGAGTGTGTATGTTATTCCCTCCTTAAGCCAAATCTGATGAGAATAAGATTCACTCATTCCCTCTCACCTTCCCCTACTTCCCATCCACTACAAGAGCCTTTTCTTATCTGTTTTATGTGAGATAATTTACCCCATTCTACCTCTCCCTTTCTCCTCTCAGTATAATCCCCTTTCACCCCTTAATTATATTCTCTAAATATCACCCCTTCATCTTCAATTCACCCTGTGCCTTCTATCTATCTATCTATCTATCTATCTATCTATACATACATATAATTTTTTCCCCTCCAACTACCCTAATACTGACAAAGTTCTCATGAGTTACAAATATCATCTTTCCATGCAGGAATCTAAACAGTTCAACTTTAATAAGTCTCTTATGATTTCTCTTTCTTATTTACCTCTTCATGTTTCACTTCAGTCTTGTATTTGAAAGTCAAAATTTTTATTCAGTTCTGGTCTTTTCATCAAGAATGCTTGAAATTCCTCTATTTCACTGAATGATCATTTTTCCCCTGAAGGATTATACTCAGTTTTGCTGGGTAGGTGATTCTTCATTGTAATCCTATCTCCTTTGCCTTCTGAAATATTATATTCCATGCCCTCTGCTCCCTTAATGTAGAAGTTGCTAAATTCTGTGTTATCCTGATTGTGCTTCCACCATACTTGATTTGTTTCTTTCTGACTGCTTGCAATATTTTCTCCTAGACATGGGAACTTTGGAATTTGGCTACAATATTCCTAGAAATTTTCCTTTGAGGATCTCTTTTGGGAGGTGATTGGTGGATTCTTTCACTTTCTATTTTGCCCTATGGTTCTAAAATATCAGGGCAGTTTTCCTTAATAATTTCTTGAAAGATGATGTCTAGGCTCTTTTTTTGATCATGGCTTTCAGATAGTCTAATCATTTTAAAATTCTCTCTCCTGGATCTATTTTCCAGGTCAGTTGTTTTTCCAATAAGATATTTCACATTGTTTTCTATTTTTTCATTCTTCTGGATTTGTTTTACAGTGTATTGATTTCTCATAACATCTCTAGCTTCCAATTGCTCCATTCTAATTTTTAAGGAAGTATTTTCTTCAGTAAGCTTTTGGACTTCTTTTTCCATTTGGCCAATTCTGCTTTTTAGGGCATTCTTCTCCTCATTGGCTTTTTGGACCTCTTTTGTCATTTGGGTTAGGCTATTTTCTTTTCTTTTCTTTTCTTTTTTTGGTGAGGCATTCGGGGTTAAGTGACTTGCCCAAGGATACACAGCTAGTATGTGTCAAGTGTTTGGTCTGAGGCCGGATTTGAACTCAGGTACTCCTGACTTCAGGGCCAGTGCTCTATCCACTGTGCCACCTAGCTGCCCCCAGTTATTTTCTAAGGTGTTATTTTCTTCAGTATTTTTTTGGGTCTCCTTTAGCAAGCCGTTGACTTGTTTTTCATGATTTTCTTGCATTACGCTCAGTTTTTCCTCTACTTCTCTTACTTGCTTCTCAAAATCCTTTTTGAGCTTTTCCATGGCCTGGGACCAATTCATGTATTTCTTAGAGGCTTTGGATGTAGAAGCTTTGGCTTCGTTGTCTGCTTCTGTGTGTTTTGATCTTCTTTGTCACCAAAGAAAGATAATATAGTCTGACTCTTTTTGTGCTGCTTGCTCATGATCCTGGCCAATTACTTCAGTTATAAGCTCTTTGTTAAGGTAGGAGTCTGCTTCCAGTATGGAGAATGTACTGTCCTAAGCTTCAGGGATTTTGTACAGCTGTTTTCAGAGATACTTCTAGGGACCTGCAAATTTTTAGTTCTTCCAAGGTGCTATGATCAAGGGTGAGGTGTTTACTCCTTTCCTGGCCTGTGCTCTGGTCTATGAGTGACCACAAGCAGTCTTTTCTGTCTTGGAACTGTGAGGAGGATTTCCTCTTCACCGCCACTACAAGCTCCATCATCTCAGTGCTCCTCCTCACTCCAGGACCACTACCTAGACCTGTGACCTAGATTCAAGCACAGACAAAGCAAGAGAATCCTGCACCAGTAGAGAGATCCCTGCAATCTCCCTCTGATCAGCTACTCAATTCCCTCTCAGTCTGTGGGCCAGAAGCTCTGGGAGCAGTAAAACAACCCCCTGATCTAATGGCACACTCTTCCTTCTATTATCTTGATCCCTAGGGAGAATGGGTTCAAGCTTAAAGTAGTTGCTAGGAAGTATTCACCCCCATCAAATTCATTTCTGATAGCAACAGAGCCACTGGACACATTACTCCTCTGCTGAATAACATGGAGTCTCAGCAACCAGATTGATCCCCTGCTGTGCTGGGTCAATTAGATTGCTCCTCCATGCTTTGTAAGAGCACCAGAGTCAGTTGCCAGCAAACTTAGATAAGCACTTGAGCTCCTAGGCTTCTGGAAGCTTATTCTTCCACCCTTTTAAAACTCACAAGATTGGAGTCATCTCTAGTGTTCTTTCACCAAATAGCAGGAGAAAATAGACACAAGGCAGAAAAAAAAACCACAACATGCTCATGGCTATATGTTTGCCTGTTTGAGGAGAATAGTTACTGATGCTATCTCTCTTTTCTTGATCACGTAGAAAATAGGATAAAAAGAAAGAAAAAATGCTGATTTTTTTTTAATGCACACTCAATTCCAGTTCAGCAGCCATTCCAAAAGGCCATTTTCTTCATCACAAATAACCAGGAAACATTTACAGGGAATATATGCCCTGAAGAAGAGAAATGGGATCCTCCATTCCACATTTTCCAGCACTTCTAAAATGGCCTGTGCTCCTAGGACTGGATGCTCATTAGCCCATCACATTACATTCTATAGAATTTATGGTGGTGAATAGTAGTAATATTGAATAATATTTAACAAGGCTGGAAAGGTATACTAATAGCAAACTAAGAAAGGCTTTAAATCCCAAACAGAGGAGCTGATTAATTTTATTCTCTAGAAGCAAAAATATGGAGCCAAAAGAGTTTTTTGAGCAGAGGAGTGACATGGTCTGACCTATACTTTAGGAGAATCACTTTCACAGCTATGTGAAGGTGAGATTGGAGAAGGGGAAGAGATTTGGGTCAGGGTGACCAATTGGAGGCTATTTCAAATGATCAGGTGTGCTGTGATAAGGGTATGTGAACTCTCATTTTACAGATAAGGACACTGAGGTTCAGAAAGTTATGGAACTTGCCTATAGTTGTGTCCATTGCCTACTTAGTTAACAGTAGAGCCAAGATGAGCACAGGTCTCCAGACCTAGGCCAGTGTTCTTCCCACTGGATCCTGTGACTTCCCTGAATTCACTTTAACTTTGTTCTTTGGGCGTCAAGAAGTGAAAATTGAAATCCCTAATACTCCTAGTGAGAAGCTTCTTCCTTTTTGACACATGCAGTCCTTCCTGCACCCTGATGCTTTCTGAAATACACTGTTATGTAAGGAGCAAATTACTATCAAATTTGAACAGATGTCAGCAGCTATTACCCTTGTGAAAGCTGTTCATGGAAGTGTAGAGGGTGATATTTAATGTTTTTCATGAAGGAGAAAATCACGCAAGAGAAATGTCAGTCTAAGGATCAAAACTACTTGCAGTTGGAATTAATTAAAATTAAATGCCAACATTTTGGGAGAGAGGGTGAACATTTCTTTATTTTTTTCCCACCATAGGCTTTCAGTATTGGATAGTCACAGACACAGCATATTGGTAGTATAAAATTTTACTAATGTGTACATTGAGCATGTTCTTGAGACCCTAAATCAATAGTAGTGAAGGAGCAATCTGAGTTTTAGTGACCAAAAGCGAGTTAACCAAGCAGGCATGTGTCATTTGCAACCAGGAAAGAGTCCATTCTCTTACAAAATGCTGCTGACTGAAAGTTCAGGTACCAGGATTTTGCTGAGTTATTTAAAGTACTAGGGTAGGAGGAGTGGAAGATGGGATGGACAAAAGAGTGATTAATTCCTTTTCTCCTCCTCCAAAGCAGAAGAACTCTGGGCCCAGATGCTGCATTATTTACCTAGGAAAATGGCTTTCTAGAATCCCTTCCACTTGACCAGCAAAAACAAGAGATCAAGGTGAAAATGTTTTAGTTTATCCATAACTTTTGAAGTGAATCACACACAATCTATTGATCTATAATCCCAAAATAACCTTTGTCATCTGCTCAGAATTGAACATATCTGAACCATTATAGCAAATTTCCCTGACCACAACTGAATTAAATCAACTGATTTCACTGTGGGCAACATTTTCTTTCTGCATAGGAACCTCAAAACTATTTCTGCCTCTCTCAGTGAGGTGATTTCTCCTAGGAAACTTACCTACGTCATAACTTTGCTGCTGGTGACTATTTTGCTCTGGAACTCCCTTGCTGATTGCTGCACAATATAGCCTGTTCTGACTCATAAAATCTGAACACTTGAACTGAAGCAATAGCAGAGAACCAGAAGTGAAGGCGGGCAGCGAAAATGGAATGGTGCTTTTTTTTAAAAAAGCTCTCTTCTTTCTGCATAGGACCCAGGGATCAAAATCATGTAATTTAGATGTTGTTTCATACATTTTAGCCATAAAACATCCTATGTAAAAATGAAAGACCACCTTGCTGTATCAAAAACATGTTTTGAAATAGCAAAATTATTGGTCTTGGATAACTCCTTGCATTACACAAAGACTGCAAAGGGCTATTCCATCGTGGGAGAGGTGGGATTGCTGGGAGAGTCTTCTGAGAGGTTAGAGGTTAGCTGAGAGCCAGGGTCAGGGATAACCCAAGAATGAACTCTCAGTATGGAGGATGCCCGGGATAGCCAGCATTCCAAGGGCAAGGACCCACTGGATTGCATTTTCTAGAAGGTAAAGGATAGTTCAGGGAGTTAATCTAGGGGGAAAAGCAAAGTTAGCACTTTGCTAACTTTGAGGGGTGAGCTCTCAGAAACACAGGTATCCCTAGTGAAATCAAGGCCAGGTACAGACAAAGTTAAGGCAAGTAAATCAGAGCCGAGGTCAGTGTCTATAGGGAAGGTCAGGATAGATAATATACCAGAGTCAGATTGCTAGGAATAGAGTGCTGGAATTGTTTCTTGCAAATTGCTTCAGCAAAACCTAAACTGACCCAAAATCTTTTCTAAGAGGGGTTAGACAGGGGTGGGAAACCTGCAGCCTTGAAGCCACATGTGGTCCTCTCAGTCCTCAGGTGTGGCCCTTTGACTGAAGTTTGGATTCAGTCAAAGGGCTGCATTTGAGGACCTAGAGGCTGCAGGTGCCTCACCCTGGGTTAGGAAATCACTGATCAGAGGCAGACAGTACCCTTGCCTTCACCAGTAGGACTGCACTAGTGCTGACAAAAGTATGATGTCTAGCTCAATGCTTTGCATAAAACTAGCAGCTACATTTTTGTTGAATGAATAGTTTAATTTCACATGTGACTTCAGTGAATTGCAATAGTGACTTCTCTGGGTTGATTATCTCCAATTTATCCTTTCTGCATCTTGTTTGTACACAGTTGTTGCATGCTGTCTTCCCCTTCCCCTGTGGCAACCCTGCCCCATGCAGTGCCTTCTCCCTTAGACTGTGAATTCCTTGAAGGCAGGCACCATCTTTCACCTTTCTTTGTGTTCCCTGACCTTAGCTTAGCACAGTGCTTGGCCCATGATAGATGCTTAGTAAGTACTAGTTTACTGACTGAATGACTTCGCAATTTAATATTACAGGCCAGAACTTTTTTAAAAGTTAATTTTGTTGTTGATCAAGTAACATAAAAAATAGGTCATAGCTAAAAGCTATTTGAAAATAGGTTGCTGCTAAAGACAGAAAGGGACTAATGTCTGCATCAGGGAAAAACTATTAGCAAATCCATGACTTAGAATTCTGTTTATAGTTCTTTCCAGAATTAACCATTTGTTTAAGTTAAGACTTTCTCTCTATCTAAATTAATTGTACATGCATATTATATATATACATATATACACACATGTGTATGTATATATATATATAATATACATATATACACACATATATTTATATGTATGTTGTGTATCTTGGTTAAAGGTAGCTGGAAGTATTTCCTAAGTCTTGATTTCTCCATTTGAATGCAAGGCATGCAATTCTGACAAACTTCTGGAAAATCAAACCCATTCACTGATAAGCAATAAAGATCATATTAAGAACAGAAGTCTTGAGTTCAAACCAACAAATGATTAGAAGTGATCATAGCAGAATGACCAGAATCCTAATAAATGAATTTGTTCATTAGCTCTTCTGCTTCATATACTAAGTCATCTTTTAGGCTGTAACTTAATTAGGTTGTTCAACTCTGTGAATGAAAGGTACCAACTCAGCCAGATCATTTCCTCCCTAAGCTCAGACATGGTCCTGGGCCCTTGCTCCAGTGATGAGAAATTGTTTTGACACCGATTACATCTCTCTAGACAAGTAAAAATTCTCATTTACCACACTGATGAGGTCTGTCATTGAAGATTTCACCTTAATGAGGTATAAATTCATTCCTCTGTCCAAGATTGCCCCAGTCATATCACATGAATAATGATAACAGTGGTAGTAGTTAGCATTTATATAGTACCTACTTTGTGCCAGTACTAGGCTAAACACTCTACAAATATTATCTCATTTGGTCCTCACAACAACTCTGGAAGGTAGGTGCTACTATTCTCCCCATTTTATAGTTGAGGAAATTGAGGTACATTTATGGTAAGTAGCTTGCTCAAGATTAAACAGCTGGTGTCAGAAGCCAAATTTGAATCCACGTCTTCCTGACTCTAGGTCCAGCACTCTATTCACAGTGACACCTCGCTGACCCACGGATAAAGGACCAGTAGGGTCATCTGAGACAGTACTTGAGATTGATGGGAACAATTCTCAGCTAGTCATCATATGAGAAATGTAGCTGAGGCTATCTCAGGAAGGCCTCATTATCATAGACTTCTGTAACACCAAAAGACTGAACCATAGGCAATGGGAGAGGCACATCACTGAAGATGCCTAGAGAGAAGGATGTTTGGAAAAACAGGTGGAAGCAATGGCTCTCCTGGCTACTTTCCCAAAGCTCATCTTTCTACAAGAGAAAAGAGAAATGCCTTTTTCAAAGAAGGCTTTTAGTTCTGTCAATAAACATTTATTAAGCACCTACATTTTACTAAAAGGTGGGGATACAAAGAAAGCAAAAAAAAAAGTTTCTACTTTCAAGGAGTCCACAGTCTAATAAGGGAGACAGCACGAAAGCAACTATGTACAAATAAGCTAGTTAAATGATGAATTCAAATAATCAATAGAGGGAAGAGGTAAGGAAATAGCACAATGCAGCCATGGTCTTTTTCAACCTTTGAGGTTTATCTGGGACTGAGATACTCTGTAAACAGCCAAAAATGCTGCAAGGGTCCCCCAATACGTCAGAAATAGCTCTCATGCCTGCCTTCTTAAAGGTTGACATAATGGAAGAAATGCACAGGGAAATGCCCATGTCAAGAAAGTTTTTCTTTTTCTTTCTCTTTCTTTCTTTCTTTCTTTCTTTCTTTCTTTCTTTCTTTCTTTCTTTCTTTCTTTCTTTCTTTCTTTCTTTCTT
>NW_020941197.1:3139861-3180569 GCF_900497805.2 Vombatus ursinus | reverse complement strand
TTCTTTCTTTCTTTCTTTCTTTCTTTCTTTCTTTCTTTCTTTCTTTCTTTCCTTCTTCCTTCCCTCCTTCTTTCCATTCTTTCTTCCTTTCTCTCTCTCTCTCTCTCTCTCTCTCTATTTGTTTTAGAGGAAGGAATCTTAAGGTAGTCATTTGGGTTGACCCAGTGCTGGATGTACATTGTTTTCCCAAGCCTGGAGCTTCCCTGTTTTTTTCCGGAAACAGGGTCTGGACATCAGGGTATCCAATGTGTTTGAATGTGTTGAGGAATTAGGGCTATATGTGAATTGAGGCTAGCCTTTAGGATCTGATATAAGTTATTTTCTGAGCCAGACAGGTAGCCTAAATACCTAGATCAGGATCTGATACCAGATTTCGTCCTTAATACAGGCTCCATGTACAAGTTATCCTCAGGATTTGTCTCAGCTTCCAGCCATTTTGTTAGGAGAAGAGAAAGCTGGTTTAGCATTTGAGTTCTTTCTAATCTCACCAAAATTGATCGACAAGTATTTATTAACTCTATTGCCCAAATCTAACTTCCTACTACTTCCATTCTCAGCTCCCTAGTATTTGCAGAGAGAACATGATGTAAATAAGGATGGGTCACCCCCAATACTCTCTTCTCTTGATTTTTGTGACACTCTTTTGGTTCTTTGTCTACTTGTCTGAGCACTCTTTTTTGGATTTAATTTCTTGTTCATCATTCATTTCCCAAACTCTTAAGCAAGCACCCTTCTTAAGGCTTTACCCTTAGCCTTCTTCCTATACATGCTCCCTCAGTGATCTCATCTGCACCCATGGATTAAAGTATTATATCTATTGTAGATGAATCACAAAATTATGTGTCTAGACCTAACTTTTTATATCACCAAATGCCTTGCCAAAAGGCTCTATCTTGGTTCTCCGACCCTATCCCAACATGGTCAAAAGAGAATTCACCACCTTCATTTGCCCCCCTACCCAAAGATTTATCTCTGCACCCAACTTCCTTATTTCTGTTGGGGGCACCACTATCCTCCCAATCATTCAGGTTCATAACCTCAGAGTTATCTATGATTTTTTCTTCTCCCTGATCAACTTTTACCCACTATATCCAGCTGGTTATCAAATCTTGTCAATTATACAGTGTTTCTACATTTTTCAAATCAATCCCCTTTTCTCCACTCATGTGGCTACCACCCTACTTCAGGACCTCTTTGCTTCTTGCTTTGACTATTGTAATAGCTTCCTAATTGGCCTCACTGCTTCTGGTCTCTCTCTTTTCCAATCTGTCCTTCAGACAGCTCCCCCAAATAACTTTCCTAAGCCACAGTTCTGATTTTTCTGTGTTTAAGAACCTTCAGTTACTCCCTGTTTCCTATATAACAAAAAACAAACCCCTCATCTTGATAATTAAGGCCCTGAGATTTAAAGAACTGGGCAGCAATAACCCTATAAAATACAGGGATTCTCTGGCTACCTAGACTTCATCAGAGTCTTCTCTCATCCAGCATGAGGTCATAGCATGACTGCCTGAGATGAGCTGAGATGACTTCTGTGTCCAGTAAAACAAAACCTCAGTAGCACTCCACATTTTCTTTTAATCTTGTTTCATATTACTTCTTCTATATTACTTTACATTCTAGATAAATTGCTTACTGGCTGCTCCCAAACCCTACATTTTATCACCATTCTTTATGCTAATGTTAGTATGTACTGCCCCAGAATTCTAATGCATAGACATATTTTGATTTTTAGAAACTTTATTTTTCAAGGTGGGGAGAGTGGAAAAAAGTACACAATAGAAAACAAAAGAAAATATAGAAAGAAGCACAGAAAAGCTGGGTTGCCTTGAAAACAAAATGTAGGATTTATTACACCAGTTTTTGAGAAATGGAAATTTATTGTATTACATTGAATCCTCTTTTATGTTCTGCTGTGTACATGGAAATGTTTTTTTCTTTTATAGTTTTGTATTTAAGTTCAAAATAATTAAAAAATAAACATTATTTTCCTTCAAGTTCAGTTCTAGTATTAACCCTGTGAAGATTTCCCTGACTTCCCTAGTTTTTAGTGTTCTTTCCCTTATTTATTTACTTATCTGAGTATACGTTAGCTCTCTTGGGAAAGTGTTAGTTCATTTTTTTGTCTTTCTTTCTCTAGTATGTGGCCCAGGTTGGAATTAAAGCTATTCTTTAGGAGCAGAATAAAGCCAGGTTAAGTAAAAAACCATTGAGATGGCTAAGAATAGAAGTTTTAGGCAGGAAGATAGGAATCAAGAGGTGAGATGCTAACTTTAGGAATGTGCACTGGGGAGTGGCCCAGAAAAATCTGGAAGAAGTCTGGTCCTTGAAGAAGGTTCTGAACCCACTAAATGGATGAAAAAAAGCCCATTCTGCAATCTATGTTATACAGGTGGGCAACCAGTCCATTGAAACAGTAGGTCAGGGGGCAGCTAGGTGGCACAGTGGATAGAGCTCCAGCCTTGGAGTCAGGAGGACCTGAGTTCAAATCTGGTCTCAGACACTTGACACTTACTAGCTGTGTGATGCTGGGCAAGTCACTTAACCCTGATTGCCTTACCAAAAGGCAAAAAAAGAAAAATAAATAAATAGTAAGTCAGTACATATTGTCTCAGATAAGAACTCTAAATGAAACATGAATTGGGCCCAAAATTGAGTAGGCAGAAGAAAGCAGTTTGGATTAGAACTGAGTAATGGTGAAGTGCTCTCAGTGATCCCAGGGTGTTATCCACCACAAAAGCCCATCTTTTTCACACCAGTCTTGTGCAAGGGTTGCTATTTTGTTGCACAGTTTAAAATATAATGATCTCTAAACTGTCAAATTTGTGGAGGTTACCAAGAGAAATGAATTAAGATTTTTGGAGGGTTTAAGAACTCTGCAACATATTTCCATTGAGGACATAGAAAACAATAAATAACACTGAGGAATCATTCAAGAAGTGTATGATTGGCAACAGATATGAGTCAGTCATCCATTTCTGAGGCATAATAGATCTCTAGCCCACCTAATGCAGTCAAATTCACAAACATAAAAAAAGGCATTCAATATGTTGAGTAGATTTATAGTGGAACATGAATAGGATTCAACCAGGATGAATAGTCCTAATAGAAGGAATACCCTGCACTGATAGAAGGAATAGCCTTATTCATGAATTCAGAGATCAACAATTCAAGTAATTAACAAATATTTATTAAGTGTTTACTATATTCTGGGCACTGGAACCCTTAGGTACTGGGGATTCAATGGCAAACCATTCTAGTATCTTTGCCAAGAAGACCCCCCAAAATAGGGTCACAAAAGGTTGAACATGACTGAAAAATGACTGAACAACAATGACTCCCAAATACATAATTCTATACAACACGTCTAGAATTCAGGAGCTTTATCTTATCTTTCTATACAGAAAGAATGAATTCTCTTGTTTTTCTTAATATCCCAAAGGTAGTAAGGATTAAGTCAGGAGTAGTATACAGCTTCTCTGGATACCTTAGAAATTAGTCTGTGATGAGTAGTAAACCTACTTGGAGCAAATCTGGGAAGTTGCAACATAATACTTTCCTTGTCATTATTATAATAGGTTGATGTAAGTAAGGGAGGTGGTCCTCAACACCGGCACTTATTTGAAAGAAGTATTAGTTTGTTGTTTTTGTCTGTTTGTTTTTCCTGTGGGGTGGAGTAATACTGAGCATAAGAGCAGATGTACAGATTTTAATTTTGAGGACAAGATTGAACAATTTCTACATGTGTGACCAAGGAATTCCCTCCCTAGCAAAATAGTAAAGAACTCATCTCCTTTTTCTATTCTGTATGCTGTAGAGGCTATTCCCCTTTACCATTTTTTACAAACCTTTTAAGTCCAAAAGATGTTCATATCCCTAAATAGCCTACACAATACACTCATTTGTTCTGGCCAGCACCTCTTGAAGTTCTTCCCTTCCCAGAATGATTCTTTTGTGAAGGCAAACTATGCCATCTTTTGCCTCAATTATTACCTAGCCTTTAATTGCATTGCCTCAGACAAAATGAAACCTAGGAAAGACCTTAGCTTAAAAAGATCAAGGCTTTCTACTGCATCTGGGGCCATTGCCAGTCATCCTGATCTGTGTCTTGCCACTGGACTCCAATGACTCTGAAGAAGAGTGAGGCTGATGACTTTGCACAGTCTTACCTCACTTAAATTCTATTTAATTGCAAGTCAAGACATTGCCCACCTGATGTCATTGGTCCTCTTCCAGAATGAAGGACGAACAACAACAAACAACACAATGCAAGATCATAGGATCATGGCATTCCAAGATGGCAGGGACCTTAGATATTATCTTGCCCAATTCCACCATTTTACAGCTGAGGAAACTGAAACACAGAGACACTAAATGACCTGTCCAAGGTCATTCAAGTAGCAAGGAGAAGAATTAGAATTTGAACCCAGGCTTTTTATTTTCAAATCTAGGAATTTTTCTTCTACTGCAAAAGCTGATGCCTTTTACTGACTGATCTGTTTCCTGAGGCAACAAAAGTGATAGGAGATCACTAATACACTATGAAAGTATGAACTGGTCTAACCATTCTAAAAAAGTTGGAATTATGTGTCACTACATAGGTACTCAGGGAGGAAGAGAGTTCCCATTTTCACCAAAATATTCATTACAAAACTTCCTGAGATAACAAAGAACCAGAAACAAAGCAGGGAGTCTATCAATTAGAGAATGGCTATACAAATTGGAGTACCTGAATATAATGAAATATTAATGTGCCATAAGTAATGACAGGTAGAAAGAATTTTTAAAAAATATGGGCAGACATATGAATTGATGTAGAATGATGAATTAAGTAGAACCAGGAAAACACTATGCATGTCACTACAAGAATGCAAATAAAAACAACAAACCCTAAATGCTACATAATTATAATAACCCAGCTTAGCCACAGAAGAGAGTTGAATTAAGAAAATGCAGCCACCTCTCCTCATTGAAATCACAGGGGACATAAGCTATAAAATATTATATATTCTGCCAAACAGTATATGTCTGGTATATTATTTTTGCTAAACTATTTTTTTAATTTTTATTTTTCAATTTTTGCTATAAGGGATAGTGAATTGGGTAGGTCATGGGGAGGGAATAAAATCAGAAAGAAATATGATAATAATAATAATCAGATAAGATTAAAAGGAAAAAGAAAGGAAAATGATAGAAGAGTCATTCCTAGGTATGGGTCCATAGTAAGTCCCAAGGTCACCACATGCTCAGAACAACCCTATTTGTGCTTGGCCTTGTTGACCACAACATTCAACAAATTTTAATTAAACCAAGCTAAAATTGTTTCCAGGCTGAAGGCAAATAGCTCAATCTGGAAACAAAGATAGCAAAACGTGTACCAGAGTGTGGGTTCCAAGCACATCTGATGCCTAGTATCATGTAACAAAACTAAGGCAGTGCTGGAGGATGTCTGGAAACTTGTTTGCCAATGTGAAAATGGGCTCTGTATGGGTGCAGTAGACAGGAACGCTTAGTCATATAACCATTGCGTACAAGGACGATGCAAATGGATCCTGATTCCACAGCACCTTCTGCCCTTCAAATTCTATGCTGCTCGTATACATCTTCATGCTCAGCAAGCAAATCAAGGGGCACCCTGAAGATACTCAGATGGCAAGAACTTGGATCCCCATTTCAGGCTACAACAGATGGGAATTGTTTGGTCCAGAAGGTCAGTAAACAATACCGGTTGCTTTCTCTAAGGAAATTATACAAAGAAGAAAACCAGTACAGAGATATCATAAAGTTATTGCATTTAGTCAGTTCAAAGCCATACTCTAAGTAAAGGAACTCAAAAGCAAAAGCACAGACAACAAAAGACAGACAATCTTTTCAGTAAGTCATTAGGTTATAATGACCTAGCTGGACAAAAATCAGGAAGGCTAGAAAATGGGAATGATATTCAAACAAAATGAGCACAAAGATATCTTTTTTTCTGAAATATCTTGGCAGGTCCTATGGAAGCCTGGACTTGCCTGGCTTATAGCCAATCTAAATGGTTTCTATCTATGTTGTGGCAACCTTTGGCTTTCAGAGCTAGGGGTCACAGCCATAATGGAACATGGAGAGGAAGAAGAAGGGATGATAATGACCCAAAAGGCACAGGATAAGGGACCTGGGTGGGGAAGAACTGGTCTGCTCTAGTGGATATTTTTGAGAATTTGGTTATTATTTAACTGTCTGAATAATCTCATAATAATTCCGTATTGTCAAATCATACTCTTATGCTCACGTTTCAACCTAAGTCACTTTCAGGTCCCTGATCTTTTCTTGGTTTGCTATTCTGGGACTTTTAATTCCAGTTACACCTGCTGTTTCCTTCCTTAAAATCTCATATTTGATTACAAAATATGTGGAGGTTCAGAGGAGAGGAATAAAAGTCCAGAGTAGGAAACAGAATCACAATCCAAGAGCCTCCTTTTTCTCCACTTTCCCAACCAGCCAAAAACTTCTATTTCCCCTTTCATCACATTTGCATTAATTAGTATTAGGCCAAGAAATATGACTAAGAGAACTAGTCAATCACTCAAAAAATCCATTTATTAATCATTTACTGTGTGCTAGGCAGGCAGCTAAGTGGCACAGTGGATAGAGTACCAGACCTGGAGTCAGGAAGATGCATCTTTTTGAGTTTAATTCTGTCTTCAGATTTACTAGCTGTGTGACCCTGGGCAAGTCACTTAGTGTTCTCACCTGATAAGTGAACTAGAGAAGGAAATGCCAAACCACTCCAGTATCTTTGCCATGAAAACCCCAAATGAAGTCACAAAGAGGTGGACATGAGTAAAAAATGACTGAAAAACAACCAGTGTGCTAAGTATTGTGCTATTCATCAAGGAAACAAAGAAAGAAACATAGCCCCTAATTTTAAGAAGCTCACATCTGACTGAAGGAGACAACATGTAAATAACAATAAACATGATCAAAGTAGAAGAGAGATTCAAAGTAGTCTCCCAGGCACAGCACTTGGGGAAGGAATAAAAAGGAAGAGAGGAAGATCTCCTGCAGAAGGTGGGTTTAAAACTGAATCTTTAAGGAATTCAGAGAAATTGAGTCTTCTAAAGTACAGAAAGAGGGAAGATAATGAGGGATGGCCAAGGATAACTGAATTTTAATTTAATTTAATATTTATTTATTTATTTTAAGTTTTCAACATTCACTTCCAGAAGATTTTGAGTTCCAAATTTTCTTACCATCTCATCTCTCCCCCCCACCCCAAGATGGAGTTCATTCTGAATATCTCTTCTCCTAATCTGTCCTCCCTTCTATCCCCTGCTTCTCTTACCCTCTTCCTCTTCTATTTTCCTGTAGGGCAGGATAGATTTCTGTACCCCATTGCCTGTATATCTTGTCTTATTTCCCAGTTGCATGTGAAAACAATTTTAACATTTGTTTTCAAAACTTTGGGTTCCAAATTTTCTCACTTCCTCCCTCCCCACCCACTTTCATTGAGAAGGCAAGCAACTTGATACAGGTTATACATGTGTAGTCATGCAAAACACTTCCATATTAGTCATGTTGTGAAAAACTAACTATATTTCCCTTCATCCTATCCCACCCCTCCATTTATTCTATTATCTCTTTTGACCCTGTCCCTCCTCAGAAGTGTTTGTTTCTGATTATCCCCTCCCCCAATCTGCCCTCCTATGATTCCCTTACTCTCTTATCCCTTTCCTCCATATTTTCCTGTAGGGTAAGATAGATTTCCATACTCAATTGAGTGTGTATGTTATTCCCAAATCCAATAAGAGTAAGATTCACTCATTCACTCTCACCTTCCCCCACTTCCCGTCCACCGTAAGAGCCTTTTCTTGCCTGTTTTATGTGAGATAATTTACCTTATTCTACCTCTCTTTTCTCCTTCTGCCAGTATAATCCTCTTTCACCCCTTAATTTGTTTTTTAGATATCACCCCTTCATTTTAAAATCAACCTATGCCCTCTATCTATCTATCTATGTATCTATGTATCTATCTATCTATCTACCTATCTATCAACATAAAATTTTTTTTCCCTCCGACTGCCCTAAGACTGACAAAGGTCTCATGAGTTACAAATATTATCTTTCCATACAGGAATGTAAACAGTTCACCCTTAATAAGTCCCTTATGATTTCTCTTTCCTGTTTACCCCTTCATGCTTCTCTTGAGTTTTGTATCTGAAACTCAAATTTTCTATTCAGCTTTGGTCTTTTAATCAAGCATGCTTGAAAGTCCTCCATTTTACTGAAGGTCCATTTGTACCCCAAAGGATTATACTCAGTTTTGCTGGGTAGGTGATTCTTGACTGTAATCCTGTCTCCTTTGACCTCCAGAATATTATATTCCAAGCCCTCTGATCCCTTAATATAGAAGCTGCTAAATCTTGTGTTATCCTGATTGTGTTTCCACAGTACTTGAATTGTTTCTTTCTAGCTGCTTGCAATATTTTCTCCTTGACCTGGGAACTCTAGAATTTGGCTACAATATTCCTAGGAGTTTTCCTTTGGGAATCTCAGGAGGTGATTGGTGGATTCTTGCAATTTCTATTTTGCCCTCTGGTTCTAAAATATCAGGGCAGTTTTCCTTAATAATTTCTTGAAAGATGATGTCTAGCCTCTTTTTTTGATTATGGCTTTCAGATAGTCCAAAAAATTTTAAATTCTCTCTCCTGGATCTATTTTCCAGGTCAGTTGTTTTTCCAATGAGATATTTCACATTGTCTTCTATTTTTTTTTCATTCTTTTGGTTTTGTTTTACAATGTCTTGATTTCTCATAAAGTCACTTGCTTCCATTTACTCCATTGTAATTTTTAAGGAAGTATTTTCTTCAGTGAGCTTTTGGACTTCCTTTTCCATTTGGCCAATTTTGCTTTTTAGGGCATTCTTCTTCTCATTGGCTTTTTGGACCTCTTTTGCCATTTGGGTTAGGCTATTTTTTAAGGTGTTATTTTCTTCAGTATTTTTTTGAGTTTCCTTTAGCAAGCTGTTGACTAATTTTTTCATGATTTTCTTGCATCACTTTCATTTCTTTTCCCAGTTTTCCTTCTACTTCTCTTACTTGCTTCTCAAAATCCTTTTTGAGCTCTTCCATGGCCTGGGAATGATTCACACTTTTCTTGGAGGCTTTGGATGTAGGAGCTTTGACTTTGTTGTCTTACTCTGGTTGTATGTTTTGATCTTCTCTGTCACCAAAGTAAGATTCTATAGTCTGACTTTTTTGCACAGTTTGCTCATGTTTCAAGCCAATTATTTAATTTTTAAATTCTTTGTTAAGGTAGGGGTTTGCTTCCAGTGTGGAGAATGTACTGTCCCAAGCTCCAGGGGTTTTGTGCAGCTGTTTTCAGAGATACTTCTAGTGACCTGTAAGTTTCTGGTTCTTCCAAGGTGGTATGATCAAAAGTGAGGTGTTTACTCCTTTCCTGGCCTGTGCTCTGGTCTATGAGTGACCACAAGCACTCTTTTCTGCCTTGGAATTGTGAGGAGGATTCCCTCTCCACTGCCACTACAAGCTCCACTTCACCAGCCCTCGTCCTTATCCCAGGACCGCCACCCAGAACTGTGACCCAGATCTAAGCACAGGCAAACCAAAAGAATGCCCCTCTGTCTGTGGGCTGAGAGCTCCAGAAGTAGCTGTCACCCTGGGGCTCCACCAGGATTGGGGCCAGACCAAGCTCCTCTCTCACTGATCCAACAGACCTTTCCTACTCACCTTCTAAGTTGTCTTTGGTGTTTGTGGGTTAAGAAGTCTGGAAACCACCACAGTTGCCTGTGATTCAGTCCCCTAAGGCCTGCTCCAGGTTTGCTGAGGCCTAGTCTTTGCCTGCTCACCCACACTGAACTGTACTCCTCTCCCAGTCTGGTGCAATAGACCTTTCCAGTCAACCATTCAAGTTGTTTTGGGCTGGAAATTTATTTCGCTCTGTCTTTTTGTGGGTTCTGCTGCTCTAGAATTTTAGAGCCATTTTTACAGTTATTTGGGGGGGTTTAGGGGAGAGCTCAAGCAAGTCACTGCTTTCACTCTGCCATTTGGCTCCACCCCCAAAAATTTTAATTTTAAAATGAACTTTAAATGAATTTTAAAATGTTAAGGTATCTTGGGGGCACAGATATGTTGTTGGGGGTGCAGACTAACATTCCTTCATTATACTTACATTATGTCATCATGTCTCTACTCAAAATTCCATAAATCCATTTTCCACAGCATTATTTAAATTTCTCCCCCTCACTTCATAGGCCCGTCCTTATCTGAATTCACTTGATATGGTATTCAAAGTATATATAGAGGAGAATTAATTGGGCTTGTAATCAAGATACCTGGATTTTAATCTAAGCTCTGCTACAGGCTATTTGCATGTCTCTGAACCTCAGTTTCCTCATTTGTGAAATGGGACTAATAATACTTTCACTACCTACCCCTGCTCTTGTGGTGAGACTATAGCAATTGATCCTATCTATATATTGTTTGTCCAGAGTTGTTTGCATGTTATCTCTCCCATTAGACTATAAGCTCCTAAAGGGAAGAGACTATTTTTTGCCTTTCTTTGTGCCCACAGCATTTTACAGAGTACTTAAGCACTTAGTATTAAGCACTTAGTCAGTGCTTAATAATGAGAACTGATTTGCCCTTGACATGACTCTTTAATCTTTGTGGTGCTATATAAATATAAGCTATAATTATTAACTATTTGTACACTTACTCTAATTGTGCGACTCCCTGAAGCCCTTAAAAACCAACTGTGTCCTTTCTTGTGTTCTCCATTTTATAGATCTTCTTTCTCTTGTTGATACCTTTATCCTACCTCTATGTAAATCCTTCATACTCTTCAAGGCCTACTTCAACTTTCATGCCCTTCTGGCTTCTCCAAGGTTTATTGATCTCTCCTTTATCATAACTCTGGCAGTATTTAAAAATCATTTGGTTTACCTTTTGATTACATACTTATTTTTATTGCTTGTCTTTGTTTCCTGAGTATTGTCTTTCCTGAGCTAGATTCATGAAACATCACCATCACCATCATCATCATCATCATCATCATCATCACTAGTATTTATATAGTTCTTTATGGTTTGCAATATGCTTTACAAACATTATTGCATTTTATCCTTACAAAAATTGTGAGAGGTAGGTGCTATTATTATCATCCCCACGTACAAATGGGAAAACTCTTAGAACAGATTTGAACTCAAGTCTTCCCAACCCCTGGTCTAGCACTCTATCCACTTTACCGTACTCTCCACAGTCTTTGCACATAGCAGGTGCTCACTCAATTTATTCCCATTGATTGATAGTACAAAAACAAAAATACAATAAAATAAAATAAAAATTCTGATCTTAATCAAGGCAGTCATGAGCGTTTTTGATTATGACAATATAATATTAAGAAACATCAGGTGGAAACCATTTTTTTTTCTGATCTCCACAGAGTTAATTAGTTGCATGTTAATTATTTTGGTGCCTTTCTATATTTGCTACTGATTTTTTTAATTGCTGCAACTATAGCAATCCAGAGGCAAAGGAAAGAGGTATGGTGCATTCCCCAGAGAGATCTCAGGCTCGAAATTTCTTGCTCATATTTTTGCTATTTTCTCTACAGCCTCTTATTTCAGCAAGGATGACAAGAAAGGAACAATTGTTGTGTGGGTGTTTGTGGCCTCGTGTGACTAAGCTGTAGGGCTATGTTTCCCTCACCCTATAAGAAGGCTCAAAAACCCCAGGCTAGAAGAGAAAATATACACAGATACTGGCAGGAAGAGAAAACAGATAAAGTTATACATGACACTGGGGATTCTTGGCAGAACAAACTTCTATCATTCTGTACTTTTGCAATTTTACCAGAGATGATGATGTCAGGCTAAGATTTTCTATTTTCAGACTGGGAAACTGCTAGGAGGCTGGTTTTGACCTCAAAGAAACTGAAAGGGATCTCAGAAATCACCTAGTTCAAAGCTTTCATTTGAGAGATGAGGAAACTGAGGATCAGATTGGGGAAATGTCTTGACCAAAGCTGGAAGTAGAAACAAAATCTCTTTCTAGTCCACTCTTTTTTTTCTTAGTACATCTTTAAAAATGGATTAGTAGCACTAGGAACATCAACCCATGATCCCTCGAGTTCCTAGTGTTGGACATACTTACCTTCAAGAAGGCAGATTAAATAGAGTCCACTGCTAAATGCAACTCCTATCATTTAATAGATAGTAGCATATCTAATACTGAGTATTCAAATTCATATATGGATCTGTGGTCCCATTAATTCAGATGTTTCCTTAAATGATGCAGTTCACAACATGTTCATTCCCACCCATCTTATGTGACTCTCATCTATATCCTCCCATAAGTTTGCCATAAAGTGTCCATCCAATATGATAACAGCCTTCTCCTTGATTTCCCCTAATATCACTAGGACACCACATGATATGTTTTATTGATTACATATTTTATCCCCAGTCTTCTTCAAAGTTCCTCATTTGTTATTTGTTGCAGCCTGCTCACATCCACCCTGAGCCTCTCCAATGCCTTCTGTGAGATACTGAGTTTGGGTTGTTTGGAAACTCTTATTTTCCATGCCCCAAATTATACAACAACACTAGTAGAATGTTGGGATTAAAATACAGGATGCAGTGTGGGTAGGGGTTATTTCTGGAAGAAAATTGAGGTCATTAAAGCAAAAGGATCAGACCAACCTAAAACAAGAATAACAACCACTCAAATTTATATAATGCTTTAATGTTTACAAGGGTGATTTGGTCACAACTGTGTTAACATAAGTAGTTCAAGGCATTTAACATCCCTATTCCTCACCTATAAAATGACAAAATTGGACTAAATCATCTCCAGCGTGATTTTGATTCTTCATATTTAATGATTGTGTGAGACAAGGCATTGCCCAGTATTTTACATGATCTTCTGGCCATGTTTCAAAAAGTCTTAAAAAAAAAAAGAATCCTAATTTCATACAAGCAAGAAATGAGGCTAGGAATTCTGGGAAGTATCTGTATGGAATCTTGTCCTCAATTCATGGCATGCTATGAATGCTATGACTTTTATTGCTTTCATATCTACCATATCTCTGCTTGAGTGCCCTCTGAATCTCCCTAGCTCTCTCCCAGTGGACCAAGAGGCAAATAAACATTGATTTGACACAGTCAAACTAACGTATCCATCCTGAGTAACATGTATCTACAACATCTCAAACCTTTTAGGTTTGGGAAAAAAGGGAGAAAAAAACCTTCTACTGCATCCAAGTGTACCAACATGCCTTAAAATGTTGTGAATAATTTCAATGTCTGTTGGTTATTTTCTCAGGTATCCTTCAGGTTAACTGTTGTGATTGCCATTTCTCTACAGCTAATAAACCTCTTCTGATCTCATCATCATTAACATTTCTTTAGCTGCTCACTCCATAAGCTTCCAACTAATTTCTTGAGTCATTTTTTTTTAAAACTGTGATTGCTTATTGTGTTACTGTCCTAGGTTTTATCTATAAACCTTGTTTTCACTTGTTTGCTTGCAAATAGACTCCTGAACACCTTGCAAATTAAGGCAGTTTATTGGCAAGGAAATTAACCTCCAAGAATTGTGCTGGCACCAGCAAACACTCTCTCATGCCTATGAATTACTAAGCACATTCCTCTAGTGGCTTTTTTAGGATTAAAAATTTTCATGAACACCCAGAGAGATAGTGATTCCCATCCTAAGCCCTTTTCCCATCATTTCAGATCCATATTTCTCTCTTATTCAGGTCCCTAAACTACTGTTGCTGGTCACCTTCTTGGAGAACATTAAAATAGAAAGGTGTTGTGTCAGAACTGATGCATAGTTTCTGAAAGTAGAACAACCTGAGAATCAAGTACTCTAAACTAAGCTTTTGGGGAGGAGCCAGCCTTGTTACTCTCTTACACAAAAAAACTTCAGTGTCTTTGAGGTAAGCTACAAACTATTTAGCCTGGAATTTAAGTCTTTCCACAGTCTGATTCCAGCCTACCTTGTCAGACTTATTTCAAAGTACTCTTCTTCAAGAGCTCCACATTCTAGCCAAATTAATAGAGGCAGCTAGATGGTATTGTGAATAGAGTTCTGGAGTTAGGCAGGTCTGATGTTGAACCCTATCTCAGACACTTATTAACTACATAGCCCTAGGTAAGTCACTTAACCTCCCTCAGACTCAGTTTCTTCATCTATAAAAATGGGCATAATAATAGCATTTACCTCATATGGTTCTTGCAAGGATGTAATGAGATAACATATCTAAAGTGCTGTGTGAACCTTAAAGAACTATATAAATTCTTGCCACTATTACTGTTTTCCTTTCTATAAAATGAAGATAATACCTCACTTCCAGCATTGTTGTGAGGATCAAATAATATAACTTACATAAAGTGCTTTGTAAAACTTAAAGTATTATATAAATTTTTTATTTTTATTTTTAATATTTTTATTATTATTATTCCAGCTAAACTGATGTTGTCTCATCCATGAAGCCTTTTCTGATTCCCAGTTGAAAGAGATCTCCCTCTCATCAGATTTGTTATCGTACCTTGATTGAATCTTGTGCCCTTATCACATTCTGTATTTCATCATACTTAGTATGAACATTTCATATTCTCCTCTAGTGGGTTGTAAGCTCCTTGAAAACAGTGACTGTATCACTTTTCTTTGTATCCCATGGATTCAATTATAACTCTATGCTGATGATTTTCAAATTACTTATCCAACCCTAACCTCTCTCTTGATCTTAGATCTTGAATTTTCAATTGTCTATTGGACATTTCAAAGTGGATATCTCATAAGTATCTTAAATTTAACATGTTCCAAATTGACTTTATTATCTTTCCCACCAAACTCCTCCCCTATTCCAAATGTCTCTATTACTGTTGAGGCTACCATGATCTTCCTGTTCACCCAGGCT
Source organism: Vombatus ursinus (assembly GCF_900497805.2). Lineage (NCBI taxonomy): Eukaryota > Metazoa > Chordata > Mammalia > Diprotodontia > Vombatidae > Vombatus > Vombatus ursinus. Next base: position 3,165,644 of record NW_020941197.1, on the reverse strand, counting down.
TGCAACAAAAGTATCATTCTATACCCCTCATTCTCTTTCATCTCTCATATACAATATTTCCAATTCCTGTCAATTTTTATGTGGCATCTTTCATATATGCCTTCTTCTCTCCTCTGACCTTGCCTCCACCCTGATGCAAACCCTTATCATCTCATGTCTAGATTACTGCAATAGCCTATTGATTGGTAACTCTGCCTTAATTCTCTCCACACTGCAGTCCATCTTCCACTCAACTGTCCAAGCAAACTTTCTAAAGAATAGTCCTGACCATGTTCCTCCATCCTCCTCCATTTGATAAACTCCAATGGATACCTGTCACCTCCAGGATCAAATATAGAGTTCTCTGTTTTGCATTCAATGCTCTTCATAACCTGGCCTTCTCTCACCTTTCTAGTCTTTTTACACCTCTCTCACCCCTATGTGGTCTGCAACTCAGTCGCACTGGCCTCCTTGTTGTTCTTAGAGGCAGATAGGTAGCACAGTGGGTAGAGAACTAGAACTGGAGTCAGGAAGACTGAAGTTCAAATCTGGTCTCAGACATTTACTGGATACATGAACCTGGATAAGTCACTTAATCCCTGTATGTCCCAGTTTCTTCAACTTTAAAATGGAGATAATAATAGCACCTACTTCCCAGGGTTGTTATAAGGATCAAATGAGATAATATTTATAAATTACCAAGCACAGTGCCTGCAACATGGTAGGGACATAATAAATGCGTATTGACTGACCAGTACTTAATGCAATGCCTTTTACAAAGTAGGTGATTGATGAACATCCCAAGTTCCTTCTCTTAAATATGCTCCTGAACAATGGTGGAGATATTAAGTCCCTGTAGGTCACTGAATTTTATAAATACTGATTCCTGCTTCCATAGCTAGGAGACCCAGGAGGCTTCCTGACAGATATAGTGGCACAGTGGGAAAAGCTCTATAACTGGTGGAGGGTGAGATGCCAGTTTGATTGGGTCTTCAGCTGTAGTGTAAAGATGAGTTGTGTTCACTTTACCCCTACATTTCTGGCAGCCCACAAGAGATTCCTATTTTGTGATATATATATATATATATATATGTATGTATGTATGTATTTATACACACACACACACACACACACATATATATATATATATATATATTTCATTTTGGTTCATGAATATGACATCCATACTTTGGAACTCATTTGGTGGTCTTCCTTTCATCAAGTGACTGTGGGAATGGGGTTAGGAACCTGAGCCAAGACTCTGCTGCATCTATATCTATATTTATCTCTGTATCTATCTCTATATCTCTATCTATCTATCTATCTATATCTACCTATCTATCTATATCTATAGATATATAGATCTATAGATATAGATATAATAGATACCTATCTATCTATCTATCAATCTATCTATATATGGAGAGAGAGAGAGAGAGAGAGAGAGAGAGAGAGAGCACAGAGTACAGGGTACACAGAGTAGCCAAGGCTTTGCCATAAAAATCATTGTTGTGGAGGAGGGGCTCAATTTCTCAGGGAAGATTTGCAACCTAACTAGCCCACTCTTATCTTCCCCTCCACTATTGTAGATTCAGTCTTAGACTTTCCTTTCCATTTTGCTCCTTGAAAACTTCCTCTACTGTAAAGAAATTAAGCTTCTTATATCTCTTCTTTCTTCTAGTGCTCACTAAAACCTAATTTTCTCCTGAAAATATTATATCTTAGTATTCTTTCTGAGGAAGGTTACTATCTGACACACAGGAGGAGGAGAAGGAGGAGGAATTGGCATACTCCATCCACTAGACCATTTTCAGACCCTCTATTTGCTATCATTATTCAGCAGCTAAATTTCCTCCTTATGTTCATTCGATCCTGTCTAGATCATTGTTATCAGTCAGTCAATAAACATTTATTAAGTGACTACAAGTATACCTTGTTTTATTGAATTTTATTTTGTTGTACTTCACAGATTTTTTTTTTTGCAAATTGAAGGTTTGTGGCAAGTGTATGTTGAGCAAGTCAATGAGGACATTTTTCCAACACCATGTGCTCACATTGTATCTCTGTGTCACGTTTTGGTAATTCTCACAATATTTCAAACTTTTATTATTGTTGTTATATCTGTTATGGTGATCTATGATCAGTGATCTTTGATGTTATTATTGTAATTGCTTTGGGGCACCATGGACTATGCCCATATAAGACAGTAAACCGAATTGATAAATGTTATGTGTGTTCTAGACATTGCCCCATCTCTTTCCCTCTCCTCAGGTTTACCTATTCCCTAAGACACATAAATATTGAAATTAGACCAACTAATGGCCTCTACATGTTCAAGGGGAAGGAAGAGTCAATCTATGGGACAAACTTCATTGTTGTCTTATTTGAAGAAATTGCCACAGTCACCCCAACCTTCAGCAACCACTACCCTGACCAGTCAACAGCCATCAACATAGAGGCAAGACCCTCCACCAGAAAAAAAGATTACAATTTGCTAAAGGTTCAGATTATGATTAGCATTTTAGTACATTTCAGACATACTATCACACACTTCTAATACTCAATATAGTATAAACATAACTTTTATATGCACTGGAAAATTAAAAATAATAATGTGACTCACTTTATTGCAGTGGTCTGGAATTGAACCCACAAGATCTCAGTGGTATGCCAGTATGATATATGAGGCAGTGGGGATACAAATAAGAAAGAGAAAGATAAGTCACTGAACCCAAGAAGCTTGGAATTTAATGGGGGGAGGATAAAACATAAAAGGAAACTGAACGGCAGGGAGGCATCAAGAGATGGAACAAGGTGGAGTCCAGACCAAAGAGTGCATTTACTGAGAAATGAAGAATTGGTTGGCCTGGGAGCCCTCTTTAAATAGAGACTTTGTGAGCAATTCTTTGCAGATCTGTAGTCCAAGATCAGAGAGGAAGAAGGTACTGAGGGTACTGATGAGCTATGAGTACCAAAGTTGATGAAATCTCAAAAGATGCCAAGTTTCTTGAAAGCATGATTAAAGTGGAACCCAGTCCAAGGAGTGCAGTTCCTCCTCAACAATTGATTAATCAGCAAGTATTTATTAAGTACCTAAATTTAGTACTAAAAACCCCACAATTTTCTCTACCTGACATCTGGCTCTTTTGGTAACCAGTCTCCCAATTTCTTAATCTCAATTTCAAGACCTCTGTCTCTTGTATCCATCTACCACACACAGGAATGGTCATATCTTAGACATCTCTGAGCACCCCACCCTCTGTCCCATGTGCTAGAATTCTAAGTTATAGCTGTGATATACATACATTGTAAAACTTTGTATGATAGAAGGAAAAAATATAGTCTCTGGCCTCTAGAAGTTGAATTTCCATCCATATGAAGAATTACATTTCCTAGATAAGCATATTTATGTACAATAACTTAACTTTCTTAAATATAATTTATGCAATGTATAGACTGCTAAACTTATACTGAAGAAGTGCTCAGTTCAGACCTTGCCTCATACATTTAGTAGTTGTATGACCCTTGCCAAGTCATTTAACCTCTGTCTGTTTCGTCTGTAAAAATTGGGATAATAATAGCACCTACTTCCCAGATTGTGAGGATAAAAGGAGATAATATTTGTAAACCTTAAATGCCAGCTACTATTATATATTCTGTAATGGTCCTTAAAATCTCTTAAGAGCATGTTATTTCTATAGTTTTCCCATTTTTAATAATTAAGGATATATGGTTCAGATTGTTTAAATGCAGAGACTAGAAGAAGATATCTCTTTTTACCAAATTTATCAGGCTGTTCATGTAAAAAAAAAGTGATAAGGACCAAACAGTACATTAGTGAGAGACCTAGAATAAGGCATCCAACATGGCTATCCCTCTCTGCAGTGAAAAGAAAATAAAAACTAGTGTGGCAAAAACAAGTAGACAGGTGATCATGGTCATGGAAATGTATTCTTCCACTTAACAGTAAAATCCAGCCATTGGACTGAAGAGATCTCATTTGAAACTAAGATGAGAGCTAAGATATCAAAGTGGAATTTTCTGTGCTTAGCTTCTGGAAGCTCAGCCTTATATCCAGACAAGACAATTCAACAGTGTAAACTCAGATGTCATCCCATGAGCAGGTGAGCAGTACTATATAGTTATTCTAATTCTGGTTTATGGGAAGACCCAGACAATGCAAAATAAAAAACCATGATTTCTTTTCATCTCTATCACTGGAAGAAATGTTTACATCAATCAAATCATAGATCCATCAAAGTATGTTTCTATATATAATCAAAGCAATAGATCCCTACGCAGATCCAGGATCTAGAAGAATATTTGATCAGAAAAAGAATCAACACATTTACAATCACACCATTTTAGTGAAAAGGTCTTGGTTACCATAATGTACAATGGCAACTATATTTGAATGGATCTTTCAGGTAATTTATTGAATTTCTTATCCAAATGTTACATTTATATAGCACTATACTGTTTGTACAGTGCTTTCACATATCATCTCACTTGATTTCACAATGATCCTGGGAAGCAGGTATTGTAAGTACTATGATCCCTATTTTACAGATGAGAGAAGTAAGATACAGAAAGGTAAAAAGTATTGTTCAAGAAGGTGGCAGAGCCAGGACTCATATCTGGTTTCACAAGGTCATAGCCTTTAGAACTGGAAAGGAAATTTGAGATAGCCTCTCTTGATCACAGGAAGTAAAATGGATAATTTTGATTATATGAAATTATAAAAAAAAAGTTATGCACAAACAAAACCAATGTAACCAAAATCAGAAGGAAAGTAGGAAACTAGGGGGAAAATTACAGTAAGTTTCTCTGATAAAGGCCTCATTTCTCAAATATATAGCCAACTAAGATAAATTTATAAAAAAAAAAAAGAGCCATTCCCCAATTGACAAGTGGTCAAAGGATATGAACAGATATTTTTTAGAAAAAGGAATCAAAACTATCCAATCATATAAAATGTTCTAAATCAGTAATAAAGAAATACAAATTAAAATAATTCTGAGGTATCACTTCACATCTATCAGACTGGCTAACATATAAGAAAAGGAAAATGAAAAATGCTGGAAAGGTTGAGGAAAAATAGGTACACTAATTCACTGTTTCCAATTATGAACTGGTCCAACCACTGTGGAGAGCAATTTGGAACTATACACAAGGGGCTATAAAACTATGCAGATAAAACTGTGACCCAGCAATACCACTACTAGGTCTATATTCCAAAGCATTCAAAGAAAAGGGAAAAGGATCCATATATACAGAAATGTTTATAGCAGCTGTTTTTGTGGTGGCAAAGAATTGGAAGTTAAAGGAATGCCCATCATTTTGTAGAATGACTGAAGAAGTTGTGGTACATGATTGTGATGGAATACTACAGTACTATAAGAAATGATGAGGGGGATGGTTTCAGAAAAGCTTGGGAAGATTTACATGAACTGATGCAACATAAAGTGAGCAAAACCAGGAGAACATTGTACATGGCAAGAGCAACATTGTAACAATAAAAGAATTAGCTTCTCTGATCATTACAATGATCCACAGCAATTCCAAAGGACTCGCAATGAAAAATGTTGTTCACCTCCAGGGAGAGAACTAATGAACTCTGAGTGCTAATTGAAGCATATTTTTTTCACTTTATTTTTCTTACCTTCTTTTTACAACATGACTAACATGGAAATATGTTTTGCATGACTTCACTTGTATAATGGGTATCATACTATTTGCCTTCTCAATGGGTGAGGGAGGAGCTGAAGAAAGGGAGAGAATTTGAAACTCAATTTTAAAAAAAATTAATGTATAAGCTAAAAAAGAAAGTATTCCCTCTTTCATCCATGTACAGTAGCTGCAAAATTGATATTCCTTAGGAGAGTAATAGGTCTGACTGTAGCTCCCTACTGTCTCTAGAAGAAAAAACAAACAAACAAACAAACTGCTCTAGTTGATATTTAAATTACTTTACAAGCTGACTCCAACCTACATTTCCAGGCTAATTTCACATTACTCTTCTCCCTTGCCTCCTCTCCCAGATGTTCTATTTTGCATCCAAACTGCCCTACTTTTTGTTCCCAGTACATGACATCCCAGCTCTTTTCTCAGTACCTAGAATCCATGCCTTCCTCTCCTCCACCTCTTGGAATACATGGCTTCCTTCAAGGCTTAGCTCAAGTACCACCACCTAAATAAGTCCTATCCAGATCCTCTCAGTTATTAGCACTCCTCTCATGAAAGAAGTTACTTTGAATTGATTTTGTTTATTTGTTGTACTTTTCTGTATACATCTTCCTCCAGTAGAATGTAAGGTCTTTGAGGGCTGGCATGGTCTTCATTCCTGTCCTGGATCTCCAGCAACTAGCCCCATAGCTGGTAGATTCTTTAACAATAATGGCTAATATTTCTATATTGCTTGAAGGTTTGCACAATGCTTTCCATGTTATCTCATTTAATCTTCCCAACAACCCTGTGAATTAGTTGTGATTGTTATCTTAACTTTATAGATCCCTCTATTCAAAATGAAAGATGTAAAAACCTGTCTTAAAAGCAGTTTATAGAACTCCTCTCTTTACAGATGAAGACACTGAGACTGAGAAAAGTTAAGTGACTTGCCCTGGGTCACATACATGTGCCTGTTTTGGACAATATTTGAACTCAGGTCATACTGATTCTTAATCCAACACTCAATCAGCACTCAGCTGAATTAAATCAAATGAAATCATATTGTACCCATTGAAATCCATCATTTAATATATGAGGATACAAATGCCCAGGTCTTCTGACTTCAAGCGTAATGTTCTTTCTACAACATGATATGAGGAGAGAGGATAGCTGCAGGCTGCCTTTAGGACAGATTTTCTCATCTTTCATTTTGTAGAGGGAGAAAGGAAGGACTGAAGTCTACCTCGGTCTCATGTTAGGGCAGAACAAAAATAAATTTCATTTCCTACCTCTACTTTTATGCAAAATTCATAGCAATGCGCCTGAGTCAAGGTACCAAGCCTTTTTTCTTTAAATTTTTATTTCATTTATTTTTAATTTATGAAATAACAGTATAATTAAAAAAGATGATTGCACATGAAACTGCAAATCTATTATGTACAACTTGCTATTCCTTAAATATAAAGTTATCATGTAAATTTCTTTTTTTTCCCTTTTTCTTCTCTCCTCCCCACCCTAGAGATGGCTACTATTACACATAAATATGCATATGTATGTAAAATCATTCTCTATATATTTATATTTATCAGCTCTTTCTCTGGATGCAGATAGTGTCTTCTTTCATATGTCCTTTATGATTCATTTGGGTATGTATAATAGTCAAAACGACTTAGTCACTCAAAGTTGTTCTTAAAACAATATTTCTGTTACTGTATATAATGTTCTCTTGGACATAGCATCATGTTATGCTGGGTGTTAAATATGAGGTTGATTATTTGTGATCCAAAGACTGAGATAAGGTTAAAACATGTGTTCTAAATATGATGGACTTCTTTGAAACAAACCTCTTAAACCTTTGCTATTTCATCTCAAATTATATAGTCTGCATTCACAGGCACAAATGGGAAAAGCATAACCAAATATTATTCCAAAGTAGGAAACAAATGAATTTCCCCAAAAGCTCAAAACAACATGTGCTCTTCAGAATTGCTCTACTATACAGTTCATAGCCATTCATAATGAAGGAAAAGGGAACAAGATCACATAACGCAATGTCCCAGGAACCACAGCTATGCAGGACTTTAAAATTATAGGACGTGAAAGATGGTATGTGAGTCTGGTTTTTTTAAACCATGGGCCATGGGAAATGGCCTTCAAAAATTCCAGAAGCTTAGACCTGGGCTAGAAAACTCTTCTTTTTTTCCTCCCCTTTCTAAAACATCCCCTCCCCCTTACTTGGGTCTTAATTATATTGGAAATATTTTAGCAGAAATCCTTTGAAAGACTATCTATTGCCTGAGGATGAGCCATCAACAGAAAGGTAGCCAACAAATAATTAATTTTTTAAATCATCAACAATTCTTGAAGACTCTCTACTAAAGTACAAAGGAACTGGGATCCGCCTCACTGAAGGTTACAGCCACACTGTTGAAATTTCACATTGAATTTACATGTCCAAAATGACAATTGTAATAACTTTACAATGATATCACATATGTTCTAGCATGAGAACCACAGCCCGTTGCTTCACCAAAAGAACATCTAAATAACTTGCCAGTGAAGACATCACCCTCTTGATGTAATTATTCCCCTTCAAGAACAAAGGACAAATAACAACAACAACAATCTAAATAACAGAGAGGGTATAAGATATTGTATGTACCTATTTGGGGCAGCAAGGTGGTGCAGTGGATAGAGCACTGGGCCTGGAACCTGGAAGATTCATCATCTTTCTGAATTCAAATATGGCCTCAAACAAGACTTACTAACTGCGTGACCCTGAGTGAGTCACTTAGCCCTGTTTACCTCAGTTTCCTTATCTGTAAAATTAGTTGGAGAAGGAAAGAGTAACCATTCCACCAGTATTTTTGGCAAGACAATCCCAAATGGGGTCAGGAAGAGTTGGACATGACTGAAAACAACTGAATTACAACTATGTATATATATACACACACACATATATATGTATATATATATATATATATTTAGAAACATATTTTCTCCCCATTAGAATGTAAGAATCTTGGGGGCAGGAACTGTTCTCACTTTTTCTTTGTATTCCAGAACAAAGTAGAGTGCTTAGCACAAAGTAAATGTTTAATGAATGCTTGTTGATTACATAACTTTGTGAGACCATACACTTACATATGTAAGTGTCATATGTAATATGTCTTCTACAGAAGACTGATCATTTTAATCCCAATATATGCAAATGACAACATGATTTAGAACAGGGGTTCTCAAACACTTTTATATCCTGGACTCCTTTTGGCAGTTTGGTGAAGTCTATGGGTATCTTCCCAGAATAATGTTTTTTAAAATGTAAGATCACAAAGATGGTTTTAAGTATAAGGTTACCCATGGGGCATAGGGTTGTTGTGAGGATTAAATGAGATATTTATAAAGCACTTAGTACAATGCCTAGTATTAAATAAATGCTTATTTACTTCCTTTCTATAACAGAAGGTAATACTTCTACTTATTTAGTTTAAGCATTACTGCCAATGAGTATTTATAAGTGTTTTATTGGTTAATAATGCTTTTGTGTGTAGGAAATAAATAGCTGTCCTATACCTGCTTCACATTTTCATTGAGTTCTATTCCTATTTTGGGGAGACCCTAAACATAACTTAAGCTAAGGTAAATTTTCTATGGAGTATTGGGATGGGGGAACTTAATAAGTCAAAGAATATAAGAAAACAGATTCTAACCCTTTCAGTAGAGGCCAGGCTCTCCTAGGCCTGAACACATGCATGTAACCTGAGCGCATAGACCCTTAATGGAAATGGAGTGAGCACAACCCCTTGGGCCTAGTACTAGTTCTTAATATTAGATAAGGATACCCTGAAATCAACTTAAATTAATAATTAGTATACATTCAGTTAGAATTCTCTCCTTCTGTTAGGAAGAAAATGTTATTTCTTTGCTCCAATTTGAAATCATTTAAATAAAATGATCATTTATAAACTAGATACACTGATACTGCACACTGTCTTTTAGTGGAGTTATTTGAAATTGTGCTTCCTTTGGAAAATCATTTCATTTATTTCCCCTCCTAATTTGAATGAAACAGAAGGTAGTTCAACTTCCTTTATTCTATTTCTTCAAATATTGAACAGAGACAGCTGAGGTGGATACTGCACAATACATGCAAAATTTTGTTGTGTATATGCATATGTATTTGTATGAAATACTTTAAATATTATTTTTGAAGATGTATCAAATATGTGACAAAGTCCTTGTATGTAATATCACAAATACACAAAAGAGATTTTTAAAAAATAATACTTCCTAACAAAAATTATCTATTCACAGAAAGCTTTTAAATAGCAACAATCTAATCCTTTATATATTGGGCATGCCTTATCATGCCCTAGTCTTAAGGGATGGCTTCAGTGAAAAATGGTTCATTTTCCTATGGTGCTATGTGTCACTAGGTGATGACATTGATTGAACAAAAGTAAGGGCTCACTTTTCCATGATTCTCTGTCCCCAGGGTATTGTTGCTTGTAGGTGAGCAGAGATTACTAGGATCAAGGAAAGAATTATATTGGCAGAGCAGTAAGGCTGTTTGGTAGTCAACTACAAATCTGGGAACAGTAATAACACTGGTAGTTGAGACAGTGACAAACAGTACCTAAGGCAAGCAAAGCATGGTATCCATGAAAACCCAACTGTACTGGGGCAAAGATAGAGATGGGAGGGGAGCTGAGAGGGAACACACATGCTGTCTTCCCCAAAGTTCTCCAACTCTACCCATGCTCCAGGAATCTCTGGTATGGGCACTGCGCATTTTGTACCTTCCTACTAGGCTCAGAGTCAAGTTCAATTTTTGTCCTAATGTCCATTGTAATAAATATATGCTTTATGTTCAAAATTCATAAGAATCTGAAACTAAATATGTTCAAAACAGAAATTACTCTATTTCCCCACAAAGCCATTCCTCTTCTGAATGTCCCTATTCCTGTCTAGACTACCACCATCCTTCTAGTCACAAAATTTTGCAACCCCAGTGTCCTTAACTCTTTAATCTCACTCATCTTACATATCTGATGAGTTGTCAATTGTTTTTTACTCTATCTCCTGTAATATTGTTGTTGTTCAGTTGTTTCAGTCATGTCTGACTCTTCATGATGCATTTTTGGGGTTTTCTTGAAAAGGATACTAGTGTGGCTTACCATTTCCTTCTCATTTTACAGATGAGGAAACTGAGGAAAATAGAGTTAAGTGACTTGCTGAGGGTCACACATTTAGTGCCTAAGGCTGGATTTGAATCCAGGTCCTCCTGACTCCAGGGCTATGTTCTATCCACTGAGTCACCTAGCTCCCCCAATGATTTCTGGGATCAAATATAAATTCCTCAGTTTTATATTCGAAGTCTTTTATAACCTTCTTCCCTCTTTCTAATCTCCTTACACATTATTCTCCTCCATGAACTTTAGTGGTCCAGCAATACTGGCCTATTGGCTTCATATATGATGCTCTATTTCCCATCTTTGCATTTTTTGTATTGGCTATCCCCCATGCCAGGATTGCTCTCCCTCTTCACCTTTTCCTCTTAGAACTTCTAGATGCTTTCAAGACTCAGCTCATGTGCCACATTCTGCAGGAGGCATTTCCTAATCCCTCACCCACTATTGTCTTCCTCTCTAAAGTTACATTGTATTTGCTTGCATGTATCTCATCTATACCTCTATAAGTACATTTGGTTTTCCTCTTATGAATATAAGCTCCTTGAGGATGAGGGATGTTTTCATTCTTTCTTTGTATCTCCAGTTTTTAGCTTGACTGGGAATGTTTTCACTTTTTCTTTGTATGCTTGTCACATAGTAAGGTTCTTTCTTCTCAGTGCAAATATCTACTAGCACCAGCAAAAACTCCAAATAGAACAGAGCCAGCCAATCTATGTCTATAACTCCCTGTTATGTAACCTATCCTCCCCAGCACCTCTTATTCTTCACAGGAAAGTCTTATTTTCACTAACAGCCTTCATCAAAAAGAATCATTATTATGGTTTTTACATGCATACCTCTGGCTTATTCCTATAATTCTGTGTGCTGAATCCATGAAGACCAAGGAGATTAGCAAAGACTTTCTGTCATTCTAGCTGTGGGATTCCTCTTAGAGTATTACTTTGGTGACTCACCCCCACGCAAAATTTCATACTTAATATTGCGATCCTACAAACAAGAAGTATATATTCCATTCTTGTTTACATTGCTGCCAGATGAAGTTGACAGTTGGAGAAATAACTAGATTTTAAGTGAATATCATCCCTGGGGGTGGGAGAGAAAAACTGACAAAAATGCTTATTGATTCTCTCACCTTCAGATGAGCTAATTTGTTTCCTTCCCTCTCCTTCCTCCATCATTGGATTCTTGGTGCCTAAATTAATTAGCACCATCAATCAATACTCATCAAGTACCCACAGCATGGCAGGAACAGTGGAAGGGAGCATATAAGGACAATTACTCACCATGCACAAATATTCTAGACTAAATATATTCATCAATATGAAATTTTCTAGCCACCTCCCCACTTCTGCCACTGACCATCAGAGATAATCTTCATTGATGCTTCCAAAGTAATTATTAAACCATCTGCCACTTATAGACATGTACTGTCCTAAAGGGACAGTGTAGGTAAGCAGTTCATACATCTAATAGAGTTGCCTGCTGCCCATGCAAATGACCTTTCATGTAAGTCCCTGTAATAAAATATTGACAGAGCCTTCATATTAGAAAATGAAATTATGAGTCTAAAAAGGTGAGGATATGAAATTTTAATGCAAAAAACCTGATAATTAATTTTGGCATGATTTTATTTAGCTCTTATGATGCTTATGTACCATATTCCAGACTACTTAAAGTGGATGGGGAAAAGAAAAAGCACCATGTACAGAGAAAAGTTGGCCTGGGGAATTCCAGATATGAAAGTATGACATTGTTCTCAATAGTTCTCATTGCTATGAAATTTGTTATTTTAATCTGACTTGTAAATACTGTAGTTACCAACAGTGACAATTCAAAGTGCAGTCTTGAGAACAAAACAGAAGTCTATTATCAGTGCCACTTAAAATTCACTAGATTTATCCTAAGAGTATAAATTTATATATATAAATCTTACTGGGGCTCTACCATGCTCTCAAACATATTTGGATACTCCAATAAGATATATGTTCTCATTAGTATGAATATTTCTTCCACCTGTGCAGATTGCAACCCATCTGCACATTCTTATAATGTGTAAATTTCCTTCCTTCCTTCCTTCCTTGCTTCCTTTTCATTCCCAAGGGCTCACCATACTGGTGCGAAACATAAAGGTGAATACTTAATTGGCTTAGACTACAGAAGCTCAAATCTCCTGAGATCAAGTGATCTACCAGCCTTAGCCTCTTCAATAGCAAGGGATTACAGGTACGCACCACCATGTCAGATGTCATTTTCTATTTTCAGAGTACAAATGCAGTACTGGGGCTATCCACTTTACGTCCATTATATTTGTTATGTGAATCAATTTTTCTGATCATATACTTCCTAAAGAATATCTTCATACCCATTCCTTACACACATCATCATAGATAATATGGTACAGCCTTACTTCTACCTGTCATGTGTCATATATGCGTTACATATATGCATATGTACATTTTAATTTTTAGATAGACCAAACTCCTACTAATGCAGAAAGTTACCTGTTGTGCAACTTAACAGATCTTAACAGATCTGCCACTTAACAATCTCAGAGATTTAGCTAGATCACTGAGAGGTTAGCAGGATCACAGAGCTAGTATGTGTCAGAGGCAGGACTGAATCACAAATGTTTCTGATGCAGATGCCAGCTTTCTACCTTCTCTACCATAATATTTCTTACTTGCATATTCAGATACATGTATCTGCATATTTTATTTACAGTATGTGTATACATATATGCATCCTGTATTTGGAATGCCATCCATTTGTAGATAGACATGCAGATGCCCTAGATGGCCTCTGGCCCTTTTGGTGGAGCCACTTTAGTCTTTTCAGAATTAGTATTTGTTTTGACTTGAGCTAAGAGTGATAACTAAATCCTATTAATTGGGATTTAATTCTGTTTTTGCCTTTCTCTACTTTTCTCAGTCATAAGAATAGTTTCTGTAAACCTCAACCTCATGTCATAGATAACTTATAAAGGACCCATGGCTTGTTCTACTTAGCTCAAATCAGAGGTGATGATATTTGCATTAATTTATTAACTAAGTATTTTTCTACTTCATAAATCAATTGGCTTTGAATTACCATGGATAATTCTCTGCATTCCAAAAAAGTTTATAGAGCCGTTATTAGGTCATTTTCCACATATAGGCTATACCTTATAGACCCCCAGAACAGTCATAAGATCTCCTAATGTAACCTAAGGACCTTGCCATTCATCCTAGTACTGAACCCTTAGGATTTGTAAGGCAGTCCATGAGCCCTTCAGCCAAAATTTCTTTCATATGTGTATTTCCCAAATAGAATGTGAGTTTCTTGAGGGTAGAAACTGTCCGATTTTTTTCTATTTATATCCCTAGCACTTAGCACAATTCTTGGCACATAGGAAGTGCTTAACAAATGCTTTTTAATTAATTAATTAATTCATCCATTCATTCGTATCTGATGCTTAAGTAATCAAATGTGCCTTTTCATAAGATCATCTTTAGGTTAGGGCAAAATGAGGGAGGAAGAAGGAAGATCAAGACAAAAAAGATATACAGATAGAAGATCCAAAGTTATATTGCCATTATTCCAAGTAAAAATCAATCAACAGGTCTTTATTTATTGAGTGCCTAACAGATGACTAGCATTATGTTGCATACAGTGTGCCATGTGCATGCGGTGAGTTGTCAGAGAAACGTAGAAAAAGGACATGATGACATGACAAGGAGGGAGTAGAATGTGTCTTAAAACCTTAATCTATTTACACAGACCCATGGTCATGTTTACCCAAATGTTTGCCATGGAAATTACAGCAATGAATTCAAAAAACTTAGACCAGGTCATTCAATAAATGAAAGATTCATTTTCCAAGAGACTCTCATAATTTGCTCTTTACATGAATGTAAGTGTCTAGAATTACAGGTTTGAAATGGGGACCTTTGTCTTAGTTGTTTTACTAAGCAGCCTGCTGGCAAAGGATACATGATTTACTTTCTAAACAGAAGCTGCTGGTTTGGGTGCCAAACTAGGAAAGAGTGATTCCTGCTTCTGTAATGAAATTCCTTCCTTTCCAATTTTCATAAATGGAAATATTCATATTTATCACTGCTATGTCACCATAGTAACAAAGAATCCTTCCTAGATATGAATTTAAAGTGTTTGACTACCAATGCATTCCTGAGGTCAGGAAAGCTCCTTGACGGACTCTGAATGTACTAATAAGTAGGAAACAGGATGGCATCATAGCAAAAGCAACGGATGATGAATCGGGTGATCAGGGTTCTAATTTCAGTGCTGTTACTAACTAGCAATGTGACATCAGGCAAGTCTCTGTTTCCTTGTGTGAAAAATAATGGGTTTAGGTAGGTAATCTTTAAAATCTTTTCTAACAATATCAGTCTCTCATCCTAGGAATAATCTGCAGCAGATAGATGGCAAAATGGAGTTCTGAGCCTTGAGTCAGAAAAACCTGAATTCAGATCTGGCCTCATCCATTTACTAGCTGTGTGACTCTAGGAAAGTCACTTTGCTTCTCTCTGCCTCACTTTCCTCAATTGTAAAATAGGGATAATAACCACTTCCCAAGTTGTTGTGAGAATCAAATAAGATAATACAAATGCATAATAGGATAAAGGATAATACATAGTGCAGTGCCTTGCACATAGGTGTTTAAAACACTTGTTTCCTTCCTGCCTCCTTATCATCTTTCTTTTCTTCCTCCTTTCCTTTCTCCCTCCCTTCCTTTTTGTGCAAGCCACCAAGTGAACTGTGTGTATGTCTGCAATCACAGGTCTTAGAATTTGAAAGGAACCTTACAGGTGTCAAATAGTTCAACCACATCATTTGACAATTAAAGAAACTAAGACTCAAAAGGGCGAAATGTCCTGTCCAATGCCACACATAGTAAGGACCTAGGTTCAGATCCATGCCTTCTTACTCCAAATCTGGCACTCTGTACACTGTACCATACAGCAGAGTAAGTTGTTTAGATAAGCTCTCCCACCACTTAATTCAGCTGTTCAACTAGAAATATTTAAGGTAATAAAGGAAGTTTTGACTCCTTATCTTTAAAACAAATTTTATTGATATCTTTTGGTTTTATACCCCAAGATTTCTCCCAGTTCCTCCATTGCATTCACATACCATGATTTGTTTAGCCATTCCCAGTCAATGGACATCTACTTTGTTTACAATTATTTGCTATCACAAAAAGTGCTGATATAAATATTTTGGCATATATGGGAACTTTCTTCTTATCAATGACCTTCTTGGGACACAAACCTAGAAACTGAATTTTTAGGTTAAAAGGTACGGAAATTTTAATCTATTTGCACAATTCAAAATTTTGTTCCAAAGTGATTGTACTGGTTCATAGCTCTGTCAACAATGTACTAATATCCCTTTCTTTTTACAATCCCTCCAACACTGACTATTCTTATCTTTTAATATCCTTGCCAATTTTTCTGGATGTGAAGTAAAACCTCAAGGTTGTTTTGATTTGAATTTCTCTTCTTATTAGTGATTTGGAACATTCTTTCATATGGTTATTAAAATTTGAATTTTTTTTGACAATTGTCCATATTCTTTGACCACATCCCTATTGGGAATGACTTTTGGTGATAGATAGACAGACAGAGAGATAGATAGATAGATTGATAGCTAGATGGTGGCAGGCAGTAAACATTTATTAATTTTTACTATGCTCCAGGCACTGAGTATTCAAAAAAAGTAGGTAAAAAACAGTGTTGCTCTTAAGGATTTCACTAATGGTGGGTATAACATAAAACAACCATGTACAAATAAGGCATATATGAACAAAATAATTAGAAATAATCAACAGAGAGAAGACATGATAATTAAGGGGGGGTTGAGAAAGGCTTTTTGTAGAAGAGAGGATTATTTTAGGCTTTGAAGGGAAGCCAGAAGGCAGAGATGAAGAAGAAGAGCATTCCAGACAAGGGGAACAGCCAGCAATAATGCCCAGAACTGAAAGTTAGAGTGTTTTGTTCAAGGAAAACAAAGGATTTCAGTGTCATTGGATTACAGAGAGGTATGAGAAGACCAGGAAGATTGGAGAGGTAGATTATGAAGGGCTTTGAATGCCAAAGAGAGCAGTTCTTATTTGATCCAATAGGTGTAAGGGAGCCTCTAGATTTTATTGGGGGAGGAGGAGAGATGTTCATACCTGTGTTTTAAGAAGGTCACTTTGACATCGTGGAGAATAGACTGGAGTGGGGAGAGATTTGTGGCAGGTAGAACAAAAAGCAAACTATTGCTGTAGTCCAGGCATGAGGTGATGCAGCTTGTACCAGTATGGTGGCAGTATTAAAAGACAGAAGTGGGTATATCTGAGAATTGTTATACAGACAAAATTGTTAGGATTTAACTAGATTAGATATAGAGGATGACAGTGCAGAGTCGACAATGGCACCTAGGTTGTAAGCCTGAGTAATAGGAAGATGATAGGGTCCTCAAAAGTAATAGAGAAGTTTGGAAGGAGGGACAGTTTGGGAGGAAAGTTAATGAGCTCCATTTTGGACATGTTAAGTTTAAGATGTCTACAGGATATCGAGTTCAAGATATCAAGAAAAAATTGGATAGTCAAGACTGAAGAGCAGGAAAGAGGTTAGGGCTGTGCAAGTAGATTTGAAAACCATTAGCATAGAGGTAATGGAATCTATGAGATCTGAAGTCATCACCGAGTGAAACCCTGTAAAAAGAAAAAAGAGGGCCCAGAAAGAACTCTGTGGGACACCCAAGGTTAATGGGCATAATCTGGTAAAAATCCATGAAAGTAGATTGAAAAGTGGTCAGATAGGTAGGAGGAGAGCTAAGAGATAATAGAATTATGAAAACCTATGGGGGAATGAGTATCAAGAAGATTGACAGTGTCAAAGGTGTGCATGTGTAGCTTTTGACTTCCAGGAGCCAAGATGGTGGAGTAAGAAGTAAGTCGCTCTCACTCTCCCTTATTGACATCTAAAAACCCAGAAAATATCACCCCAGGAAAAAACCCTGGAATAGCTGAGCCATTAGAAAGATAGGGCACAGCAGTCTTTTATCCCAAGAAGTTTGGAGGATTAACAAGAAAGGTCCCTCTCCCTCTGGTGGAAAGGGAGCAGTACAGGATGAGAGATGTCCCAGAAAGCCAGTGGCAAGCTCCAACTCAGTAAACCAGCAAGAGATCCTGAGCCCCAGGGTGGTAGAGCAGGCAAGTGCCAACACCAGGACCCCTCAAGTGCCTTGGAACAGGCAGGGGAACCAGTAGACTTCAGCAGTAGAATCTCCCCACCCTTCAGCAAAACTCCAGGAAACACAATTCCAGGTGGGCAGGCATCCTCCAGCAACCAAACCTTCTGGTGCTTCAGAGCAGCTGTCCTTCAGGAGCAAGACCCTACCTCCACCCTGAAAGCCTCAGTGTTGCTGAGTTCAATTCAGCACCAGATAAGTTGTCAGATGCCTATAACCTCCAACTGCCAGCACCTGAGGCCCTAGCACACAAAGCCACTGACCCTGGCTCCCAGCACAAGAAGCTTGGGTCAGTGCTCCCTATGCTCCAGCAGGAGAGCTCAACTTTAAAAACAGGAAATAGGCAAACCTTATGAGCAGAAAACAAAATGGACAATGACCATAGATTCTTACTATGGGACAGGAAAGATCAAAACACAAATTCAGAAGAGGACACCATTGTCAATATACCCACATCTGGGACCTCAAAGGGGAATATGAATTGGTCTCAAGCTCAAAAAGCCTTCTTGGAGAGCTCAAGAAGGAATTTAAAAGTCAAGTAAGAGAGGTAGAAGAAAAATTGGAGAAAGAAATGAGAGGTATGCAAGAGAGAGTCAATAGCTTGGAAAAGGAAGGACAAAAATTGACTGTAGAAAACAAATCCTTAAAAATACAATTGCCCAAATGGGGAAAAAACTACACTGAAGAAAGCAACTCCATAAAAAGTAGAATTGGCCAAATGGTAAAAGGAGGCACAAAAGCTAATTGAAGAGAAAAATTCATTAAAAATTAGAATTTAGAAGTGGAAGCTAATGACTTTATGAAACACCAAGAATTAATCAAGCAAAATCAAAAGAATGAAAAAATAGAAGAAAATGTAAAATACCTTATTGGATAAACAACTGACCTGGGAAATAGATCCATGAGAGATAGTTTAAAAATTAGTGGTCTATCTGAAACCTATGATAAAAAAAGAGCCTAGACAGCATCTTTCAAGAAATCATCAAAATTGCCTTGAGGTCCTTGAACCAAAGGGTAAAATAGTCATCAAAAGAATCCACCAATCACCTCCTGAAAGAGATTGCAAATTGAAACCGCCAAGGAATATTGTAGCCAAATTCCAGAATTATCAGGTCAAGGAGAAAATACTGCAAGCAGCCAAAAATTAACAATTTAAATATCATGGAACCACAGTCAGGATTACATAAGACTTTGCAGCTTCTACATTAAAATATTGGAGGCCTTAGAATATGATATACCATAAGGCAAAATAACTTGGATTACAATCAAGGGTCAACTGCCCAGCAAAATTGAGCATAATCTTTTAGGGGAAGAGAAGGACATTCAATGAAATAAGGGACTTGCAGACCTTCCTGATGAAAAGACCAGAGCTCAACAGAAAATTTGATCTTCAAATACAAGATTCAAGAAAGGCATAAAAAGTTAAACAAGAAAGAAAGAACAACAATAACAACATGTTATTCGACGAGACCAAAGTGTTTACATCCCTGCAAGGGAAAATGATGCTTGGAACTCTTGAGAATTGTATCTTTATTATTACATTTAGAAGGAGTATACATAGACAAAGGGCATGAGTATAAGCTGCCTTTGATGTGATGATAAAAATTTAATTAAGTGGTGATAAGAGATTGTACTGGGAGAAGAGGAAATGAGGAGACAGAAAAGGGTAGATTACATCACATGAAGAGGCACAAAGACCTATTACATTAGAGGGAAAGAAGGGAGGGAGAAGAGCATTGTTTGAACCTTACTCTCATCAGATTTGGCTCAAAAAGGGAATAACATACTCAGTTAGGTATAGAAATCTAACTTACCCCATAAAAAGTAGGAGGGGAAAGGGGAAAGAAAAGGGAGGGGGTGGATAGAAGGCAGGGAAGGTTGAAGGAGGTGGTGGTCAAGAACAAAACTAGTGAGGACGGAAAGGGAGAAAGGAGAGAGAAAAGCAAAAATGGGGGAAATAGGATGGAGAGAAAGACACAGATAGTAATCATAACTGTGAATGTGAATGAGATGAACTCTCCCATAAAACAGAAGTGGAGAATAGAGTGTATTAGAAACCATAATCCTACAATATGTTGTTTACAAGAAACACATTTGAAGTGGAGGGATACATACTGAGTAAAGGTGAAAGGCTGGAGCAGAATATATTGTGCTTCAGCTGAAGTGAAAAAAAAAAGGAGGGGTAGCAATCCTGATTTCAGACAAAGCAAAAGCAAAGTAGATCTAATTAAAAGAGATAAGGAAGGAAACTACATCCCACTAAAAGGCACCATAGAAAAGAAGTAATATCATTACTAGACATATATGCACCAAGTCATATAGCATCCAGATTCTGAGAGGAGAAGTTAAAGGAGTCACAGGAAGAAATAGACAACAAAACTATACTACTGGGGGACATCAACCTCCTCCTCTCAGAACCAGATAAATCTAACCACAAAACAATCTAGAAACAAGTTAAGGAGGTGAATAGAATTTTAGAAAAGTTAGATATAGTAGACCTCCAAAGAAAATTGAATGGGGATAGAAAGGAAAATAGCTTTTTCTTAGCAGTACATAGCACCTACACAAAAGCTGACCATTTATTAGGGCATAAAAACCTTGCAATCCAATGCAGAAAGGCAGAAATATTAAATGCATCCTTTTCAGATCATGATGCAATAACATGTAATAGAGAGCCACGGAAAGATAGACTAAAAATTAATTGGAAACTAAATAATCTAATCCTAAAGAATGAATGGCTGAAACAACAAATCATAGAAACAATCAATAACTTCATCCAAGAAAATGACAATAATGAGACAACATACCAAAACTTGTAGAATGAAGTGAAAGTGGCTCTTAGGGGAAGTTTTATATCTCTCAATGCTTACATGAATAAAATAGAGAAAGAAGAGATCAATGAATTGGGCATGCAACTAAAAAAAAGCTAGGAAAAAAAAACAAAATAAAAATCCCCAATTAAATACCAAATTAAAAATTCTGAAACCAAAGGAGTGATTAAAAAAATTGAAATTAAGAAAACTATTGAACTAATAAATACAACTAAGAGCTGGTTTTGTGAAAAAACAAACAAACAAACAATAAAATAGATAAACCTTTGGTTAATTTGATTAAAAAAAGAAGAAAACCAATTACCAGTATCCAAAATTAAAAGGGTGAATTCACCACCAATGAAGAGGAAATTAAAATAATAATTAGGAGTTATTTTGTTCAACTGTATGCCAATAAATTTGATGATCCTAGTGAAATGGATGAATATTTACAAAAATATAAATTGCCTAGATTCACAGAGAGGACATAAAATACTTAAATCACCCCATTTCAGAAAAAGAAATTAAGCAAGCCATCAATGAACTCCCTAAGAAAAAAAATCTTCAGGGCCAGATAGATTTACAAGGGAATTCTATGGAGCATTTAAAGGATAATTAATTCAAAAAGCATATAAACTATTTGGGAAAATAGGAGAAGAAGGAGTCCTACCAAATTTTTTTTTTAATGATACAAATATGGTGCTGATACCTAAACCAGAAAGGGCCAAAACAGAGAAAGAAAATTATAGACCAATTTCCTTAATGAATATAGAGGCAAAAATTTTAAATAAAATGTTAGCAAAGAGATTACAACTTATCTTGAGAATAATACACTACAACCAGGTAGGATTTTTACTAGAAATGCAGGGCTGATCCAATATTAGGAAACCCACCAGCATAATTGACCATGTTAACAACAAAGCTAACAGAAACCACATGATTATCTCATTAGATGCAGAAAAAGCTTTTGAAAAAATACAAAACCCATTTCTATTAAAAAATACTAGAGAGCATAGGAATAAATGGAGTCTTCTTTAAAATTATCAGTAGCATCTGTTGAAAACCATCAGCAAGCATTATATGTAATGGGGATAAGCTAGAAGCATTTCCACTAAGAGCAGGGGTAAAACAAGGATGCCCATTATCACCACTGTTATTAAATATTGTACTAGAAATGTTAGCTTTTGCAATGAGAGAAGAAAAATAAATTGAAGGGATTAGAATAGACAAAGTAGAAACAAAGCTATCATTCTTTGCAGATGATATGATGGTATACTTAGAGAATCCTAGAGAATCAAGTAAAAAAAAACTACTTGAAATAATAAAAAAAATTAGCGAAGTTGCTAAGCAAAAAAACCCACATAAATAATTGGAATTTCTACATATTACTAGCAAAGTCCAACAGCAAGAGATAAAAAGACCAATTCCACTGAAAGCTAGTGTGGACATTATAAAATATTTGGGAGTCTACCTGCTAAAATAAACCCAGGAACTATATGAACACAATTACAACACACTTTTCACACAAATAAAGTGAGTTCTAAATACTTGGGAAAATATCAGTTGCTCATGGGTAGGCTAAGCCAATATAATAAAAATTACAATTCTACCTAAATTAATTCAATGCCATACCAATCAAACTACCAAAAATTATGCTATAGAGGTTAAAAATAATAACTAAATTCATGCAGAAGAACAAAAGGTCCAGAATATGAAAGGAATTAATGAAAAGAAATGCAAGGGAAGGTGGCCTAGCCATACCAGATCTTAAATGGTATTATAAAGCAGCAATCATCAAAACTACTTGGTGCTGGCTAAGAAATAGAGTGGTGGACCAGTGGAATAGGTTAGGTAGACAAGATACAATAGTCAATGACTATAGTAATCTATTATTTGATAAACCCAAAGACTCCAGCTTCTGGGACAAGAACTTACTATTTGACAAAAACTGCTGGGAAAACTGGAAAACAATATGGCAGAAACTAAGGATAGACCAACATCTTCCACCGTATACCAAGCTAAAGTCAAAATGGGCACACAATTTAGATATAAAAGCTGATGCTATAAGCAAACTAGGAGAGCAAGGAATATTTTATCTGTCAGATTTATGGAGAAAGGAAGAGATAAAGAACATTATGAAATGCAAAATGGATGATTTTGATTACATTAAATTAAAATGTTTTTGCACAAACAAAGCTAATGCAACCAAGATTATAAGGGAAGCAGAAAGCTGGATAACAATTTTTACAGCCAGTGTCTCTGACAAAAGCCTCATTTCTAAAATATATAGAGAACTGAGTCAAATTTATAAGATTACAAGTCATCCTCCAATTGATAAATGGTCAAAGGATATGAACAAGCAGGTTTCAGAGGAAGAAATTAAAGCTGTCTACAGTCATATGAAAAAATGCTGTAAATTGCTATTGATTAGAGAAATGCAAATCAAAAGAACTCTGAGATACCACATCACACCTATCAGATTGGCTAACATGACAGAACAGGAAAATGATAAATGTTAGAGATGTGGGAAAATTGGGACATTAATGCATTGTTGGTGGAGTTATGAACTGATTCAACCATTCTGGAGAGCAACTTGGAAATATACCAATATTCATGTTTTGTACAAGATGTGTTTACTAGTTTTGCCATTAAACATTTTTTAACAATGCATCTGTGCCCTAATATGTGGTCAGGTTTTGTAGAAATTCCACGTGGTACTAAAATATACATATATTCTTTAGGATTCCCAATTATAAGATGGCCCAAGTCTTTTATCTCTAGTTTCTCTAGTAATTTATTCAAATTTTTATTTTATTTATAATTTATTTATTTATATTTATCAATTTTATTTCCCTTTTTCTTTGATTTGTTCAAAACTGTGCCTGAGACACTAAAGTCTCCAGCTATTATTACTTTATTTTATCTTTTCTTGATTTCAGTTTATTTTTCCTTTATCATTTTATATGCCAAGGCTTTTGAATTATATAGCTTTAACATTGATACTTGTTGATTGGCTATGATTCCTTTCAGCATAATGTAATCTCCATGTTGATATTATTTTGTATTTCTAATTTTTTCTTTTTGCTTTATCTGACAGAGTGATTACAACTCTTGTTTTTTTTTGTTTGTTTATTTACTTGATGCATGATAAATTTGTTCCCCTTCATTTTTACTCTGCATGTGTCTTTGCTATTTTAGAGTTTTTTTCTTATAAGCAACAGATTGTGAAGTTTTATTTGCTTATCCAATCTGTCACTCTTTTTCATTTTATTGGATTGTTTAATACATTCACATTTAAAGTTGTGAGTTAGTTTCATATTTTTTCCCATTTATGGTTAATATTGTTTTGTTCTGAATTGTGATTTTTGGTTATTCCTCTTCCTCAATAAAAAGAGCACTTTGGTACTCTGTCTCTTCAGTTATTTTTGCTTAATCTACTTTAAGGCAAACCACTATTCCAACAGGCTCTATTCCCCTCACCTTCAGATTCCCTCCCACCATTTGTCACCACTTTCCCTAGTTTTGACATTTTACTTACTAATTTCTTTTTTGTTATCCAGTGACCTATTTCTTCTCCTTTTTTTCTCACTCAGTTAAGTTGTCAAGTAAATGTCCCCATTTCTCTCTTTTCCTTTGCCTTCTTCTGCTTGTTGCCTTTTTTATCTTTTTTCACCATTTTCTAAAAAGGGATTTATATTCCTCATTCTCTCCATCAATTCTCTTCATTTCTGCCTGTTTTAGACTTTTATTCTTTAATTCATGCTCCTTATATCTATTTATTCCTTCTTTCATCTCTGTTTTCCTCATGGAATTAAAGCTTCTAAGGTTCCTATTTGGAGTCCCATCCTCTAAACTGTCACTGTGTTATTGCTTTGTAGACTTTTGTCCTACTCCACCCCCTTTTTTTTTTTACCATTGTTCCTTACTGTTAGAAGTATCGATTACATGAAGAGATAGAGAGGATAGAAGTATTGTCACATGGTAGAAATTTTCTTGGGTCACTGGTTGAGTGGTTCATTACTATCCCTTACCACCTCATTATATTTTTTTTCTTTGCCATGAAATATGTTGTGTAGGAAAAGTTCATTCCTTCATAACAGGGTTGCTACTAGGATCCCATGAGAATTTCAGTGTAACTTTGTAGTAGTGATGATCTATTTCTGGGAAGATGTTAGTGTGAGACTAGTTCAGTGTGAGCAAGCCAACCCAGAGAGGAAGCAGGTATTCAGACATCCAGGTGAGGAGTGACACTGTGGGGATCCACATTTACACTCAATACATTACCTATCAGTATTACACCTAAGGTCATACAATCTTAGAGATAGCACTGGAAGGAACTTGCTATAATGCAACCCCTTCATTTTGCAAATTAGGAAACAGAAGCCCAGGGAAGTTAAGTGACTTGTCCAAGGTGAGGCAGTATTTGAACACAATTTGTCTCACTCCAGAGTCTGTTCTTTCCCTAGAGGAAAGCCAGGAGAGAGGAAAGCTGCCTAGAGACAGCTTAGGTAAGGCAATCAATAGAGTCTTGAGCTTGTTGTTAGGAAAACCTGAGTTCAAATCTGAGCAATTCAATTAATCTCTGTTTACCTCAGTTTCCTCCACTATAAAATGGGGATAATAATAGCATTTATCTCCCAGCATTGTTGTGAGAATCAAAGGAGATAACATTTGAAAAGCATTTAGCACAATATCTGGCACATAATAAGTGTTCAATAAATACTTATTCCCTATTCCACTACCTTCCCTTTTCACTATACCATTTTAGAAGAAATTTATTATTGTTGAAGAATTAAACAGCAAAATAGGTTATCAAGGAAAGTTTAGTACTTATGGTCCAAAATCATTAAACAAAATCTGAATTCATCATCTTGGCTGGGTTTTTTTGTTTGTTTGTTT
>NW_020941197.1:3119562-3139851 GCF_900497805.2 Vombatus ursinus | reverse complement strand
GAAACTGAAGGGAAACTACCTTCAGAAAGTGGCACATTGGGAAGCACAATAATGATAACAGACACTAATAAGAGAAAACATCAAGGTACATGAATTACGTTATCAGTGAAAGCACAGCTCCAATTCTGTCATTCCCCAGCATAAATGTTTTTCGTGGCTTCCTGTAACCAACCAAATACAGTCTGAATTATCTGTGTGAATTTGTGCAACTTACAACCCATTGGGGTTCTGGGTATATGTCCCCAAGGAAGCCAAAAAAAGAAAGGTCTCTTTCACATGCCTCAAAATATTCATCGTAGCCTTTCTTTGGTGGTAGCATAAAACTATAAGCCAGGTAGATACCAATTATTGGGAAATTTATAAAAATTGTAGTACAAGAATATAATGGTATATTATTGTGCAATAAAAATGATAAATATGAAGATTTCATAGCCTCATGGGAAGACCCACAATGAACTGATATAAGTTTATGTAAGGAGAACAAAAAAACCCAATATAGTCAATGACTATAACCACGTGAATGTTAACAATAAAACAAAGAAAAGCAAAGAAACTGAGTGATGTATAATTATAATGATCAAGATTGGAATCAGGAAAGAAATGAGAAAGTTTATCCATTTTCTTTCCTTTTAGGAGACTATGAGTGAGAAATATCATATATATTATCAGGCAGTTAATGTGTTAATTAAAAATATGTTCATTTTTTCCTTCCTTCTTATTCTTTGTCTCAACAGATGACTTACAGGGTCAGAGAGAGGGAAAGGAGATATGTTCATAAGTGAAGGCAAAATACAAACAAAAGATATCAATAGAAACAATAAAAAAGATCAATTTCTTCTTTTGTAATTTTTAAATTTATTTTAAACTTAAATGCAAAACCAGAAAACAATGAAAAAAAACAGTGCCATGTACCCAGAAGAATGTAAGAGAGGATTCAGTATAAAACAATAAATTTCAATTTCAAGAAAACTTATGTCTGCTTTGGCAGGTATAATCTCAGGTATTTTATACTGTGTAGTTATTTTAAAAGGTCTAAAATAATATTGACTAATATTATTGACAAATAGTTTAGTTTCCTTATTTTATTCTTTTGTTTATATCTATTTTAGCTTTAAATTTGTCTAAGATGATTATTATTACCCCCTGCTTTTTTACATAATAAATTCTACTCCTGATCTTTATTTTATCTTTGAGTGTATCTCTCATTTTATAACATTTCCTGAAAGCAATATATAGTTAAATTCAAATTTTTAATCTGCTACCAGTTTCCATTTTATGGATAAATTCATCCCATTTGCATTCTAAGCTATAATTACCTGTGTATTTTCCTCCTTCCTATTTTTCCTCACTTTCCTTCCCATCCAATTCCTATCCTTCCTCACTCTTCTGCTACCTTACCCTCCTTTTCCTTAACCTGTCCACCCATCCAGTAGTCTCTCCCTTATCCTCTCCCCCTGCCCTATCTTCTTATCCTCTTATTTCTTTCTAAATTTAGAATATTTTTATACCCTTCTATATATACATGCTGATCCCTCCTTAACCCAATCTCAATGAGCATAAGGTTCCAGCTCTACCTACCCCCCCACTAGCTTCTTCTGTATCAATTTTTCCTTTCATGCCTCATTAGTATGAGATAATTAATATTTTTTTATTTCTCCCCATAAAGTTTGTGTATTTTAGAATCACCCCATCATATTCAGTGCAGCCCAAGCCTTTCTTTCAAACCACCCAAATAATGATGACAGTCATAACAGAACTGATAGTATTTTCACATATAAGAAGTAAACAATTTGATCTTATTGAGTCCATTACAATTGGTCTTTAATATTATGTTTGTCCTGAATATTACATGTTGAATTTTCCCTTAAGTTCTGCTGTTTTTTTGTCACAAATACCTGAAAGTCTTTCAGTTCATTAAATGTTCATTTTTTTTTTCATTTAGGATTATACTTGACTTTGCCGGGTAAGTTACCCTTGGCTGTAACCCCAGCTCTTTCGTGTTATGAAATATAGTATTTCAAGATCTATGGTCCTTCACATAGTAGCTGCTAGATCCTGTGCAATCCTTATTGTAGCTCCATGATATTTAATTTTTTTTCTTGTTGCTTCCAATATTTTTTCCCTTACCCTGGGAGCTTTGAAACTTGGTTATGATATTTCTGTAAGTTTTTCTCCTGGGATCTCTTTCAGGTGATGATTGGTGGATTTTTTCTATTTCTACTTTGCCTTCTTGTTCTAGAACTTCAGGGCAATTTTCCTTGATAATTTCTTGTAATATTTTATCAATATTCTTTTTTATCATAATTTCCAGATAGTCTAGCTATTCTTATATTATTTCTCCTCTATCCATTCTCCAGATCAGTTTTTTTTTTCTGATGAGATGTTTCATATTCTCTTTTATTTTTTTCATTCCTTTAATTTTGTTTTATTATTTCTTGGTGTCTTAGAAGGTCATTTTCTTCCTTTTGCCCAATTCAAATTTCAAAGGAATCATTTTCTTTCTTAAGTTTTTGATTTTCTATTTCAAGTTGACTTTCTTTTCATAATTTTCTTGGATTACTGTTATATTTTTCTGATTTTTCCTCAATCTCTCTTATTATATTTTTAAAGTTTTTTAAGTTCTTCCAAGAACTCTTTTTGTTCTTGAGACCAGTTGACATTTCTCATTGAAAAAAGAGAGGATTTTTTAGCTCTATTATCTTTCTCTGAATATGAACCCAGATCTTCTCTATCCCTATAGCAACTATCTAGGGTTGAGTTCTTTTTCCTTTGCCTACTTGTTTTCATTTATTTATTTTTTGTTTTATTTTGTTTTAGCAGCTATTAATGTAATCAGGTTGTAGTACTGAGGTATGGGGAACGAGGCCCTAAGCCTCAAATCCTTCTTACTATTATTTTCTGAGGTCTGTTCTAGGACTTAACCTTGGACTCTCCTCTCCACTCCTAAGCCATGGCTAGGGACCCTAACCATTCATTCCCACAAATGATCTTACTCCCTGTGGTCCCTCTGGTGGCTGCAAACTACAGCTGTCTTCTCTGCCCTGAAACTGAAATCAGGGACTCTGCTCTCCTGCAAGTGCTCACAGTCATCAGGGTCCTCACCCCTCTGCTACTGCACTCACCAGGTGTGTGTTAGTTCCTCCTCCCCCACAGCAACAGCCCAGGGCATGTGTGGTCAGCACTGCTGTCCTTGGCATCCCTTGACAGTGGAAAGTCCTTCAATCTCATACTCAGCAGTTAGAACCCCACACTGTCCATGAGATAAGTTTCTAAGGCTGAGGCTGCCTCCCAACCTCAGCTGCCCCCAGGGCTTGTTTGTTGATTCTGCAAAGTTAGACTAGAGATGTTTGTACTTCACTCAGGATGAACCTCTGCCTTGAGAGGTTTGGTGTTTCCTGGGGTCTTCTCAAGTCATTTTAGGAGAATAACTGCTTTACCCTGACTTTTGTTTATTTCTGCTGCTCTATGTTCCTTCTGAGGTGATATTCTGTCTTTTGTGGGGAGGAAATTTGGAGAGCCAGAAGTTTTCTGACCCAGTCCATCATCTTCCCAGAATCTTCTCCCGTATCAGTCAATTTCAAGTCTTCTGGAAAGAAATGTTTCCAAAATGGAAAAGAAATAAAGTGGGGATCAAAGATTTTGCCAACATTTCCACCTGGCCCTATGTAGCAGGCAGAGGGAAAGAATAGCCAGTCTGGGAGAGGATGGCAGCATGAGGGAGAGTTTAGTTAACCTTGGGGAAAGGAAGTTAAATTATATTGGAATTGTCCCAGGTAGATGCAAACCTCAATGAAAGAGATGGGGGAAAAGTGTTAATGAGATCACCAATTCCAATACAACTCACCTGGACCTTGACTGCCTGGTCTATGACATTGACAAGGTCAGAAACAGCTGTAGTGTTAGGCAAAATAACTTTAAATTCCTTGTAGTCCACCATAAGCTGTCAGGTATCATCTGCTTTCCTCATAGGCAACACAGGATTGTTATAAGGGGATCTGCTATAATGAAGCATTACAGAGTCCTGCATCTCTTTAACTAGACAAGAAATATTTTTTCATCCCCCTGGGGATCTAATATTATTTGGTGTTAAATGCATTGGATGCTTCAGACAACTCAGAAGATTTCCATTAAGCCTTACCCACAACAACCTTCAGGGAAATTAGGTGGTGGAATGGATAGTGTGCCTGGCCTGGAGTCAGGAAGACTTATTTTTGTGAGTTAAATCTTGCCTCAGATACTTGTCAGCTGTGTGACCCTGGGCAAATCATTTAACTTTCTTTGCTTCAGTTTCCTCACATGTACAATGAACTAGAGAAGGAAATGGCAAACCACTCCAATATCTTTGCCAAGAAAACCCCAAATGGGGTCATGAAGAGTCTGACATGACTGAAATGAGTGAAAACCACCATCATGACAAAAAGCTCATGATGCCACTTTCCTCCATGCTCTGACCTTTGTGGCTTTCTTATTGATCCAAATGAGCAGAAGCTTCAGAGAATTACTTAGGCTTGGGTGGGACTGAAGGGCCCCTACTGCCTTACATGTTGAATTTTCCTAGATAGTATTATTAAGCTGGCCATCAGCTGGTTTCTTATGAGCCCCTTGTTTCAGCATCCACAAAAAAGTTTCCTTCAAGAATAAGGTGTGTCATCATTCCTCTGCCCACCTAGCAGGATATCAAGCTCTTTGACTCTTCTCCCCATTCTCAAAACACCTATTTGTATTAATAGCAACATTTTCCCAAGACACAATTGTCCCAAACTCCTGATCAAATTTCACCAGTTGATCAGCCCACAGCTGCATAGTTGCATGGTGAAGGAGACTATAGTTAAAATCTCAAGCCATGCTGATGAGGTTCTAACTGAAGATGGTATCTATATGCTGCCAAGACAAGGTGGTCATAGGGTATTACAGTTTGAAAGTGAGGGGAGAACGTGTATGATTTGAAGTTTCCCTGTACTCTTATTGTGATGAGTTCATGCCACTGGAATTCCCAGTCAGTTCAATCTCAAATCTGTCCTAGAAGCCCTATCTTCAATGGAAAACAAGTTAGCAGCTAAAGACTCTAAGTGCTATTTCTGGCAGGAACCTAATAACAAATATATTGGAATGCCAGTGTCATATTACACACCATTTTCCCCTTCTGTGTTCACTTCATCTTGACCTTCAAATTTTCATACGAGTCCTGCATCTACATCCTGCATCTGAAGTCACCCATGCCAATATCTGCAACAGGTCATATCAATTGGCACGTACTATATGAGGCAAAGACAAAACAAACAAAAAACACAGATAAACTTGTGTCAGGGCATCAGAGTCCTGGAAAAAGGATGGCAAATCCCCATGACACACACAGAGAAGGATGGCATGAGAGCTGATAAACATGATAAATGCATAAGAACAATGCAAAGTGCCAGGAAATTAGAGGAGGAGGGAATCAAATGTATAGTTGTATCTTTGAAAGAAGGCAACTTTCTTCTTTATCTCTGTAGTCACAGCATCATAGAATTTCAAAATTGGTACCTCAGTGGCCATCAACTCTAATCCATGACCCAAAAAAGAATAACTACAATAATATAGTTAACAAGTAATCATTTAACCTTTGCTTGAATAATTCCCTGGAGGAAGAACTACTCTATTCCAGACAACACATTCCATTTTTAGATAGCTTTAACAAAAGGGAAGTTTTTCTAAACAGTAAGCTGAAATGTGTCTCTTTGTCACTTTCATTTATTGTTCCTCATTCTACCTATTGAGATGTGGTACCAGACTGAGTTCAAGTCAGGAAATCTAAGAAGATATCACCATAAGTCATTTTGCTAGCCCAGAACAATAAATTAGAGAGAGTTTTTCAGACTCAGTAGAGGTCTATCCAGGAACATATTCAGGTATTCCTCAGTAGATAGGTACATCCTTTGTTTCCAGTTCATTGATATAATAAAAATCATGCATAGAGATATTTTGTACATATGGATTTCCCCCCTCTTTTTGGATCCATTTGGGGTGTAAATCTAGTAGTAATATTGCTAGTTAAAGGGACAAAGAGTAAGCATAGATTAGGTTAGAGTAGTCCACAACATTTTAGCAGTTTTGGAAAATAGTCTTTGATAAATTGCATGTCCTCTTTCAAGTACACTTCAACAGTACATTCACTAAGAAACAACAGTTCGTACATTGTTATTGCCATGACACAATAAGGTTCACAATAAGGTTTTAAGCTGAATGCTTTCCAATGAGCAAAATAATATCATCTGTAAATGACATTATTTTGTTTCCTTGATGAATGGTAGCACTGATAACTTTCTGTCCTCCTAAAAAGGCATAGAAAGTTAGGGTGGGGGAAAGTGGCTACTGACTCATTGGATTTCCTCTACTAAGGTTATGTGATATCTCTGTCTCTAGGTATGAGAGAATTACATAATCTCAGAATGAGAAGGAATTTCATAGGCCATTCAGTCCAATCTGAACCCAAAAAATTATTCCCTCTAAATCATACAAACATGGTCTTCCTGTCTTTGTTGAAGACATTTAATGAGGGGGAGAGCAAAGGCAGATAATTCTACATTTGGATAACCAACTGTTAAAATATTTTTTTCCTTCTTAAAGGGTCATGGAACTTATTAAGGAGGAGAATGACATAATTTGACCTACTTAATTGAATAGATTATTTTGGCAGCTTTGTAAATGATAGAATGGAGAGCAGAGGCATTGGAACAGAGGAGACCAGTAAGCAAGTGATTGATCTATTTCAATATTCCAAGCAAAAGGTAACAAGTGCCTTACCTAGGGTAATAGCCTAATAAGTAGAGAGAAAGGAACAGATGCAAATGATTTTTAGATAGAAGTGTTAAGATTTGGCAACTGATTACACATGGGGATTGAAAAAGAAGGGACAGCTGAGGGTGATGCTGCAATTTCAAATTTGGAAGAATAGTAACACCCTCAACACAAATAGGGGAGCTAGGAGGAAGGGTAGGTTTCAAGAAGAAGATAATGAGTTCCATTTTGTATACGTTATGTGCAAGAATATCTTGTGAATATAAATGAATTATAAGCAAAGCAAGTAAGCAGGATCTTTGCCCAGTTTCTAGGATTGATTATATATGACATACAAATGGAAGAAAAACTTTGTTGAACAAGCCAGAGACTTGATGTCCTGATAGAAGTTTAACATACAACTACTGTAAAACACTACAATCCCTCTAAAGTTCTAGCTCCTTATCCAACTCCATTTGGGCAATTTATGGTCATAATCATATTCAGATGTACCAAAAGAAGCCAGTTACAGAACATTTTGATTGTAGCTATGAATGGTACTAAGCAAACATTTGCTGATAAATTAGAGGTTCAAGAATTGCCTCGAAGCAAGATTATCACACAAAGAATGGAAGTGCATACAAATTCCAAACCCTGGCAACAACTTTTAATTTCAAAGAACAAACCTCCCAAGACTGATGAATTACCTGACAGCCAAATGCATCAAGAATGGATAGATGTTGTTGTTCTTGTTCACCCTTCATTCTCAAAGAGAACCAATGACATCATGAAGGTAATGTCCTAACTTGCATGTGAATTGGGTTTAAGTTGAGACAGAGCTAGCAAAGTCGTCAGCCTCTCTCTCTCCTCCAGTCATGATAGGAAGTCCAGTGGCAAGGCAAAGGTCAAAACAACTGGTGATGGCAGGAATAGGGGGAGTTAGTACATGTTTCTTTGTTTGAAGAGATTCTGCTAGGAGTTGGTAACTATGCTAGCAGTATTTTGTGTCAGTTAATAAAAGGTTAATAAAAAAACATAAACAGCTGCACTCAGTACATCTGAAATAGCAACACCACTCTTCTTGTCTTCTCCAATATTAGCCCAATGGAACAAATAAATGTACTCTAATTTTAATTTTTTTTTTGCTTGTTAGCTTTTCATAGTCATTCACCTCCCCCCTCTCCAAGAGCTAAAGATGCTATGGAGAAGACTAACCACTGGGTATTTTTCATATCAGAATTTGGAAAACAGTAAGCAGGGTTAAGAACAGAAAGTAAAGAAGTAGAAGAATGGAATAAAAAGATACAACATGGATTTGGAAAGTGGACAAAAGCACATTCAAAATTCAGGAAATCAGAAGGGCATCTCATCCCCTAGAAAATATTGTAGCTCTTTTTCCAATCAGCGTCCTGCCTTCTCCTTACAATCATAGCTCTCTTCTGTCAATACTTGTTGGAACTCTACTGATGAACTGTTTAGATGCCATGGCTTTATCATCCCAAGTAATCAACTTGTGAAGTTGTTCAGTTCATTTCATCTCTACTTTCCACTTGATGATCATTTCCATTCTCAAGAGCTCCTGAGATCCTTTGTGATGGTAGCCAAAGTGCTGTACTTTTGTTCATTCATCTTACTTCCTGTCCTGGAACTATTTATTTCATGACATTTAACAAATATTTATTTAATGCCCATTGATTAAAAAAAAAACACTGTTTCCAAACCAAATTATACAATGTTATGGGGTGAGAGGGGTGGGAAAAGACAGAAAACTTATATATGTTTATTAATACTTGAAACACAACACTCAGGTTTCTTCTTCGTTCTAGCTTCACTATCTTACTGCCACAGACTTTTCTCCCATCTCTATGAGTGACTGGGGTGATTATGACAACAGAACATTGGTAATTCACTCCAGGTAGACTTTCTCAGCAGAGGAGAAAAGGCACATCCAGCCTGCAGCCACTACTCAGTAATGACAGAGGATGCAGGGGTGAGTCACTGTCAGCTGCAGCATCAACACCATTCCAGGGCCAGTGGGATGCTGCAAAGCTAATAAGAGGAGGAGACTGACTGCGTCACAATAGGCCAGTGTCATGAACTTAAAGCTAGCATTACAAATGCCAGTGCAGATATCAGTCTGATTTCCCACAACCGGTGCAAGACATTGTATATATTTAATAACTGTTAGTAAGAGAACCTTTCTTGGATCTCATAGCATTTTATTTAAATCTCTCCTATTCACTTATCATGTTGTGTTCTATATTATAATATTTGTGTTGACTGCATTGAAAATGAGTATCACCCAAAGGACAACAAGGAGGCATACAGTGGGTGTAAGCAGGCACATTATAAACCAGGAATCACAAATTAGAACTTAGGTTAAAAAATGTCACAAAAGAAAAGTATGATCAAAAAAGAAGATGGGCTGTTTACTTGGTGAATACTAGGGATATTTAGTAGTTCTTCAGTATACTGGCATTTCTTAAGTACTTAGTATGTGTCAAGCACTGAGAATAATAATAATAATAGCTAGCATTTATATAGTGTGAGGCACTATGCTAAGTGTTCTACTATTATCTCATGTGATCTGCACAACAACCCTTGGAAATAGGTTCTATTATTATCCCCATTTTACAGATGAGAAAAATGAGTCAAACAGAAGTGACCACTTGCCAAGAGTCACACAGCTAATAAAGGTCTCAGGATGAATTTGAACTCAGGTCTTCTTGATTCCAGGGCTAGTGCACTATTCACTGTGCCACTTAGCAGTCAAGATGAATACAAGTAAAAAGAAAGACAGTTACTTTCCTCAAGGAATTTATATTCTAAAGGAGAACACCATGCATAAAAGGAAACTGAAAAGGGAAAGCAAAAGCCAGACAGCATTGTAGAGGAAATCTTCAGAGCAGCCTAGAGAAGAGAAAGAAACCCTGGAACCTGAGGTGGTAGAGGAAGTCCAGATTGCAGCTTGGAGAGAAATGATACACGGCCAGCCTAGGCATCCTCCTTATGTGGAAATTCTGATTAATCCATGTGCTCTGATGATAATCCTTGTAATTTTGAAAGTAATCTATGAAGACCTCCAGATGTAGAGTGGATGCCCTGTGGAAAATGTATAAGAAAAGATGGACACAAGTCACACAGAACAGGATGCATGGATGAGTTAAGATTAGCATCATTAGAGAAAATGTCCACCTCAGTGATATCCCAGACTGATTTGAATATTTGCATCTTTGAGTCATTTGTATACTTGTCATCTCAACTAATAGACTATAAGCTATTGGCAGATGATCTTGATGGCAGAGATCTTATCATTCATCTCTTCATGTCCAGTGCCTAATAGAGTGCCTGCTACATAGCAAATACCTATGAGGTCCAAAATTGTTCAATCTGCAAGAAAATATCACTGAGGCAGAACTCTAAGACGGTAACATTTTATTAGAGGGTACACAGCTCCCTCTGATGAAATTGACCTCAGATCTTCCTCACAATCTGAGATGCCTCCTTTTCCCAGGGCCTTACTTTTATAGGGTTTGATACCCAAACATGCAAAA
Organism: Vombatus ursinus; assembly: GCF_900497805.2. NCBI lineage: Eukaryota > Metazoa > Chordata > Mammalia > Diprotodontia > Vombatidae > Vombatus > Vombatus ursinus. Next base: position 3,129,541 of record NW_020941197.1, on the reverse strand, counting down.
GAGGGATGGTAAAATACAGAATCTAATTTTTTGATAGACCTTAATTTCAACTCTCCAGGAGAGCCAGAAATGATGCATCAGCATGGGTGGTCACATGATGGGAAAGGAAAGGGTCTTCTTCTCTAAGTAGTTGTAAGATGGTCACCAGCTCATGTTGGACATGAGAACGTGGTCCAGAGGTACAACAACAAATTGGGGACTTTCTGTATCACACCACACATGCTAGGCTTGGACATGGAATTTGAACAAAACAGGATGGAGATATCTTTGGCAGCATTTTTCTGGTTGTGCAAGTGAGCTTCATAACTGGTAAACAAGTGGTTAATATTGGATTAAAGTTTGAAGACTGCTATAAAGGCCTGCCATAAGCACCTATCTTATCTAATTTTCCCTATATGATTTATGTAATACATGTTTTTTCTTGTACTATCACTAGATGAATACCTAAATGCATATTACTAGATGAGTGTAGCACTAATGATTGCCAATAATCATTTCCCCTTGTGGAATCACACTGAACTGATTAATAGAGATAGGAGTGTACTAGGGGTCAAAATTAATCATTTCTCACATACCTAAAAAAGACTTATTAAATTGAATTCAATTGAATGGTTACTTAGGTCCAGCCAGTGTAGCTGTAAAGATGTTATTTTAATGTATTCAAATTAAGGCATAGTCTATGCAAATTAAGAGGTGCCACCTAATTTATATAATATCTCTCAAATATTAAAAAAAAATAGGTGAAGATCTCCAAAGATGTGGGTGACTCTTCTATGAAGGATTTGTGGAAAGATAAGGCCAAAGCCAGGTGTAATAGCATACTCCTATAATTCCTACTTCCAGGGAGAGTGAGGTTGATGGATAACTTGAATTCAGGTGTTTGAATTACAGTGTGCTAAACCAGTGGTCTCAAACTCAAATAGAAACAGATCTCTGCAGCTACATATTGACTTAGAAAACAATGAAATTAATGTTATCTATATTGTGCTGTATTTTATTTTCTTAAATATTTCCCAATTAAATTTTAATCTGGTTCCTTGATCATGGCTGTGAAGGGGGGATAGGAAAAGTTTGATACCTTTATGTAAACCAACCAGGTGTGTCCAGTAAGTCTGGCACCAATACACTGAACCCCTAGATCAATAGGGAGGGAGGAGGTTCATGATGATCAATGGATGGAAGGAAGGGAAAGGAGAGATGGAAGGAGGGGTAAGGGAGAAAGAAAGGAGAGAAAGAAAGGGAGAAAGAGAGGATGTGAAAGAGGAAGAAAGGAAATGAAGGAAGGAAGGAAGGAAGGAAGGAAAGAAGGAAGGAAGGAAGGAAGAAGGGAGTGAGGGAGGAAAGAAGGAAAAGATTTACATAGGATGGGTTAAAATCTTTGCAGCAGCCAATCATAGGCCCTATCTTAATGTTGATTGGTATGGAAAATTTAGTAACCTCCATTTTTCTAATCTGGTCCTATTCACTCCTCCACAGGTATACTGTTGACCCTCTGCTCCAGAAGACTCACCACATTAGTACTACACTTAGTTTGGAGAGCTTTAGCCCTACTGTCCCTATGTTTCTGCCCTGATAGAATGCCTACCTCAGTGAAATTACGGATTCAGTAGAGACATAAAGTAAATTGCTCAAAAATATCCAAGGTGCCCAAAGACATAGAAAGACATTTTATCTTTTATGATCTTTATTAAGATCATGCCAAGAACATGCCTTTGATCTCTGTATGGATCAATCAACTGCACTTTTTCCCATGTAGGCTTCTTAAAGATTTGTGCCACTGAACATAAAGTTTGCCCCAGAGTATAGATGACATAGTATGAACCCATTATTGAACTGCAAAATCAATTAATGCCTCATTGATAGATATCAATAGAGTCTGACACCAGGACATTTTTGTTTATCAGCAACTTCTGATTTTATTGGCCCTGAAATATACACTAAATTCTAATGAATTAGAAGCCAGAGGGCTCAAGAATTTGCCTTCTTTTGGAGCTTTTGAATAGAGCAAAGAATATTGAGTAATAAAGAAATAATACTGTAGTATTTTTATGAAGACAGGCAGTGGTAAAAGTCACATACCACATACAGTATTTGCTACCATCCTGAGGGTCTACTCAATAACACATCATACACAAATGAAAACATATATGAATAAAAGGAAACAATTTGCCTTAAAGCAGGGATTCTTAGCTTTTTTGGGGTCATGGGCCCCTTTGATGGTCCAGTAAAGCATATGGATTTCTTAGAATAATGTTTTCAAATGATGGGAAAAAGAAACTGATTGCATTAAAATGCAACTATAAAAATGCAATTTTTAAAAGTTTGTAGAACTCAGGTTGAGAATTGCTATGTTGAAGGGATTGCAGCCCCTCCAGACTTACTTGTAGTACTAGCAAAGTAGTCTCATATGTAAGTAGCACAGATATGGTCATCCCAGTTTATCCTATTTCCAGGAGGGGGAACAGTTGGCACCTGTTAACATAGCACTGAAGAGTTAAATGCTGGTGCACGTAGATACAATGGTAATGCCAAGAACTAATAGATAAAAAGAGTCCTGGCAAAGAAAGAAAAAGAGAAAGAGAAAAAGAAAGAGAAAGAGGAAAGAAAGAAGAGGAAAAAAAGAAAAGAGAGGGAAGGAAGGAAGGGAGGGAGGGAAAGAGGGAGGGGGAGAGAGAGAGAAATTACATGGGATGGCTTAAATTCTATGCAACAGTCAATCACAGGCCCAATCCCAATGCAGATTGGTATGGAAAATTTTAATCTGCTCTGTTTTTCTGACCTGGAAGAAATATTTAGCAATTTTGGTGGTCAGCTATTCTGCATGTCCACACATTTATGACTGTGAAAGACTGTTTTCGAAAAACACTCCTGGAATGATCACTGATGAAACTTCAAGGATTGAGGTGAATCAGATGAGAAAAAAATGAGTGCAGATCTGTCTCACTTTAAAAAAATCCAATTAATAAATTGAGATTTATGAAAAAATGAAGTTACATTTAGAGCTGAAAGGGATTTCAAACATCACCTCATCTACTTTCTTCATTTTCCAAAGAAGAAAACTCAGATTCAGAGAGGTAGAAGTATATAGTGGAGGCAAGATTCAAAACCAAGATCTCTGATTTCAGTTTTTTCACTGAGACATAGTGGCCTCTATCAGAGATTAGCAAACTACATTTCAAAGCAATCTTTTGTTTAGATGAGGTTGATTGCAAGATTTATGTGTGTATGTATTTATACCCATCTGTATCTTTATAGAGTGATATATAGATAGAAAATATACCTACAAAGCTATATAAATATATATAATCTATATACTCTAGTAAATTTAAAATTTTATTTTATTTACAAAACAAACTCAGCTTATGAACAACTTTTTTCAAAAGTAACTACTATGTAAAGTGAATGACACTCATACTGATTTTGTGGACTATTTCGATATATGTAAATGGATCTGTGATTTCATCAATGTGGGTTTTCTCTCCACATGTCCAGATCCCATTCTATTCGTGCCCTCTCACCCAGTCTGATTCCTATTCATGTTTTCCTATAGGTTTTAAACAGAAGAAATGCCCAACACAGAAGAGCACTTGCTCAAGTTCCATTTTTTTTTTACTTTTTCTTTTTCTTTCAAATTTCATGGGTAGCAGTGCAAAGCTTAGCCTGATCATCTATTTTCCCTCTCTCTCCATACTGCACATGACTAGGCAATACTTCTTACTAGTCATGCATTTGCTTGATGATTTTCCTTATATCATTTCTCATCCAGCTCATCATTGGAAACATACTATAGCTGATTTATGCCCACTATGCTTCTCTCCTTTGGATTACTCCCAACTTTAGATGCTCTGATATTCCAAGAATCACAACTACACACCATCATTGGGAGAGTACATGTTAATAAGCTGTTTTTCTTTTATTGGGGATTAGTTTGGGCTCACTAAAATCACTATGTTGTTGTTCAGCCATTTTAGTGATATCTGACTCTTTGTGACCCCATTTGGTTTATTTTATTTTTGTTGTTGTTGGCAAAGATACTGGAGTGGTTTGCCATTTCCTTCTCCAGTTCATTTTACAGATAAGGAAACTGAGGCAAACAGGGTTAAGTGACATGTCTACAGTCACATAGCTAGTAAGTGTCTGAGGCCAGATTTGAACTCAGGAAAATGAGTCTTCTTGACTACAGGTCTAGCCCTCTATCCACTGTGCCACCTAGTTGTCCCAAACCACTTTCTTTTTCTTATTCAGTTTTGGGCAGGATTCACTTTTGATCTAGAATGCTTTTGCTGGTTACGTGCTGATTTACTTTATTAAATGATCTTATCTTCTATCTGAATGTTATGTTCAATCAATCAGCAAGGATTTATTAAGTCCTTATTAAGCCCTTATGATACCAGGCACTGGTTAGGGGAAGGAAAGACAAATGAAAGTATCCCTAACCTCAATGAGCTTGCCTCCTAGTGTAGATGGAAAAAAAATTCATCTGTTCTTTTTTCTTTTTTTCTGTATGGATTTTTCTGGGGCTTGGTATAGTCAGAGCAATATTATTTACCAACAAGATGATCTAAAAGACCTCACCATTGTTGTAAGATTATTGTAACCACCCTATAGCTATAGCTATAGCTCATAGAATCTATGCATGGAAACCATTGCCATAAGATTAGGCCATGGAAAAATACCAATAATAATAATTTTTTTAATATTAACACAGCGGTATCCAAAATTAATACCTTGCCAACCACTAGTTTGTGTCTCCCCTCCCTCTAACTTGTGTAACATAAAAATTCCCTATGTGCCCTAAACTTTAAGATGCTAATCGACCAGCTCCAGGTGGCCTTTAAGATCAGGTTTAAGAATCCTACTATCCCATTCCTAGAACGGTACTTTGTAATACATCTCCCCTCCCTGGGAGTATATCTCCCCTCCCCAGGAATATGCTACTTCTACGGGACCAACCCTTCCCACCTAAATGGACCACATGAATGGACCCATGTCCCTGTGCTCCCCAATGCAGTCACCCCTAGTGAGTTTTATTCTGTTAATATGTATATGTTTCAAATTAGTAATTAAAAAATCATTAAACAGAGTTTTCTCTGTGGTTGTATTTATCAAAGAAACTGGTATTATTTGTTGTTGACAAAGACTTTAATTGTTTTGGTCTGAGTAATCAAGTTTTTGTAATCAACTTAAAAATGAAAACAGGATATTGTATTTTTAGCATATTCCTCTACTAGTCTCTAAACTCCTTGAAAACTGGAACCTTTTTAAAAAATCTAAACATTGTATCTACTTCCAGCCTTGTCCCTCAACCCAATGCCTAGCACAGCAATCTGCATGAAGAAATATTTAATAAATGTTTGTTAAGTTGTGGCCAAAATTAATTCAACACATTTATTAAATGTCAACTATATGTCAAACACCACTTTCAGTCAGCACTGACATTTTAACATTGGCCTTTCAATAAAGAAAACAAGGTAGCAATTTCAGGCCTATCTTATGTCTAGTACAGGGTACCGTTTTTATTTTGTTTTGTTTTTGTAAAGGATCCTTTCTTTGTGCCTTTCAAATCACATCAAAAAGACCACATCTACTCTGCCTATACATAAAGCCAATTTGGATCTAAAAATCACTGCTATAGGCAATTATATTCTCCCAGAGGCTTTTGTGCATCACATATATCCAAAACACCTAGAAATATAGCAGAGAAATGCCATGTAGACGAACATCTTACTTCATCAACAGAGAATAGTATATTTGGATTGATTTGAAAACAGACAAGATCTAGGTATATTTAATACAAGGGAAATTAAAATAATTTCCCCTTTTTCATAACTTAGGGTGATTGGATAGGAGGTAATTTGTCTTTTATGTACTTCTTAAAGAAATTAGAATTTTTACTGTTTTTCATTAGCCTTAGAGATAACCCTTTCAAAGAGAATCATAGAATTTTATAAGATCCTCCAATTCAACCTGTTCTCTCTAGACGAAGAAACTTAGGCTTGGGGACGTGAAGCAATTTGATTATAAATACATGGAGAATTTGTGCTAAGATCAGAACTACAACTCAGGTCTCCTGATTCCTTATCTAATGCCCTTCCTATTTTGCCATACTTTAAAAAAGAGCAGGAGTGACGAACTCTAAAAATGGTGTTCCAAATTAGGTCTTTAAGGGGTAGTGTCAAGGTATTTATCTGAGTGCGGTTGGGATGAGTCAAAACCAACTACTGACTTACTAGTCAATAGTTCTCAGATAGAGAAATAAAACCTTACATATGAATTAGAGCTGACTATATGGACTTGTCAAAGACAAGATTGGTTAAAGATACTTGTTAAGAATTATGTGGAGGTAGGTTATGGTTTGAATAATTTACTTCACAATTTCACAGACTTGATCAGCATGCTTTGAGGCAGCTAAGTAGTGAAGTGGATAGAGCATGGTGCCTAGAGTCAGGAAGATCAAAGCTTAAATCTGGACCTCAAATACTTACTAGTCATAACCCTAGGCAAATCACTTAAACTCCATTTGCCTTAGCCTCCTCTCAGTTGTAACATGGGATAAATAACAGCACATATCTCTTAGGGTTGTTGTAAGGATCAAATCAAATAACATTTGTATAGCACTTAGCACAATGTCTGAAACATAGTCAATGCTATGTAAATATTTATTCCCTTCCCTTTCCCTTTTTCACCTTTACCCCTTCCTGTCTTCCCCCTCCCCCCTTATTTATTAAGAACACTTGCTATGAGTTAGTGTTAAAAAAAACCCCAAAAAATAACCATACTCTGGAGAAAAACCATGCCTTCTAATGAGGGTACAAAATAATATATGGAAGGGTTGTGGTGTGGGGTACTGTTGTTTTTTGCCCACTGAAATTATAGATAGATAGATAGGTAGATAGATATATAGATAGATAGATAATGTTGTATACGTATATGTTGTACATTATATATAATGTATGCATATGTATATATGTGCATATGTATGTATACATACACACACACACTTACATATATATGTATATGGAAAGAAAAACAGGATAATTCAGTTACTTGGCTTGAGATTAATATATTTCATGAATTATTTAACTTGTTGTTCTTGTTGTTCAGTTATATCCAACTCTTTGTGACCCCATGGACCATAGCATGCCAAGCCCTTTTTAAGGTATCAGCTGATTTGATCTCCTTGCTATCTAAGGGACTCTCAAGTTTTCTTCAGCACTACAGTTCAAAAACGTCTGTTCTGAAGTACTCAGTCTTCCTTTTGGTCCAACTCTCACAGCCCTACATTGCTACTGGAAAAACCATAACTTTGACTATGTTGACCTTTGTCAGCCAAGTGTTGTCTATGCTTTTTAGTATGCTGTCTAGATTTGTTATAGCTTTCCTATCAAGAAGCATCTTTTAATTTCGTGGCTGCAGTTGCCATCTGCAGTTATCTTTGAGCCCAAAATTATAAAATCTGACACTGCTTCCATTACTTCTCCCTCTTTTTGTCAGGAAGCAATAGGAATGGTCGCCATCATCTTAGTTTTTTGTTTGTTTTTGTTTTTTAATGTAAGCTTCAAGCCAGCATTTATACTCTCCTCTTTCACCCTTATCAAGAAGCTTCTTAATTTGACCTTTATCTTACATAAAATGGAGCATAGCATTTTAATTTTGATAAAGAACTTTATGGCAATTAGAACCATCTGAAAAAGACCAAGTTCCCTTTTGAAGATTGAGTCCCCTGTCAATGGAAAACTTCAAGCAGATATTGAGCAACTATCCAATTCAATTCAACCAGCACTTATTAAGCACTGATTATTACAAAACATCAAGCTAGAGAAAAGCCTGGAAAGAAAGTAAATGCCTATTGATTAGGAAATGACTAAATAAATTAGGTATATAAAGGGAGTGAAATACCATTGAGGGGTTATAAATGATGAATATGCAGAGGCGTGGAAAGAGTAGGAACTGAGGCAAATTGAAGAAACAGAACAAGACTCCCAGTCCAGTGCTTTTGGGGATTCCTAATATGATGAATATTTAAGGGGGAAAAGAACCAAACTGTATGTGACTTGTGGGGAATTGGGTGGTCTTATAAATCATGTAGCAAGATTAAGCACACCCTCTGCCAGATGGTTTGCAAATGGTGGACACAAGAAGAGTTAATACTAAAGAGACTCAATTCTAGCCTGAGCAGGAAAGAAGACTTATGGTAAGGTCAGTAGTCTTTCTATTAGAATGCATCTTCTAGAGAGGTATCCCCAAATGTTTCTCCCTTCATAGAAGAAGGAGTGGGGAAGTTTTATATGAAAAGGAAATGTCATATTAAGGAATACTTGTTAGCCCCACAGGGGCTGTGATACTGCATCCATTCTTTGTTCAGTACCTAGATATTCAGTTTGGACCAGGTTTGATACAGAAGAGTGAGATGATTCTTAAGTCATTAAGCACTCCATCCTAATGGAAGGAAGGATGAGAAAAGGATCAACTCTTCACTGATTTTTATCCCATTTATATTAAACTAATTAAACTTGGAGGCTTAAGGTGAACAAAATAACTCTCTTTGAGTATTTTAAGAATCATCCTATGGAAGGAAGATTAGACTTATTTTGCTTAGTTCAGGAAAGGAGAACCAAGAGAAAGAGGTGGAAGTTCAAAAGCGGCAAATTTAGGTTTGATGGAAGAAGAAACTTGGTCGCAATTATAGCAATCTAGAAATAAAATGGGATTCCCTAGGAGATCCAGAATTTCTGATCAGTAGAGATCTGTAGCAAAGGTTATGTAAGTTTGCAAAGTCTGCTATAGCAGGAATTCTTGTTCAACTCTAATTCCTTCCAACTCTTAGATTCTGTGACAAAGGGGAGAAGTTCTGTGAAGTTAACATCAGTAGGAGTTAGCAATATGAATGAATATTGGGTGTTGGTAGGGAAGGAGGAATCAAAGACCCCAAAGCCCCAAATATAGGTGACTGGGAAGGTAGAAGTATCCTCAACCAGTGGCATTCTAGAGCCAGTTCATACTAATTTTTGAGAGCTAATGGTTAAATTTTCAGTGTGATCAATTACAATTCAGAAATAGGAAAACACTACATATCAGGTCTTGATTTGTTGTTTTGTTGATTGTCTAGACTTAAGAAAGTAATGAAAAAATGGTAGCAATGCAGATTAAATTTTAAAATGTGTCTGCTTTTTTGGAGAGCTGGTTGTTAAACATTTACCATCTGCCACTTTCCTCAACAAAAATAAAGAAGTTAGCAGAAGTTTAAGGAGAACACTGTATATTGAATTTGGAGTGTGGGTAGAGCATCCAAGTAGAAATGTCCAGAAACAACTGAAAATTAAGGACTGAAGATTTGGGGAAAGAGTAGAACCAAATATTTTCCTTTTATATCGCATCAAGTCCCATAAGATATTGTGCTTTCCTTCCCACTGATTAATGGCACTTTTTCTAATCTTCCATGACATCTAAAGTTTTTAAGTATCTGCATTCCTTTAGAAGATATCTTTTCCATCCCAATGACATAACTCTTTCTTTCTATGCTATAGTCTTAAATGAGTAAATAAACCTTACTGTGGACATGAAATAGAAGTTTGTCAATCCAAAAGAATTTCTAGAAAGTTACTTGCTGAACCTAATACTCGTTTTGTTGCATTTTTATGCAGAAATAAACATTTAAAAGCATTCCATAGCAGCCTGTGGAATTACATTAATCAAACAGGCTTCTTTGGTATGTTCTTCTGCAGTTTCCTTGGTGACAGCCTCATGTTTGCTGAGTACAGAGCACACATAGAACCCATTCTGAATTATACTTACAAAGCAGCTCCATTTCAGAGGAACACAACAGATGCAAAGATAGAGCACAGGGAAAGGAGATATGATTAAAAAAAAGAATTCATTTTCCTTGGTAATTCTGAAATGATTTATTGGCATGTTTGGGTTTCCTCCTTTCTTCTCTCTCTCTCTCTCTCTCTCTCTCTCTCTCTCTCTCTCTCTCTCT
>NW_020941197.1:2974216-3119552 GCF_900497805.2 Vombatus ursinus | reverse complement strand
CTCTCTCTCTCTCTCTCTCTCTCTCTCTCTCTCTCTCTCTCTCTCTCCTGTAGTAAATAAGGTTTCAACCACCCACCCCAAATTATCATCCTTTACTTTTGAAATGACCCAGAACTCACCCTCACAAACCAACATCCCTGAAACATTTTAACAGGAAATTAAAACCTATCGTGATAAAAAGCCATCAAAAAGAGAGCAAAGGCCCATTGTTGGCTGCCCAACATTACCTCCTTTATAATATTTTGTTGAGAAACCATAGGCTTCCATTCTAAATCCTAGGATGAAAATCAGCTGTTCTTGTGTGATTATGCTATGGTTTCCTCTTCTGTGCTTAGATACACACAGTTCCTAACTGAAGGCACATAGATTTCACAGAGATATTGCCTGGTTAGCTAATTGTTGTGAAACAAAACTGTGAAGTGTAGCATCAAAGATTAAAAAAAAATATCGAGTATGAAGTCATCCTTACTGAATTCACAGTAAGACATGTTGTTTTGGTTGTTATGATTTCATCAATGAGAATGGATAAGGGGCATGGAATTCCCTGAAATAAAAAAAATCCCACTGATATAGATCTAGCAATTCCCCTGTATTTTGTTAGTTTATGGTAAACTGAGGCACTGAGAGAATTTTTTTTCATAGTCATCCAGTTAATTAATATTAGAGGTAGGACTCCTAATTCTAGACTGGCCTTCTATACCCTATGTGATGCTACCTTTTACTTTGCCATTGTTTAAATGGGATTTCTGAAGGACTAAACATTGTTTTTAAAGATGAAATATGATTTCATTCTTGTTATATTTTATTTTATTTTCAGGCTACTGTGAGGAAAAGTCTCTTTGTTCCCTAACTGAATAAACTCTCTTTGTATCAAATATACTCATGATTTAAAATAATCTCAAAATGTATACAAACTTTGAATAATCAAAGGAAGTTAACTTTTCATTGGCAATTAATATTAATTGTTTAATTAAACCTATTTCAATTCCATTTTTTGTCTGGTCCTCATCAATGTTGATAATTCACAGGAATTTATGACAGATTTGTTGTGACAATATGGGCATCTGACTAGGGGTGGGGGGAGCTGGGACTCAGTGAGAGGTTTGCCAATGATAAGTTATGCAGTTAGCCTGAAGTTAGAGATAAGTTGGATGAAGTAACATTTTGGGTTCAGGTCAGGTTCATCTATCAACATGAGGAAAGAAGTTAACATTCTTAAAGAGCCATGAGACTCATATTTGATGGAAAATGACATTTGGAGATATAAGAAATGGACTGATAGGAAAATCCCACTTATAATATTAATGACTCTTGGGGACATAGTGTAGTATGATGAGTAGAGTGCTTAACTTGGCATCAGAAAGGGCTTTCCTCAGGGCAGAGCAATTCTAAATGTTATTTCATCTCAGAAAGGAAAAAGAACCTTGAGGTCATACTTGAGTCTTGAGCCTCCATGGTTGTTAGTCTAACCAGTGAGATTGATAATACAGATGGAAAGTCTGTGGTGTACTTTACTGTCAAAAGATATATTTTCCAAAACGGGGAGAAGGAACTTTAATAAGACCCATGGAATCAACTCTCCTCCTTTTGTACCCTTCTCCTAATTTTCCGTCTTCAACGTAGGCTATAGCAATAATACTTGCCCTCAATTCTTGAATAAAATGTAACCACTGATTCAGATGCCACGATTTTATCTCCATGTCCTGAAAATACCTTCTAAATTGGCTCAGACACTTGATGTTCAAGGAGAAAGCTTATATGTTAGCTACCTGAGCCTCACCAGTAGGAAGGGATATGGGCATTGATGATTTTTCCTCAAAAGAAAGTCAGGAACTCCCTGCAGTCAGGTGCCAAAAAGTTTTTGATAGCATTATGGGTTTAATATCATTCATACTTGGCAGGTATTCCCTCTGTGAAATGAAATTCACAGTAGATTCCAAAAGTATCAATTTTCCCAGGAAGGTAACTTTCAGGTAATAATTTCAAGGACATAAAATATCTTTGAATATTTTTTGCAGAGTACAGAGAAAGAAACTCAGGATTAGACATCAGTGAGCCAAATTCACATAATAATTGTGTATAGTCTTCAAAAGCAACTATCTACTCAGAAAATGGGTCATAGACTCCTAGAGCTGGAAGAGATCTGAAAGATCAACTAGTTCAACTCCTTGCCAGTTGCCCTTGATCAATTCATGTCACCTCAACCAAATGATCCAACTCAAGAATTGAAAGTAATGCCAGATATGGTTGCTGAGCAATTGTCAGTGATCAAAAAATTGAATGAGAGTGGTAACTCAGAACTAGACATGGGAAATATACTGATTTTCAAAGGAAAATAATAAAGCTTGGTCAGTGGACTTGACTTCAATTTCTGGGGAATTTCTAGAAAACATGAAAAAGATGTTCTTATAACCTCATCAGAATGATTCTGTCTGTACCATCTCTAATTACTTTGAAAGGTTCATAGGGCTTTTGGCTATTGGATAAAATGCAGATAATGGCACACAGAAAACATCTCAGGTGGTATGAATAACCACATCTTCCCCACAGCTGGAAAAGAGAGGGACCTAGAATCTGGGCAGGAAGTGAGGGGAAAGGTTTTCTCAGAGCTTAGTTCATTCCTTGCCTTCTGGCTTCCAATAGAATATGGGCAAGGGGACAATGATTATAGCAATACAAATGAAACTATCACTACAAAGAAGTCAAATTGAGCAATTTAAAAATTACTTATGGCCCCACAGAATACTTTGTGGGGCATGCCTACTTGCCTCTTTCCTATTGACAAAGAGGCAGAGGACTACTAGGACAGAATACTATAGGCATTATCAGAAATAGTCACTGTATTAGGTGTCTTTGACTAGATATTTTTGCTTATTATAAAGAAAAGTTCAATTTGGAAGGATAGAAAGTAGAAAGGTGGAGAATATTTCCTAGAATGACCAATTTGTGAAAACAAAACATTAGTAAAACATTTAAAAAAGAATAAAATAAAGTACTCCTTTTCTTTCCCAACCAATAAATGCTAGAATTTTGAGGTAATGATGGTCTCTACTAAGACAATGAATGTGCAAACTCTTATTCTGTCTAATTGCCTCATTTTATAGATGATGTAGAATGTAAGATTCTTGAAGACAGGGTTTTTTTTTTATATCTGGAAGTATTTAATAAAATTTTCCTGAATTTAGTTAAATTAACAAATTCAGCCTGGAGAAGTTAAGTGATTTGCCTAAAGTCACAAAACTCATTGATGGAGCCCATCAACTAAAGTCTAGGTCTCCTGACTCAATACAATACTCCAATGCTCTTTCTAGTACACAAAATTACCATCCCAATTGCCTTTCCATACTCTCTTAAATGACTTTTGTATAGTTAGCATACAGTATTCTATGACATCAATTTATACTCACAAATGCTTTGTAAAAAGTTGTTCAGTATTTAATGACATTTTAAAATGATGGATTGTCAAACACTTGAATTGCAAGAGTATGATCCTCTTATGTCAAATGAGTCTCTTGAACCATCTCCAACCACCACTTCAATATTTTCTGAGAATGCTATTATTAATTAACAGTTAAGAAAGGATGTGTGGGTCATTCCTTTATTGAACTATTCAAACCACTCTAATTTCTAAGAGAGATTTGTACCTGGAAGCCAAATATTACATAGCTAGATGTAACTATTACTGGTTGCAAATGAAAAGTGTGAAATCCAGACATTCCTATTTTCAGAAAAAACAACAACATAAAAACAGAATCTCAAAATGCATTAAAACATCTTCAGTGGTCAAGGTCATTAATGTATAAATGAACTTTTATAGGAATAAGTGCTCTTTGTGATATATTCTAGGGATAAAGGTCTTGAAAGGCTGGTTCCATTTTCTTCTCATGTTCCTTCTGTTTTCTGGGTCTTATAGGCTTCTAAGCCCAAAGTCTGTCAAAAAATTTAGTTATATATCTATATGGATGGATATGAAGCTTTAAAAGCTACTTTTGACATGGTGGGATTCTGCTCTGAAACTAATCAATCATCAGAGTAATCTAGGAATTAAGGAACTTTCTCATAACCTCATCATTATGATCCTAGGTCTGGACAATCCTTTAATCAATTTAAATAGAACATAAGACTTTTGGCCATTGAATGAATGGTAAATGATGTCACATAAGAAACATCTTTTGGTTTGTTAAGGACAAATCATATATCTCGAAATACATATAAAAAGGCAGTTAGTCCAGTGATGAGTACAGTTCAGCAATGGGCCAATCAAACTGTAGACAACTCCAGGTCTAGGAGTAGTTTGAAGAGGCAAACCCTTGTGAAAGCAATGGGGGTGGCAGAGAAGGGAAAAACTCAAAGAAAGTGGATCATCCTCATCCGCATTTCCCCTCTCATCCTCTTGACCATTTTATTGGAAAGTCTGGACCAGTAGCAACCAGGAGTAGAGGAAGATAAATTAGGGTTGGGGGGAGGGCACACATAATTAACCACTAAGGAGAAAAGCAACTTCAAGAAGCATGATTCAGACTAGAAAATAAGTGCCAGTTGTGGAGTCTACAATGTCCCCAATCCTTAGAGCAGAGTAGAAAGCTATACCTAGGGGATGGAGCCAAGAGGGTAGAGTAAAAGCAGTCACTCTCTTGAGCTCTCCCCCAAACCCCTCCAAATACTTGTAAAGAATGACTCTAAGCAAATTCTAGAGCAGCAGAACCCACAAAAAGACAGAGCAAAACAAATTTCCAGACCACTAGATGGTCAATGAGAAAGGTCTGTTACACCAGACTAGAAGAGAAGCACACTTCAGCATGGGCCATGCCAGCAAAGACCAGGGCCTAGAAAAACTGGAGTAAGTCTCAGGAGACTGAATCAAGGGGAGCCGTGGTGGTTTCCAGGCTTCTCAATCCACAAATTCCAAAGACAACTTAGAAGGTCAGTGGGAAAGGTCTGTCGCACGGCCCCAGGATGGCAGCCACAGCAACAGCAGCTACTTCCAGAACTGTCAGCCCACAGATGGTGGGGGGGATCAAGTGGTCAATCAGAGGGGAATTGCAGGGATCTCTTTCCTGGCACTGAGGTAGGATTGTCTTGCTTTGCTTATGCTTAGATCTGGGTTCTAGTCCTGGGTGGCAGTACTGGGGCAAGGAGGAGCACTATTACAGCAGAGTTTGTGGTAGCAGTGGACAGGGAGCCCTCCTCTCATTTCCAGGGCAGGAAAGAGTGCTTGTGGTCACTCATAGACAAGAGCATGGGTGAGGAAAGGAGTAAACACCTCTCCTTAGAACATACCACCTTGGAAGAACTGAAAACTTGCAGATCCCTAGAAGTATTTCTGAAAATAGCTGCACAAAACCCCTGAAGCTTGGAACAGCAAACCCTCCACACTGGAAGCAGAGCCCTAACTGAACAAGGAGTTTAAAAGTCAGGCAATTGACTGGGAAGATGAGCAAACAGAGGGAAAAAAGTCACACTATAGATTCTTACTTTGGTGACAAGGAAGATCAAAACATACAACCAGAAGAAGACAACAAAGTCAAAGCTCCTACATCCAAAGCCCCCAAGAAAAAATATGAATTGTTCTCAGGCCATAGAAGAGCTCAAAAAGGATTTTGAAAATCAAATAAGAGAAGAAGAGGAAAAATCAGGAAGAAAAAATAGACTGATACAAGAAAATCATGAAAAATTAATCAATAGCTTACTAAATGAGACCCCAGAAATGCTGAAGAAAATAACACCTTAAAAGTAGACTAGACCAAATGGCAAAAAGGTCCAAAAGGCCAATGAGGAGAAGAATGCCTTAAAAAGCAGAATTGGTCAAATGAATAAGGAAGTCCAAAAGCTCACTGAAGAAAATAATTCCTTAAAAATTAAAATAGAGTAAATGGAAGCTAATGATTTTATGAGAAACCAAGAAATTATAAAACAACACCAAAAAAATGGAAAAAATAGAAGACAGTGTGAAGCATCTCATTGGAAAAACAACTCACCTGGAAAATACATCTAGGAGAGTTAACTTAAAAATTATTGGACTACCTGAAAGCCATGTTCAAAAAAAGAGATTGGGCATCATCTTTCAAGAAATTGTCAAGGAAAACTGCCCTGGTATTCTTGAACCGGAGAATAAAATAGAAATTGAAAAAATCCACTGATCACTTCCTGAAAGAGATCCCCAAAAGAAAACTCCCAGGAATATTATAGCCAAATTCCAGAGTTCCCAGGTCAAGAAGAAAATATTGCAAGCAGCCAGAAATAAACAATTTAAGTATTGTGGAAACCAATCAGGATAACACAAGATTTAGCAGCTTCTACATTAAGGGATCAGACAGCTTGGAATATGATATTCTAGAACTCAAAAGAGGTAGGATTAAAACCAAGAATCATCCATCCAGCAAAATTGAGTGTAATCAATGAAGGGAAAAATTGATATTCAATGATATAAAGGAATTTAATGCATTCTTGAGAAGCTAGAGCTAAATAGAAAAACTGACTTTCAAATACAAGATGTAATAGAAGCATGAAAAGGTAAATAGGAAAGAGAAATCATAAGGGACTTATTAAAGTTGGACTGTTTACATTCCTGCATGGAAAGTTGATATTTGTAACCCATGAGACCTTTTCTCATTATTAGGGTAGTTGGAGGGAATATATATATAGACAGAGGGCACAAGGTGAATTGAATATGAAGGGATGATATCTAAAAAGAAAATTAAGGGGTGAGAGAGGAATGTACTGGGAGAAGGAGAAAGGAAGAGGTAGAATTGGGTAAATTGTCTCACATAAAAGAGGCAAGAAAAAACTTTTACAGTGGAGGAGAAGAGAGGGGAGGTGAGAAAGAATGAGTGAACTTTACTCTCATCAGATTTGGCTTAAGGAGGGAATAACATACACACCCAATTGGGTATAGAAATCTATCTTACTCTACAGGAAAGTAGAGGGGAAGAGGATAAGAGAAGGAGGGGTAATAGAAGGGAGGGCATATTGGGGGAGAGGGCAATCAGAAGCAAACATTTTTGAGGAGGGGCAGAGACAAAGGAAAGAATAGAATAAATGGGGGTCAGGATAGGATGGAGGGAAATAGAGTTAGTCTTTCACAACATGACTATTATGGAAGTGTTTTGTATGACTGCTCCTGTATAGCCTATGTTGAATTGCTTGCCTTCTCAATGAGAGTGGACAGGGAGGGAGAAGGAGAGAGAATTTGGAACTCAAAAGTTTTAGAAACAAATGTTAGAAATTGTTTCTGCATGCAAATGGGAAATAAGATACAGGGGCAAAGGGATATTGAAATCTATCTTACCTTACAGGAAAATAGAAGAGGAAGGGAATAATGGAGGGGTAATAATAAAAGGAAGAATAAACTAGGTAAAGGGGGAATCACAATGCAGGCCCTCATGGGATGGGGGGAGGGAAGGGGTGGAAGAAAATCTGGAACTGAAAATCTTGTGGAAATAAATGTTGAAAACTAAAAATAAATAAATTAATTTTAAAAAAAGAAAGCTACCTAAGAAAGCTAGAAAGCTATAGAAAAAAAATATGAAGAGAGAAAAAGAGAGACAGAGAGAGAGAGGGAGAGAGAGAGAGAGAGAGAGAGAGAGGGAGAAAGAGAACCTGGGAAAATATCAGGATAAGAAAATACCTAGAGGAAGCTTTGCCAACATATATCATATCAACCTATGCCTATATATCAACCTATATGCCAACATATCAACCTTCCAGATTGATTCTTTTGTGAAGGCAAACTATGCCATCTTTTACCTGAATTCTTACCTAGTCTTTAACTACTGAATGGGCATTGCCTCAGACAAACTGAAACCTGGGAAAGTCTTTGCTTAAAAAGGCCAAGATCTCCCACTGCATCCCAAGTCATTGCCAGTCATCTTGACCATTGTCTTGACACTGGACTCTGATGACTCTGGAGGAGAGTGAGGCTGAAGACTCTGCATAACTCTGCCTCACTTAAATCCAATTCATTTGCAAGTCAAGACATCACCCTGCTGATGTCATTGGTCCTCTTCAAGAATGAGGATGAACAATAACAGCAATACAAGTACAAAGCCCCCAAATTTATAAATTTTATTAATAACAAGAAATGAAAGATCTTACCACAGTGTGATCCTTATAGGGAAAAATAACAACTAAAGTCCAAGTTGCAAAACTACATTCCAGACCTTCCTTCCCTACTCCCACAACTCATTCTGGATTGTTAAGGGTATCTATGAAACTCTTGACTGCTGCCATTTTAAATGACTAGCTTATGGAGTGATGCATTTTCCCAGGGGTAGGTGAAGACTATTTCCAAGGAATATATTATAAAGAGCAAAGTGTATTGGCTAAAGCTCCCTCCAGCTTCTACTTCCCTCCTCTGCTTGTACAGCTCTAACACCAACAAAGTTCTACTCTACAATCCCTGTAACTTTTAAAATTTTCCACACTCACTTTTGAGGGCTAGCTCTAAGAGAATGAACCAGTCACAAGAATCAGGAAAAAGTTTATTTAGAGGGTGGTACTTGAATTGCATCTTGAAGTAAGAGAGAGATTCAATGAGACAGAGTTGAGTAGTGCATTCCAGGTATAGGAGATAGCCAGCACAAAGGCACAGGGGTGGGAGATGGAGTATTGTGTATGAAGAACAGAGAGAAATACAGTTTTCCTGGATTTAAGAGTATAAGAAGGGGAGTAATGTACAATGAGGCTGGAAATATAGTCTTAGGCTGAGTTGTAAAGAGCTCAGAAAGTTAAATGGAGTCTTTTTTTTTTCAAGAGGCTAGCTACATGGGACCATTGGAATTTATTGAATATAGACATGACACAGCCAGATTTGTCCCTAAAGAAAATCACTTTGGCAGTTGTGAGAATGATGAACTAGAGTGGGGCAAAACTTGAAGAAAGAGACCAATTAGGTCATTGCAACAATCTAGGCAAGAAGTCATGGGGACTTGAAGTGAGGTGGCAGATGTGTGAATAGAGAAAAGGAGTAAGATGAGAGCGATTCTGTGGAGGTAGAAACAGCCTTAGTAGACCTTGAAATAGAAAATTAACCATCAAATAATTTTGAATTGGCTATATTGATTTTTGATGAAGGTCTCATAATAAACATTCAATTCATCTTCCCCACACTTAACAATTCAAGCTTTTTTTGTTCTTAAATCACCATCTCTCTTTCGACACTTTGTGACCCCACCCATTTTCTTTAAGCTTTTACTTCTCAAGGCCATTATTATCTTACTCACTTCTTGGCTCTAATCATTATGTGTTAAAAGATCTCAAAGAAATACCACACAGTGCCTGTGTATTTGGTACTAAAAAGGACTCATTCTCTGATAAAGTGAGCACTTAATGAAAGGCTCAGGATTTCTAGTTTGTGATTCTAGTTTCCTGCAGACCTAATGAGGAATCTTCCACAACTTGCTTGCCTTTTCTCTGACTTGATTTTCTAATCTCTGAGGTGGGGGTCATAGATTTAAAGCTGAGAGGGACCTTAGAGGCAATGGAGTCTAACCCCTTCATTGTACAGTTGCAAGAATTGGGGCCAATTCTTTAGGTGTTTTATACCTGTCATCCTCTAATGTAAGCTAAATAATCTTGAACATAAAATCTCCTTGACCAGTCACTTAACCTTGGTGGGAGGAGAGGGGGAGAGTTTACCCAAGGAGAAGGAAACAAGGCCTCAGCTATTCCCTTCCTGTTTCCAGAACTGGTTCACTTTCCTACCACCAGTCCAGCCTCTGACTCCCAAACAGTGACAGATATAGATAAGAGATAATATCTTAATATATAGATATAGATATATTTAGATATCTTATATAGATATCTTATATATATAAGATATCTATATAATAGAGATTATATATCTATATCTCTATATAAGCTATAGATATACCTTAAGATATAGGTATATCTTAGAAAGAAAAATTTAGATATAGCTCTAAATTTTCAAATGTGACTTCTGCCAAGAAACCAAGGGCAAACTAATAATGCCATACATACATTGATTGAGTATAGCGAGGTCTCCATTAGTACAAACAATGAATTATGAAGTTGTTGAATAGATGGGGTATGGGCCCAATCTGAGACCTTGCATCCCTTACCCCTAAAGAATTTGGGTCCCATTTGTCTAAGGGATTCTCCTTGAATCCTCCGACTTGTTCAAGGAGGTCTCTGGCATTCCCCTGAGGTTATAGTCCATCAACAGACTTTTCATTGTGGCTATGTCCAGTCTCCTAATTTTCTGTTACCTTTAACCTAGCCTAACACTCCACTGTCTATTACCTCCTGATGGCCCCTGGCCACTTCCCACCCTTAATCCTAGCTAGGATCCATTCTCCCTTGACCACGTGGTCCAGGTCCCTTTTATTCTATTACCTCACAGTCCCAGCAGACTACTTGGACACGCCTAGATCTCTCCCAACAGTCTTTCTGTGTATAAGGTCCACCTTGTCTCCATTAAGGTGCTCAGATTCTTTAGTTAATAGCTCACAAATGTTCATATTTCTTAAGAGTCTGGCCAATATGGTGGATCCTTAAAAACCTTATCTCTGTCTGAAAGAAGGCTTGGGTCAAATTCTTTTGGGCAGGTCCCACGTGTCATGATTTTGGGGTGCCAGCACCCCTAAACCTCTAGACCTCATCAGATATACTAAAATTCACACTATTCAAAGTTATAATTATGTAAGATATGCCAATTGTTCCTGGTAAATTCATCTTTGGTAAATAGTAAAAGAGAAAAAAAATAGGATGCATGACCATAACACAGTTATCAATAGAACCAGCCCCATAATATGGCTCATGTCTTTTACAAGTTGATATTATTTCTTGATCTTGTCTGACCCCCAGATTTACACAGTATGTGCTTCTAGGTATTTCCACTAAGTGTTTGCTATTATACCTAGTGTGGAAGAGGCACTCTGGAGTAAGGAATAGAAGACTGACCACAAAACCAGGAAAATATGGGTTTAAGTCTGTGACCCTGATTAAGTCATTTATTCTCTTAAGATTCTAGACAACTGTCTTAAGCCTAAGATGGAGAGAAGGCATTGACCTGAATTAATAGGATTTTCCCCATCTGAGAGTTCCCTATATCAGTGAAGTCATACCTTTAGTTCCTAACCCTATCCCTATTTGCTCTAATAGTAGCCACCAATGACCCTCTTAGGGTTAGCCCTCATCCAAGGCCCTCTGAAGAAAGATGACACTTTTGTATATATCTCCCATCGATTCCTTTCTAGGGATAGAAATTATTCTGCATAGGTCTTACAGATAACTCTTTTAACCCTTCTCTTAAAGATCTCCATGGTTTTGGGAACACAGAAATCCTATCCTCCTTGATATGTTTGATTAGCCTAAGGTATACTCACTTGTTGTTTTCCAAAGCTAGTTGGAGTTAGGTCTCATCACCTGTGTCTAAGTTAATGTTTCTGCCTATTTTGATTAGTGGCTATATGTCTGGTGATAGACAAAATATTTCTATGGACTCTTTCTATATCACATCAATTTTCTCCACTAGCCAAAAGCAGACTCACTTTCCCTTCTTGCTTCAAAATCCTCATTATCCTTTATGTAGCTTCCCACTAAATTCCCATTTCCAATCTACATAGCTCTAATCATTTTTTATGGAAGGTAACTTAATGATGTTTACTTAGGTCAATGACTTAATTAATATTTTCCTGGTTCAGGTTACCAGCTTGATCTACTTTGCCAGCCACTTTTTTGTGACTCATCACTCAGATTTTTTTCAAGGAGCATGGCCTTCCAACCTGTCAAAGTGCACAAAGTAGCAGCCATCCCTAATGCTCCTTCACTTAACAGCAGGAAATAATAGACATAACAGAGGCAGAAAACTGCCTTACCATGTTCTTATGCTTTGAGGACATAGTAAAGCAGGTTTTTTGGCTCTATTATGTCTTTCCTTTCCTCTTCTGAAATGGAATATTAGAGATAACTACACTGTGAGCTTTGAAATGTTGGAAAAGTGACTCCCAGAGGTTTAGGAACTGGATTCCATATCAGCATTTTCCAGTAGCCAAGCCTTAGAACAACCAGAGGAAAGACTTGCTTGAATGGAAATACTCATCCATTGGCTATGCCACTTTCAAAAGTGAGCTTGGAGTGGGAAGGCAAATGCTTGGTAGCAACTACTTTAAGTTTAAGCTCACTTTCCCCAGGGACAGGTATGGTAGAGACAACAGTATGCTCCTGGTGTTGTGGAAATTTTTTTGTACTTTTGTTCTTTGTTTAGCTTATCAGTGAAATATCCATTTTAATAATTAAATTGATAGTAAAGCATCAATCCATAGTAATGATTATATTGAGGAGATACCAACTGGCTCTGATTAGGTGATATGGATGAGATAATTGGCAACTGACATTAGGGATAACATACTGAAATGAGAGCTTGAGCCAATTGCAGCAAAAAAATAAATAAATATATTAATTAATTAATTAATTATAAATAAATAAAATAAAAATAGAAGTGTCCCTCTAGAGCCTTGAGGGGAAGATGTAATCAGTCTTACTCTGGGTACAAGTGATAGTTGGAATAATGATCCCCAGAGTCTATGTATACAATACTTACATGTGTACATGTCTCCCCCAATTTAATATAAGTTTTTTGAGGTTCAAGATTTATATTGTTTTTGTCTTTGTATTCTCAGTGCCCAGGACAGGGCACATCACAGAGTATGTGCTTAATAAATGCTTTCTTGTTGATTGATTGATTAAGGATTAGTATCAGTGTGAATTTATACTGAATATGTTTATGATGTCTTATCTAACTTTCCATTTCAAAGAACACTTATTCCAAGTATTCCATTGGACTCTCTACTTCCAATAAAGAGAAGGATGGGAAAACAAAGTGATACAAAGTGAAATAAGCAGAACCAATAAAACAATGTAGATACAATGACTACAAGAATGGAAATGGAAACAATCAAATAAAAAATGAAACTTATGTAATTCTTTTTTATCTTTTTTTATTTTAGACAAATACTAAAACAAATACATAAGAAAAGAAAAAGAAATATTATAAACTTAAATATAAAATAAAAAGGAAAAAATGTCGTGTGCACAACATAACACAGGAGAAGATTCAGAATATACAGCAATAACTTTCCATTTCAAGAAAGGCCATATATTAAATACTCTGTGTTATGTTGAAAATTGTCTATCTTTTCTTTACTTCTTTGTAGGTTTTCTTTTTTTCTATGCTGTACATTTTTTACTTTGTTCTTTTTCTCCCTTCCTCTCCCCTTGCCCCCCAGGCTATAATTAAGCATGGATATATTTATATATAGATATTGATATATACATGCATGTATACATATATACACATAGATACATACATATAAAGATAAATTTCCTAAAAGATTCTACTCTTAATCTTTATTTTTATGTTTGCAAATATCTCTTTTTTCCTGTCTCTCCTAAATCCTCTATTTTACTTCTTACCACTACCTTGCCCTCCTATTACTTAATCTACCCCACTACAACAATCCCTCCCTTATGCTCTCCTTCCCCTAAATCAAAACACCCTTTTTGTACACCCCTTTGACCTATTCCCTCACCCTCCTCTCTAAAGATCCCTCGTTTATCCTCCCAAGAATCCCTCTTTTCTCCTCCCATTCCCATTGATCTAAACACCCTTCTATATTCCCCTTTTAACCTATTCCCTCACCCTCCCCTCTAAAAATCCCTTCTTTATCCTCTCTTCCCTCCCTATTCCCTTAGTGTTTTATTTCTTTCTAAATTTAGAAGACTTTTATACTCTTCTAGATGTATATATATTTTCCCCTCTTGAGCCCATTCCTGATGAAAATAGCTTTCCAGAACTAACAGCTCCCCACCCCCCATCTAATTCCTTTGTATTGGTTCTTCTTCTAGCTCTTCATTTGTATAAGACGATTACACTTTTAGCTGTTCTTTAATGGTTTTATTTTTTGAAGTCATAATATACTTAGGTCTGCCCCAACCTTTCTTGTAAGCTACCTAATTACTAATAACAATCTTAGACATAGGTTTTACATTTGACATACATAAAAGGTAAACATACTATACTTATTGAATCCCTTATAATCAGTCTTATGTTACATTATGTTTTTCTTGGCTCTTGTATGTCAAATCTTCTATTAAGTTCAGTTTTTTTTTTAAACAAAGTCCTGAAAGCCTCACAATTCATTAAATGTCCTTTTTTTCTTACTCAGAATTATGCTTAGCTTTGCTGGGCATGATATTTTTGACTGGAAGTCCAGTTCTTTTTCTCTTTAATATATGATGTTCCATGATCTGCAATCTTTTAGTGTCACCACTGCTAGGTCTTGTGTGATTCTAATTGTGGTACACCATACATAAATTTTTTTTTTATTGTTGCTCATAATATTTTGTCCTTGAGCTGGGAGTTTCAGAACTTAACTATAATACTCTTGTGGGTTTTCTTTATAGGATCTCTTTTATGTGGTGATCAGTGGATTTTTTTTTTCTATTTCTACTTTCCCCTTTGTTCTAATGCTTCAAAACATTTTTCTTTAATTATTTCTTATATTATTGTGCCAAGATTCTTTTTATTAATCATAGCTTTCGGGTAGTCTAATTATTCTTATGTTTTCTCTTCTTGATCTGTTCTCCAGATCAGTTGTTTTTCTTATAAGATGTTTCACATTCTCTTCTATTTTCTCATTCTTTATATTTTGCTTTTTAATTTCCTGATCTCTTATAACTTCACTGGCTTCCTCTTGCCCAGTTCTGATTTTCAAGGAGTCGTTTTCTTTCTTAAGATTCTGGATCTTCTTTTCTAATTGGTTGACTTTCATTTCATAATCTTCTTGTTCTTCTTGGATTATTCTTATTTTTCTTTTTAGTTTTTCCTCAGTCTCTCTCATTTGACTTTTAAAGTCTTTTTTAAGTTCTTTGATGAATTCTTTTTGGGCAGTTGACCATTTGACATTACTCTTTGGGGGTAGAAGAGGGTTTTTTTGCTTCAATATCCTCCTCTAAATATGAACCCTGGTCTTCTCTATTCTCATAATAACTTTCTATGGTTGGATTCTTTCTCCTTTGCCTGTGCATTTTTTTGTACTAATAGGTTATTTTTTCTAATCACCTCTAGCCCTGGGGTATGGGGGATGGTGCCTCTTGCCTCAGATCTTCAGTTCTCCTCTCCAGCCTGGAACCAGAGGCAAACCTCCAGCCTCCAGTAAGTGCCCACAGCCAGGGGCATCCTGCCCCACTGCTTCTGCACTCACTGGGAGTGTGCTGGTTCCTTCTTGCCCCTCTGAAGCACAGCTGAGTCTGGAGTTCCTTGTCAGCAGAGGTTCCCTAAATCATCCCCAGCTCAAATGCCCAACTACCCTCACTGTCCCTGGTGTAAAAGTTCCTGTGGCTGGGGCAAAGGCAGCCTCCCAACCCAGCTAACTCCAGGGCTTGCTGCTTGTTGTTTAAGCAATCCCTAGCCTGCAGGTGTTTACTCTTCACAAGGAGGAAACCGCATCCTGAGATTTTTCTTCAGATCTTCTCAGATTGTCCCAGGAGGACTCCAGTTCTGTCCCTACTCTTATTTATTTTCACTTCTCTATGTTTGCCCTGAGGTGCTATTTTATCTCTTTTGTAGAGGAAAATCTTAAGAGCTTAAAATTTTCTGACCTACTCTGCCATCTTCCCAGAATCCTCTTCCAATGTTGTATAATTCTAAGGACCAAACATGTTCTTAGAGAAGAAATTTTTAAAAATGCACCTCCTTCCTTTCTTTACAGAGGTGGGGGACTGTGAGAATAATGAATGTACTATTAGAATTCATTAGTGTATTGATTTTTGTGAATTGCTTTCCTCCCTCCTTCTCTTATTTCTTTGTTAAAAGGGATAGCTCAGACAGAGCAAAGATGCCCAAGTAGAAGCAGCAACCCAGCCAAATTTTCCCAATATTTTGCTCCAAACAACTTTTAAGTAACATCTCAAATCAAATTCTGAAGCAGCAAAGCCAGCAAAAGGTCAGAGTGGGACATTTTCCCAGTCCAAGTCAATTTAGGAGGTCAGACAAGAAACACTGGAGTAAGGGCCAATTTGGAATGCATGCTATGCAGCACCAGTGGGAGGCCTTGGAGGCAGCTGCAACTGTGGTGGTAGCAGCAGCTTCAGGTTCTCTCAACTCAGGTAAGGGATTGGACAACTGGTCAGAAATGGATTTCAGGGGACCCTTTCCTGGCACTAGACTCAGGACTTGGCACTGTTTGCAACTCTATTGCTCAAATGCAGTTACAGGGCAGAGAGCAGTGCTTGTGGTCAGTCACAAGGAAAGAGGGACCCTGATTAGGCAGAGATGAATGCTAGTGCTTGCAACTGCAGGAGAGAAGAGAACTTGGTCACAGTCCCAGGGCTTTGAGGAGTGCTAGCACTTACAGCTGCAGGGGATCAGGGACCCTTTCTAAGTAAGGTCCAGAACACAGACCAGGAGAGAAGTAACCGCACCTCTCTCTGTATCGCACCACCTTGGAATCACCAAAAACTTGCAGACGCTTAGAACTACCTCTGAAAACAGCACTGTGAAACAGCCTGTGAAGCAAACTTGTGCCTCCCCACTCACAAGTAAGGTGAATCCAAATTTAACATAAAGTTCAAAGTAAAAAATAGGCTGGGGAAAATAAGCAAACAACAACAAAAGAACTTGACCATCAAAAGCTACTAGTGTGGCGGGGAAGCCCAAAACAAACTCAGAAGAAGACAACAATATGAAAACTACAAGCAAAGCCTCAAAGCGAAAAAAAAAAAACAATGCAAATTGAACACAACTCCAACAAGAATTCCTGGAAGAACTAAAGAAAGAGATTAGAGTGGCAGAGGAAAAATTGGGAAAAGAAAGTAGAGTGATGCAAGAAAATTATAAAGAGAATTAACAGCTTGGTAAAAGAGGCACAAAAAAATTTATTGGAGAAAATAATAGCTTTAAAAATAGAATTAGCCTAATGCTAAAAGAGGCACAAAAATTCACTGAAGAAAAGAACCCCTCAAAAAGCAGAGTAGGTTAAATGGAAAGGAAGTGCAAAAGCTCATTGAAGAAAATTATTCCTTAAAAATTAGAATTAGGCAAGTAGAAGTTAATGATTTAATAGAACATAAAGAAACAGTCAAAGCCAAAAGAATGAAAATCGGGAGAAAATATGAAACATCTCATTAGAAAAACAACTGACCTGGAAAATAGATCAAGGAGAGATAATATAAAAATTATTGGACTACCTCAAAGCTATGATCAAAGAAAAAGCCTAGACGTTCAAGAAATTATAAAGGAAAATTGCCTAAATATCTTAAATTCAGAGGATAAAATAGAAATTGAAAGAATCCATCAGTCAACTCCTGAGATGCCAAAATGAAAGCTCTTAGGAATAATATGACCAAATTTCAGAGCTCCCAGGTCAAGGAGAATATATTGCAAGCAGCTAGAAAGAAACAATTCAAATATAATGGAGCCATAGTCAAGATCACACAATATTTAGCATTAAAGGAGAAGAGGGTTTGAAATATGATATTCCAGAAGGCAAAGGACTAGAATTGCAATAGAGAATAATGAATCTAGTAAAACTGAATATCATCCTTCAGGGGGAAAAATGGATATTTAATGAAATACAGGACTTTCAAGAATTCCTGAAGAAAAGACCAGAGTTAAACAGAAAATCTGATGTTCAAACATAAGACTCAAAGATGTATAAAAAAGTAAATACGAAAAATAAATCATAAAGGACTCAATAAGGCTAAACTCTTTACATTCTTATATGTGAAGATTGTATGTTTAACACCTGAGATCTTCGTCATTATTAAGGAAGTTAGAAAGATTCTACACAAAGGGCACAGGTATGAATCAATTATGTTGGGGTGATCTAAAAAATAAAAGGATGACAAAGAGGGATGCACTGGGTGAAGGGAGAAGGGAAGGAAGAATGGGGAAAATTATCTCACATAAAGGAGGTGTACAACAAAAAGCTTTTACAGTTGAGGAGAAAAGGGGGAGGGCAGCAAGC
Organism: Vombatus ursinus; assembly: GCF_900497805.2. Lineage (NCBI taxonomy): Eukaryota > Metazoa > Chordata > Mammalia > Diprotodontia > Vombatidae > Vombatus > Vombatus ursinus. Next base: position 3,101,565 of record NW_020941197.1, on the reverse strand, counting down.
AATGTTTGAACCTCACTTTCATCCAAATTGGTTCAAAGAGTCTTTGGGTATAGAAATCTATCTTACCCAAAAGGGAAATAAGATGTGAAAAGGATAAGAAAAAGGTGGGGGGTAGCAAAAGTGAGGGTGGATTAAGGGAAGCAGTGGACAGAAGCAAAACATACTTTTGAGGAAGTTCAGGGTAAAAAGAGAAAGAAAGAAGGACAAATAAAAGAAAACAGGATGGGGGGAAATACACAGTTAGTAATCATAACTGTGAATGAGAACAGGATGAAATTACCCATAAAATGGAAACAGATAGCAGAATGAATTAGAAAACAGCACCCAACAATATATTATTTATGAGATACATACTTGAAACAGAAAGGCACACACAGAGTTAAAATAAGGGGCTGGAGAAGAATCTATAATGCTTCAGCTGAAGTAAAAAAAGTCAGGGGTAGCAATCATTATCTCAGAGAAAGCAAACACGAAAATAAATTCAATTAAAAGATATAATTGGGAAAACTACATTTTGCTAAAAAAGGACCATAAAATATGAAGTAATGTCAAAATATTTTATAGCAATTTTCTCTGATATAGGCCTCATTTCTCAAATCTATAGAGAATTGAGTCAAATTAATAAAAATAGAAGCTATTCCCCAATTGATAAATAGTTAAAAGATATGAAGAGACAGTTTTCAGAAGTCAAAGCTATCCATAGTAATATGAAAAAAAGCTCTGAATTGCTATTGATTAAAGAAACACAAAATAACTCTGAGATACCACCTCATGCCTGTTAGAAAATAGGTACACTAATGAACTATTGATGGAGTTGTGAACTGGTCCAACCATTCTAGAGAACAACTTGGAACTAGGCCCAAAGGGCTATAAAACTGTGCATGACTTTTGACCCAGTAATAGCACTACTAGGTCTGTATCCCAAAGAAATCAAAGAAAAAGAAAAAAAAAGACCTATATATACCAAAATATGTATAACAGCACTTTTGTGTTGGCAGAGAACTAGAAACTGAGGAGATGCCCATCAATTGGGGAATAGCTAACAAATTGTGGTATATGATTAAGATGGAATGCTATCATGCTATAAGGAATGATGAGGGGGGATGGTTTCAGAAAAACCTTATATGAACTGATTCAAAGTGAAGTGAGCAGAACCAGGAGATGATTGTACACAGGAACAGCAATATTGTAATGATGATCAACTATGAAAAACTTAGCCACTCCAGTCAATACAATGATCCAAGACAATTCTGAAGGATTTATAATGAAAAATGTTATCCACCTCCAGAGACAGAACTGATGAAGCTGAATGGAAATTCAAGTATAATTTTCACACTTTCTTTGTTTTTCTTGTTTTTTGTGACATGACTAATATGAAAAAATATTTTGCATTATTTTATTGTATAATTGATATCATATTACTTGCCTTCTCAATGGTTCAGGGAAGAGTTGGAAGGACAGAGAGAATTTGGAACTCATTTTTTTTAAAAGATTAAAATAAATATTTTTTTTAAATGGGGGATGGTTCTCTGGGCAGAGTAAGGGAAAGGTATATATTTGGAAATGAAGCAGATTTTAAAAAAAGATGTCAGTAAGAAAATTTTAATATAAAATGTGTAAACCTCCTAAGAGCAGAGACCATGTCCTTTAAAGTTTTTTGTGTTCCCAAAGTCTAACACAATGCCTATCATATAAATGTCGTTAATTTTTTAAAATTGAAGTTAGTCATCAATAATAGTTTTGATCAGATGCTTTAGTTTTTCTCCTCAGTTTGGATTTATCAGATTCTGGAAAAAATGAATACTCTTTTAGTGTTAACTTTTTTTATACATGAACAGAACTGGCTTTAGTAAAATTGTTGAGTTGATTTGTTTTCTGCACCCATGTATCTATCCTTCGACCTTTCAGAGTGTTCCTCCATCCAAGCACCATTGTGCAGTCCCATCTGCCTAGATTCTCTCCTGCCCAAAATATTTTTCTGGACTTCTCCTCTCCTCATTCATTCAATAAACATTTATTGACACTCATTCTGTTCAATGCACTGCAAGGAATGAGAGAGAGATACAGCTACGGTGTCCTCAAGGAACTTCTAGTAAGGGGGAGGAAAAAAAAAACAAATATAACACAAGAACAACAGAAAGATACATAATAATTCATTATGAGGAATTTATTATTAATAATAATAATGATAAAGTACCAACATGACTCACTTAATGGTGCTAACTAGTTCTAAGAAAGCACAATTTTAGGCAAAATGACAGTGCAAGGGGCAGTTAGCTACACATTATACACATAAGTAGAATCTCATGCCAGCCCCTCTTTCTAAGAGTCAGAAACTGATTTTAATACAAATGTATGATCAATAGGACATCAAAATTTTTCCAAGCATTCTTTAGTTCCAAAAAATTTTTTGCTTTGTAGGTCTATTGCTCATTGTATCAGAGTATACTAAATATCTTGGCAAGCTCAGATAGAAAGTGTAAGGTTAAAAGGTGGATTATTGCCAAGATTTTGGTTTTGTCATAATATAAACAGCATGCTAAGGATTAAAATGATTACCCATGTTTCTCTGTTCTTGCCTGGGACTTCTGCCTGAATAAGAGTCCAATTTATAAGGAAGAATTGTGCCATCTTAACAGATGGCCTTACATGTAAACAGCCAAAAGAACAGGGAGATTTGGAAATCTATATATCACTGTGTGTTATATAATGGAATGCTTTATGCAAATACATAAAGAAGCATTTATGGATAATTCAGTGACTGAAAAAGTACCACTAGTAACTAAACAAATAAACAAACAAACAAAATAAAACCTTAAAGTTCAATATGGCATATAGAAAGCACATCGAGCACCAGTGGACCTAGGTTTTAGCCCTGGTTTTGCCATTTCTAAGTACACGACTTTGGCCAAGTCATTTAACCTCTCTGTGACTCAATTTTCCCAATTATAAAATGAAGATATTAATATCTACCCTGCCTACATCACAGACTCATAAAAGATGTGTAAGACAAAAATCAATTGTACAATACAATGTATTATCAATTCAATCTGACAAGTTACTTTAAATAAATTTCTTACAAGTCTTCAGTCTCTGAAGAAGAAAAGATGTGTTACCAAAAGGGCATAATTAGGTTAAAACATATTACCAGTCAAGAATTGTATAATCAGTAGTATAGAGGATGTTATCAAAGACTTATATAAGTGTAAAAAGAAGGTGGGCCAGTCTTGTGGTGAGTGTGAGAGAGAACCAAAGCACAGTCCGTATGTTCCACTGGCATCTATGTAACATCAAGAGAAGAGGAGGAAGCCCCAAATACTTTAGCTGGGTCCTTTATGAAGGGTGAATAGGAGTACTTGGATAAGAGTGATGCATAATAAGTTGTCATAAATCTGTCGTGATGAGCACCATTGGAAAGAGTTCCCATATCAGTAAATTCATAGATCCATTAAAGTACCTTGCCTTTAGCTGAAAAGAACTCTGTCAACATTATTTGCTGTTATAGTAGACAATTTGTGCCTCTAGGTCTCAATTGGTACAAATAATTAATCCAATGAAGAACCCAATTTTGTATTTATATTATTCAAAGTTGCAATTATGTAAAATATGGTCATTGGTTCCAGCCCAATGGAAATAATCAGTATGAATGGGAATAATGCATCTACTTCATGGGATTCCTTAATCCATGATTTTGACACCGATGTTGACCTAGAGTTATTTTCTTTCTAGCTGCCAATAATAGCGCATTTAAAAAAAATCAAAATAACACATAGCCTCAACAAGAAATAATGAATAGAAGACAAGCTTTGGAATTAAGAATACCAAAGATCAAGTTCTGCCTCTGACATATACAAGCTATGTGCCAATGAGCAAATTCCTTAACCCCTCAGTTTCCTGGGCAAGATTGTAAACTTCAGATGAATTTCTATGATGGGACAAAGAATTTAGAATAGTATTTTTCACTCTTTGAAGTCTAATTTTCAATAGAATGGATATGTTTAATAAGATGTAGTAAAATAGATACTTGAACTTGTTAGCTAATTGTTAAGAACAATCATTATGCAATAACTAGGAGTTTGTCTTTTCTTTCTCCATTAGAGACTAATGGAAATGCTCATCATGGGAGACCATTGAGGAAAGAAAGGTTTAGGATGGGCAGGGCAACAGATGACTTTCTTCAAACTGTTAGGGCCACATACTCTTTTTAGCCTTAATCACTGAAATGGCATTGCCTCAGTCAAACTGAGACCTGTTAACAACTTTAGCTTAAAAAGGCCAAGATCCCCACTGCATCCTAAGCCATCTCCAGTCATCCTGATCTATCTCTTGCCACTGGAATTAGATGGCTCTGGAGGAGAAAGTGAGGCTGGTGACTTTGCACAGCTCACCCTCACTTAAATCCAATTCACTTGCATGTCACGTCATCACCTCCCTGATGTCATGGCCGTCTTTGAGAATGAAGGACAACAATAACTGGGCCACAGAGACCACAACAGAGGGACCTTCATATTAAATCCTCAAGTTTGCAAAATTTTAAGATGAGTGATGCTCTTGGCCAATCAAAAACCAGCTTGTATAGCATGACCAACACAAGAGCTGGAACAACTGTGTGAGTGGGATGATTATAATTAAGGCTACAAAAAAGCAACCCACTCATCAATACACTATCTACACCTGCTCCTTCTCCTCTTCAAGAAGCTTCAAAAACCTCTTGAACATGCTAATTTATTTTCATCATTCTTTCTCTTTAATCCAGAGTGAGAAAACATTGCTTGATGCTATTCTGGTTTTTAAGGAGTGATGATAAGACTTTAATCCAGAAAAAAAAATATGGCTACTGTGAGTATTGGATGACTCCCTTTCCCTTGCTTATTTTCATTTCCCATGCCTGTATCTTTGAGGTCCTAGAAAAACTAAGTGGCCTGAAACATTTTCTCTTTTTTTTTTCTTTTTCAAAATTCCTTAAGTCATAAAAAGTCTAATCAATGCAATGGTCAACCATGATTCTGAAGGACCTATAATGAAATATGCTACCCATCTCCTGCCAGAGAGGTGATGGACTTAAAACACAAACTGAGAAATATATGTTGGTACCTGGCCAATGTGGTAATTTATTTTGCTTGACTATGTGTACTTGTTACAAGGGTTTTCTTTTTCTTTTTTTTCCCAATGGGTGAGGGGAAGGAGGGATAGCAAATTAATGATTATTAATTGAAAAGAAGAGTTTTAATCTTTAAGTCATTGTCTTCTGGCAGGAAGAAGATAGTACTGTCTTCTCTATTACTCAATAGCCATCGCTGACAGCTACAGAGTGCTTAATTTTTTAAAAATCCATTTGTCAAGGTTTTAAAGGTGTTTATATTCCTGAACCTTCTCCATTCTTTGGCAGGCTTCTCACCCTGAAAGATACCTCTTCTCTATGACCTTGAGACTCTGGAAGGTCCTTTTACTCCTTTGGTGAAATCTTTTAATTGGTGAGTTCTTCTCAGAGCCTCCATTTCAAAGTAATGTCCAGGATATCACTATGATCATATCTTTTACTCTTCTCAATTTTCTCTTGAAATTCTGGAGAATGTCTCTACAAGTGCCTTCCTTCCTTCTGTCCAGCTTTATGCCAATTTTCATCCCCATATTCTGTGGTGTCTTCCTCAGTTAGAACATAAGCTCTTTGAGGACTGGGACTGTCTTTCTTTTTGCTTGTATTTGCATTCATAGCACTTAGTATTATGTGCTTAGTGAATGTTTGCTGACTTGTTGACAGTCAACAAATAGCAAAGGTCAATGAAAGATTTCCTGGAAGAAGAAAGCTCACTTTAGCTTGGGAAGGAGAACATTCTGACAGCTCTGTTTTTAGTCTTGGACAATAGCTCCAGAGGATAAGCCTGTTCTATTTACTATTAATGCAGCCAACTCATTATCTGGGTTATTTTAAGCTGGGGCCAACCATAAACATAAGAAGATTTTTCTACAATGTGAATGCAGACCTTCGTACATCATCATCAGATAGCAAGTCATTTACTTACTTTGCCATGGAATCTAAATGAAGATCATCCAAAGCAGTCTCAATGAGCTGGTGGATTTGTATATTTGCTTCCCAGGGCTCAGAGTAAATTAAGGCAAATGCATCAAAATTGTGCATGATGAACTTCCTGAGAGTCCTATTTAAACCAATTGTATTCATCAGATGATAAAAACAAAAGATAATGTGGAACTTTTTGATGGTAAGGATGATAGAGCATGTGCCCAATGTGTCATTCCTGATGGTTAGCAAGTTATTTAAACCTCTCTATCCCTCAGTTTTCTGATATAAGATGGAAGGAGGAAAAAGGTAGATGGCATTTGAAAGTGCCTTTTACCTCTGTGGTAAGAAAAGGAAATTAAGGAATAGTAGAACTGAATATTCTCTTAAAACTATTTGATTACTGCCTTTTGTTCAAGAAAGCAGTGTGACATAATAGAGTATTGGATTTGGAATCAGGAAGACTAGGTTTTAAATCCCATGTGCAATACTTACTAACTGTGTGATGCTGGGTAAGTCACAACTTCTCTAAAACTCAGTATCCTCATCTATAAAACAGTATTAGTTATAATAATAGCTAACATTTATAAGATGCTTACTTTGCACCAGCCACTATGCTAAATGTTTTACAGTTATCTCATTTGATCCTCACAACAATCCTGGAATGTAGGTACTAGTATTATCCTCATTTTACATAGGAGGAAACTGAGGCAAACAGGTTAAATAACTTCCTCAAGATCACATAGCAACTAAGTGTCTGAAGTAGGATTTGAGCTCAAGTCTTCTTGACTCCAGTTATGGTGCTGTATCCACTGCACCCTAGGAGCAGGAGTAAATGGCACTTACCTCAAAGGAATGTTGTGTAGTTTAGAAGAGACAATGTGTGTATGTAGTATAAATATCAGCAATTATTTGTACAACTTACTTATTTCTCAGTGTACGATTTGCCACATTCAAAACAATGAATGCTTCCTTATAACAAAGAAAAATAAGTAACAATAACTGATAGAATGACTGTGCCTGATAATGTCCACAAAATTCTGTTTTTATGTTCTCCTTTATCATTGCTGACAAGAGGGAAGAATATTTCATTACCTGTTTGCTGGGACTAACATTAGTTACTATAATTACTCAGATTTTGGCTTTATTTTCCCTTAATTGTAATTATTATGTATATTATTTTGCTTTTGCTTTCTTTGTCTTGGATCAGTTCATTCAACTCTTCCCATATATCTGTGATTTCCTTATAATGCAATAGTTATGCAAATTACCTTATTTTTTGTAAATACTCCATTTATTTCCTCTCTTCCATATATTTCCTTATATGTAAACTGTCATACAGAAGCATTTTTTAATTTTGGGAAAATGATGCAGTTTAGATCGTGTTGGCTCTGACTTAGGGAATAACCATAAATTGTCTAATATAAAGAGGTATCTATGATTATAACCAATTAGTTCTGTTGACTATAGCAGTGGTCTCCAAATATTTTGAGTCAGAAACTGCATCAGGAAAAAAAATGAGTATACATTTTGAATGTATCTATATTTACTAATTGGGATGTTACTAATTTTAATTACTAATTTAAAAATAATGTATACCATATTAATAATTAAACACATTATAAAAATTTACACAAAAATAATTAAAACAGATGGGATGATAAAGGAATAATGTTTTGGAAATATTGCTTTATTTATTAGCAATACAAAAACATTTTGCTCTAACTAAAATTATTAAAATTATTTTAATAAGAATAATAACACTAAAATCTTTAGCATTTAGTGATACAGCAAGTCAAAGATCTGGTTCTAAGTTCAGTTTATTTCTATATATATAGATGTCATAGCTGGAAACAATTTTACAAAGATAACTCAGTTCCAAGAGGGTGAATGCATCATTGGCTGTGCTTATTAAATCATGATACTTTTTTCAATTCCATCCACTTATGTTTGTTGAAATTCAGCCAGTAAATTTTTATCTTCCTTGAAGTCAATCAATTATTTTTCTTTTAACAACTATTAGGAAGATATTGCATATTTATATTTTTTAAACAAAGTCTTCATTTCAATTAAAAATCTGTTTCCAAGGTACTTTAAGTGTGAAGCATTTATAAGTGACATACTTACATTGTATTCAGCAACACTGAAAGAAGAAAGTAAATATTCAGGAGGAGAAAACAGTCAACAGTGTCAAATTTTACAGAGAGGTCAAGAAAGATAACGACTAAAAAGGTCCATCACTTTGGCAAGTAAGAACCTTTGGAGGAAGCAGCTTCTGTTGATGAAGAGTCAAGGATTACAATGAGAATAAAAACCCGGGAGACTGGAAGGATGATGGTGTTCTAGGAGGAAATGTAGAAGTTTGGGAGAGAGGTGAGTTTGGAGTCAAAGATTCATTAGATCTTCAGTGCATTGAACATGTATGCCTACTCACTCTTTCCCTCTAGAGAAAGGAGAAAGTGGGAGTTACCAGCCACTTTTCCAGCACAAAAACTGCCTTCTGAGTGGTATCTAGTACCCAAAGGTGATCTGGAGGTCAAGGTATGAGTACCCTAAAGTGAAAGGGGTAATTTTTCCTATTGCTGCCACTGGGGCACCTGCATTGAGGTTAGTTTATAACTGCCCTAAAGAACCAATATGGGCAGCAGGGAGCCATAGGAAGCCAGGGACAGAGAAGGGGAAGTAGAGGAATATTGAACTATAAGACAAAGAGGGTGGCACAATTGTGTTGGAGACAACCTATGGTTGGAAATTGCAAAGGGTGAGATGTGATCCATTCTGAATGGGTAATTATATACCTTGGGATTGGGTTACAATCTCTTTGAGGTCATGGCACAGATCTACTTTGGGAACCATTAGACTAGAGAATGTTAATAATAAGGTTTTGGAAATGTATTTAACTAGATAGTCAGCAAGTCAATCCTGAAACTATTAATGCCATGTTGCTTGTTAGCTATTTAATGGACAGCCTCTACTAGAATTAAATGATCAGTAAAGGGGGTCACTTCTGGGCAGGGTGACAAGATTTCCACTCAAAGACAGATGAAGTACTTTTCCAATTCTTTTCTGCCCTTTATGTGAGCAGATTCAGAATAGATGAAACCTGGCAAGGGGACAGAAAATAGAATTTCAACCTCACACTCCAAGAAGATCTCAAAGGCAAGAGTAACATAAAGAAAATGAACCTTAAAGCCTAAATATATGTCCTTTGTTGGAAGTGCTAGGAGGGGAAACTGGGAACGGGGGGTAGAAAATGACCTTTGTTGAACTCTCTTATATGTGCCTTCTGACCAAATGGGAAGATTAATTTAGTGGGGTGTGGGAGAGTCAGAAATAAAACTTCTCTTCTTTTTGCCAGAGGATCATGAGGAATAGCTCATGTGGTTGTCACTCTCCTTCTCTCTTTTTCTCCTTTTCTCCCTCTCCCCCTTTTTCATTCTTCTCCTGCCTCACTTGCATGTCTATTTCTTCTATTTCTCCCTCCCCCAGTTTTCCTCTTTATCCCTCTCTGCAAAAACTTAGGTTATGGAGCATTTCTACACTTGTCCATCCATTTAAGAGGTCAAGTCTTGCTTTCTAACTTATTCTTTCTCTTCAATCTCCCTCTATTCTCTTATAGAATCATAAATTTAGGGGAGGTAGATTAGAGAAATCCCTGAACAATTTGAAAAATATGCTGGGCAAACTGAGATTTCTTGGGGTGGAGAATTTGGAGGCCATTGATGATATGCAAAAACCTCCTGATTGGATGAATAAGGATCAGTCACCCTTCATCATCCAAAAAAGGCAAAGATGGTGACACTTTCTGGAAGGTTCTTGTGGACTTATTTTTTACCCTTTCCCTTTTGCCTTCTTCCAAAGTTCACCAATGGGCATGGCAAAGATCCCTCTCTTCCCCACATCCATTACCACAAATCATTCTCATGCCTATTACTGAACTTTGGAAGAAGGCAAAAGAGAATTGCTTTGAAGCTAACAACCCAAAGAGTTCTTGAGTTTGAAGGTATGGGCACCAAACCAAATTTAGAGCAAGATTTCCTTAGATGAAACCTGTAGTTTCTCAGCCCCTCAGGCAGTATGAAATGAGTGACTATGGAAGAGGCTCCTTTACCCAAAATATCACACACACACACACACACACACACATACACACACACACACACACACACACACACAAACTGGACTGCCTCAGGGCGTGAACTTCTGCCTTTGGGAGCTATACCTCTCAATCAACATACTGGCACAAATTTTATTTATCCAACATTTTGTGATAGATATTGTAACATAATTGTTCAAATATCAAGATAAGGACAACACTCTGCTTTAGATGATCCTCTGCTAAGAGCTTCACTTTTTGGGGGGAGGCATTTCCATAGGGAAATTCCATTTAATCCCCTATTAATTTAGCACAAGAAATTGAAGAAAAGAATGAGGCACTGGAAAGGAAAAAATAACCATCTAAGAATGGAAGTGGCTCCCACCCTCTTCTAGCACAAACTGGAACTAGAAGTAGATGGCAGCCATGCCTAAGAGATCAGATCAGCCTGTCTTCTAACATCTTAACTTTATTTAGAGTTCAATTATGGTCCCACAGTATCCCTTTCATGACTTTAACTGATGCACTGTACAAATGAGATATAAATTAATACAACAAAATCCCCTGAACCCCTAATTCTATTCCATTCCATTTAATCCCAATGAACATTCCATTTCTCACTCAGGTCTTCCAATTTACTCACCTCTGGACTTATTTCTTGACCTACCTGAAACACTACTTCTTTTCCTTGTAGATATCCTATATAAATATATCTGGCAAATTTAAAAACCAGAGTGTACACAATGATAGAGATAAAGGATCCCACTTCATATGGGGTAAAATTTATTTTGATCAAAAGCATTAATATCTAGTGGCCAAAATTCTTAGTCTAGAAGGTTTTTAAAGCCTATTTTTTCTATTAAACAAGCCTTATCTCCTCCTGCCTGTTACCCTCTCCCTTCTATCCTGCCCTACCCAACCCCCATCTCTGGAAACCTAGCTGACTGGCACATTCTTGACTGTTACCTAAGAGGTAAGAAAATAATCAGATGCCTTTGAGTTGGATTATTCCTCTGCCTATAAAACATTTGGTAACCAAGCTGCTGTCTGATCTGCCCTGAATCATGCACTCATGAGTCCCAGTGAGAGTTTCGTATAGGCATAATCCAAGTTCTGGAATCATTTTCATATAGGACCATTCTAGATTCCCTTTTCCTGCCATTGCCTGAAGACCATGGTGCCCAACATTTCCTGGAAACTTCCTTAGTTGTATCTCTACCCTAACCTTTTCTAGTCTTGCTTTGGAAATGTCCATGATCTACTCTAACACCCAGTACTTTCCTCATTATCCATGACTTCCAGTCCCTTAGGTGTCTCTGTTTAAGTTACACGGGCTTTCCTTGAAGGCAACAAATAAAAGTACTTGTTCCTGGCCCATCTGAATTTGGTGTCACATGTCCAAGTTCCACCATTTACTACTTGTGGAACCATGAGCAAGTAGCAACCTCTTAGGGCCTCTGCTTTCTCATTTGTAAAATGAGGAGGTAGGACTAGACAAACTGGTTTTAGGATCTAATTTGTCTCAACAACAAACCCCAACAGAGCCTCTTTATACTTAGGAGGAATGGTTCTACACGAAGCCTTTCTACTGTTGCTTGGTATAGGATCTGACACAGATTATTCTCTGCTAGTAAAATCTTGGAGATCCAATAGTCACCTCCATATACCAATAAAACTCTTTGGGGCAGCTGGGTGATGCAGTGAATAGAGCTCTAGCCTTGGAGTCAGGAGGACCTGAGTTCAAATCCAGCCTCAGAAACTTAACACTTCCTAGCTTTATGACCCTGGGCAAGTCACTTAACCCTGACTGCCTCCCCAAAAAGCAAAAACAAACAAACAAACAAACAAATAAAAAACTCTTGGTGGTACAGTGGAAAACATGTTGGATTTAATGTCAGGGAACCTCAGATAAAATTCCAGACTAGCTTCTTAGTACATGTGTGGCCTTAATTTCTATGTGCCTCAATTTCCTCATCTATAAAATGAAGGGGTCTGACTAAATGACTTTAAACTTTAAATCTTTGGTCCTTTGATCTCTCTAAGTATTAATTAAAATACAACTACCATGGGAAGGATAATACATTAAGCCATCAATGAAGGTTAACACCTTAGCCCAACTTCCTTCATCAGTTTGTCTCCCCAGTGGGATAGCTCAGAATATGACACACACAAAAAGATCGTTTACAATAGGGGGTCTAGTGCAGGAGTATATATGAGTAGGCCAGGTGAAAGTCATCAGTGGGGAAGCTCAGGATGGGTAGAGGTCATATTGCCAAAAAGGAAAAAAGAGGTGTTGGAATGGGAGGTGGTGGGATGTTGAAGACAGGGTTTGCCATTTCCACGGTTTTTCTTTTGCCTTGTATATGGTGATGTATGTATCACTATTATTCTTTATGATGTATATTTTCATTTTTAAAATTCTTAATTTGAAATTTCTCATCTATTTTTCTTAGTAAAAAATATGTAAGTGATAGCCCTTCTTAAATTTTGGTGACATTTGTTTGTTTTATTACAGCCCCTAAGCATCTGTGATGATACATTCATTTTTCTCAAAGAAAGTCTGATGAGCCTTAAACAGCCTCACAATGGCAAAGATGGAATATTGTTGAAAAGGAAAAAAAAAAACAAAACAGAGGCCAGAAGATGAGCAGCAGAGTGGAGAGAATCTCTTCCCAATCCCTGCATACCATCTAGGACCATCCTGCTTATCCCTAAGGAACAAACAGAATCAAAGGCCAAAGATATTTGGGCGATGTATATTGATTGGTTAATTTCCATTCTTGAAAAGTCAGTCCCATCATCAAAGTGTCCCTTGGAGGTAGAGAAAATAGGCTGTCATGGGAACTATGATACTTCTCCTCCTGAACCCCAGGTTGTTGTTATTTAGTCATTTTGAGTCACTTACGACTCTTCCTGACCCCTTTTAGAGGTTTTCTTGGCAAAGATACTAGAGTAGTTTGCCATTTCCTTCTTCAGCTCATTTTACAGATGAGCAAACTCAAGATAACAGGGTTAAGTGACTTGTCCCAGGGTCACACAGCTAGTAAGTGTCCACGGCTGGATTTGAAATCAAGTCTTCCTGCCTGCAGGTCCAGCACTCTATCCACTGTGCCACCTAGCTGCCCAACCTTAAGAGTCAGAACATAAAAGGCAATTTTTCCAGTATACAGTGAATCAACAAGGCTTTATAGTGTATACAGCATGGGGTCAATGAAGGCTACTATTGTTACACGTTCTTTATCTAACAAAGGGGCAATTATAAGTGCTTTGAGAACAATGATCCTTGAAGCCAAAGGGAACTTTGGATATCTCTTTTGTCCTTTAGTCTGCTCCTTGCCCTAGGTATGAAAGGAAAAAAAAAAGTTCTATAATATTATAGAGGCTTTCAAATAGTTGAAATGAGATTTTGATTAAGATAATAGAGCTAGAGATGGAAGGGTCCTCAGAGGCTATTTAGGTCAATCCTCTAATTTTACCAATGAGGAAACAAAGGCCCAGATTACTCAAGTGACTTGCTTTAAGTACTATAAGTAATAAGAATCAGGGCCAGATTTAGTGGCTAGAACAAGGGACTTGGAATCAGAAGACCTGGCTTCAAATCCTGATTCAGACATTTATTAGTGGTGTGACTCAATTAACTTAAACTCTCTGTGCCTCAGTTTTCTCATCTGTAAAATGAGGATAATAATAGCCCCTACCTCAGAGGATTGCTCTGGGGAACAAATGAGTATGTAGAACATTTTGTGAATCTTAAAACAATTTATAAATACTTGTCATTATTGGCTACTATTATTAAAATGAGGTCATAAGATCATAGGCTAATAGATTTAAAATTTAAGGAAACCTTAGATGTCATCTACGTTCATTGGATGCTTAGAGATCATCTTTTCCAACCTCCTCACTTTAGAGTTGAGGAAACTGAATCACAGAGTGTAACTTGTCCAAAGTCACAGAAGTAGTAAGAGGCAAAACCAGGATTTGAACATGGATCCTTTGGTTGTAAACTCACACTACCTCACAGCTCTTGGAATTTTACTTTTCTTGTATTAGTAGGCCAAAATTTTGTATTCTGAAATGAAACAATTAAAATGGACAGTGTAGAGTAGTCTGTGCCATTAGGCTCTTCCCCAAAGCAGAGTGGGTAGTGCCTCTGATTAAAACTCACCACCCCAAAGACACTGAGAATCACTTGAATGAGGGTTCTGCAAAAGTTTGGTTCCTCTGATGGCATCTGAATACAGACTGAAACATACTATTTTTTACTTTCTTTCATTTTTTTTTTTTAGTTTGAGCTTTCTTCTATAAAATCACTAATATGGAAATATGTTTTACTTGATTGCACATGTGTAACCTGTATCAGATTGCTTACTATCTCAGGGAGAGGAGAGGGGAGGAAAGGAACGATAGAATTTGGAACTCAAAACTTAATAAAAAATAATGTTAAAAATTATTTTTATATGTAATTGGGGTGAATAAAATATTTTTTCAAAAAGTTTGATCTTTTTGTGGTTTCACTGGTTATGAAAAGCAATTGAAATCTCTTCTATATGCAGTGAAGCAAAGCACTATAATTAATGTACTATTGATGTGAGTTTCCTTTGCTAGAATTTTTTAAAAAGAACGTATTTGCCAAGGAAAATGCAGGTTTAAATGAGTACATACTATGAATAATGCATATGTACAAAATGTGTCTTCGCTTTTCATCAAGGTTTAAGAGTTAATTGTGGTAAATTCCCATTGTAATGATGAGGATAATGAAATGTTCCTCATACAATAAGAGTATCTTTAAGAAAACTTTCTGCCAGCACCTTCCCAGTCCTTCCAGCAAATGTCTCCATTTTCTTCCAATGTTCCTCTTCCCCAGAGCAAAGCTGCCAATTCTCCTGGAAATCCTCCTTTTGCAACTGAGCCATGATTTCTCTATCATTGGTATCATAGCCTCCCTCTTTTGAGATCAGGCTTTGTCAGGCTAGACTGATGATTAAATCTTAAGATTTAATCTTGACCTTTAATATGATTCAGAGAAGAACTGTGCCCCAAGGTAGATGAGACAGCTGTGGAAAACCCTAAACACATAATACGAACTTTAACATTCTCAAATTTAATGTTATTTGTGGAGTTTTCTCATGTTTGTTTATCCACACAGCTCTTTATCATTGCCAACAGACATGACAACTACCCAGTTTAGTACATAAATGGATTGAATATTTTCCCTATTTTTTGTTATTCATGAGATTTCTGGTCATTCATTTTTTAACCATGAAGATTTCATCATTAATTTAATACATTTTATCTAGAGATGGCCTCTGTGGCATTTCAAGTGTGCTTTCATTAAAAGTGACGCTGTAGACTTAAAGTGTTAGTCCTCCTCTATTTTTCTCTCGTTTTCATCTATTTTTTTCATTCTTTTGTTTCTGTTTGACTGATTCTTGTTCTCTCAAAAAGCCATTAGCTTCCATTTGCCCAATTCTAATTTTTAGCAAATTGTTTTCTACTATTAGATTTTGTACCTCCTTCCTCATTTGGACCATTGTATTTTTTAGGGACTTGTTTTCTTCAATGTGCTTATTTCCAGTTGGCCAATTGTATTTCTAAGGACTTGTTTTCTATGGTTAATTTTTGTCTTTCCTTTTCCAAGCTATTGACTCTCTCTTGCATACCTCTCATTTCTTTTCCCATTTTTTCTTCTACCTCTTTCATTTGACTTTTAAAATCCTTCTTGAGTTCTTCTAAGAAGGCCTTTTGGGCTTCAGACCAGTTCCTATTCCCTTTTGATGTTGCAGATGTGGGTTTATTGACAATGTTGTCTTCTTTAGAATTTCTGCCTTGATCTTCACTGTTCCCATAATATGAAACTATTGTACATTTCTTTTTGTTCATGATGTTTGCTTATTTCCTGGCCTTTAAGGAGATTGAGCTCTCCTGCTGGGGAGCAGAGGGCACTGACCCAAGCTTCTTGTGCTGGAAGCCTAGGGCCTGGTCACTGGCTTTGTGTGCTGGGGCCTCCAATGTTGACAGTTGGAGGCTATGGGGTTCTGGCAGCTTACCTGGAATTGGGCTGGAATCAGCAACACTGAAAATCTAGGGGTAGGATTGGGTGGTGTGGCTCTTGGAGATTTCCTGCTCACCTGGGCCTTTCCTTCCTTTCATCTTCTTCAGCAACTTTCAGATGGATGTTGCAGGATATTTATCTGCCTGGGGCCCCTTGGAACCGCTGCTTCCTTTAGTTTTGCTGAGGGACTGGGAGAGCTGGTTGCCAAGACACCTGGTGGTTTTCCAAGCTGGTTTCCACTGGTTCCCCCACCCTCACTGAGGCACTCAAGGGTCCAAGTGTTGGTGTTTGCCTGCTCCACCACCTGAGTTTCAGGATCTCCTCCTGGTATGCTGAGGTGGGGTTTTCTGCAAGCTTGCTAGGACCTCCTGTTCTGTACTGTTTCCCTTTCCCCAAGACAAGAGTGACCTTTCCTGTTAATCCCTCAAGCTACCTGAGCCACCAGACTGCTACACCCCATATTTCTGCTGGTTCAGCTGTTCCAGGGTTTTTCCTGGGGTGATATTTCTGGGCCTTCAGAGATTAATACAGGAAGGTAAGAGCAACTTACTTCTTACTCTGCCATCTTGGCTCCCCAAGCCAGAACTCTTTTTTCTCTCATAAGGTAAAGGAGTTCATCTGAATCTGTCAACAAAATCTAAAGTATATGGTAGCAAAGGTAAGTGAATGGTTGGATATCAGGTTTGATGTCACATCTTTAGACTCTTAACCACAGAGATGCTTAAAAGACCTGAAAAGGGAAAACATGGCTGCTGGTTTCTATGGGAATCTTGGAATATGAAAGTAAGTAAAATCTTTATTCCTAAAATGTGGTTACATTTCAAGTATCCATTTTTCCTTTTGTGGGCCCAAGCAATCTGGTACAGAGCAGATGAAAATGCTGGGTCTTGCTGAGATGAGAGTGAAAAATGGTAACAAGAAATAATGAAGGAGACTCTCAGAGCATAAAAAGGGACATTTTTCTCAGTGCTAATCCTGGGAAATATTCCAATAACCAACAATGAAATTCTCTGACAAATGCTGAGACTACAAGTATGACTGTGTTTTAATCAAGTATTTCTCTTACCCTTGACTTTCTATTGCTAATCTAGTAATATAGATAGATGAGAAATACTTTGATAAAGAGCATTATTTTATTTTTTTCCTTCAATCTGGGTTTATTTTAAAGGAATAACTATTTTATTGGATATCAGTGCCTACACTAAATCAATAACTAAAGGATGTCTTCTCTTCTACCTAACTTGCAAATCATTAGATTATACATACAGCTCAACTAGGACATGCTATGGTTGTAATTATGTCCTCTAAGCATGTCTATGTGTAGCAGTAGCCTGAATTTGGTCCCTGGACACTAGTTCTCTAAAGGACTTCTATTGTATTTATGTTGTGCTTTAGACAGAAAAGAAATTAAAACTCATCTAAAGGACCTGCAGGACTGACTCTCTTATTACTCCTATGGGAAAGTATTTGGTTGGTACTATTTGTTTCTGTCAACTTTAGAAATAACTGCAAAGCTTATGGGAGGCCAAGTCAGTATTACAAAACTGAGTTCAAATTTAGCCTTACAATAAAAATGATTAACTCTCCATAGACGGTGGCTCAAATTATTATCATAACCCAGTGATATTCACATGGAGCCACTTATAAAAAAAAGAGTTGGGGGTTCCACCAGGCTATAATTAGCCCCAAATATCTCTTCACGCCCTACCACTGCCATCCTCTTGTACCTGGATAGAAATTACCACCTTGGGTTAGGCAGCAAACTACAATAATATTGATATTTGAAGTCCAATGTCAAAATGAAAATCTGATGTTTCCAGGTACAGACAAGTCTTTTTTTTTTTTAGCCTTCTGTCATTAAGATATCAATATAGAAAACATATACATAGTAAATACAATAAATTTTCCACACTGAAACTGTACACAGTGCTAGAATTCTTCCTCTTATTCTTTTCATAAATTTGGGGTGCCAATGTACCACTCCAACTAACCATCTCTCTCTCATGCTCTACATATGACTAATCTAAATCTTTTCCCAACCATACACATCCTTCAAAATATTTTTATACCACTTCTTGTGCCCTACTCATGAAGCAGTTTGATGGCAGGGCAGTGGATAGAGTACTTGGTCTAGAGTCAAGAAAGTCTTCTGTTCATAATCCAGGTTTGAACACTTACTGGTTGCATGACCCTGGTAAATCACTTAGCCTCTATATGCCTCAGTTTTCTAATCTGTAAAATGAGAAAATAATAGCAACTACCTCATAGGGTTGTTGTAAGAATCAAATGAGATAACATTTGTAAAGCAGTTAGCACAGTGCCTGGCGCAAGATAGGGGGCTAAAAAAATACTTATTCTCTCCTTTACCCACACTGAGGCAGTCTCTTTCCACTCCTCTCTGAATACCTTTTTCCTTTGCTTTGGTTTACTTGTGATCTTAATACTTCTATGATGATAAGAGTTCAATACAACACAGTCGTATAACACCTCTAGGAAAATCCTGATGTTAAAGAAATAGGTTTTGTGTCAGTAACCAGGTGGGCCATCAACAGCACTTGACAGTTTCTTGACAGTGATCCAGTCAAATTTCCTGCTACAACTTTGTTCTGTGACCAGATTGTTGGCCAGCTTCAGTTTTTGCCATTATATATATGTATGTATATATGTATATATATATATATATGTATACACACACACACACATACACACATATACATATACATACATGTGTATATACTATAAGTAATATATGTATGTATATATACATACATATATAAATAGACATGCATATATATTATATGTAATATATGTATGTGTAAATACATATGTGTATACATAAATATATGTGTATATATGTAGGCATATATATAAAAGGTATATGTATGTCTATATATATGTGTGTGTATGAATATATGTGTGTGTACTCATTCAACCAGCTATTTGTCCATCTACATGCATGTTTCAACCACCTTGTTTACATAGTCATACATAAAGTAGCATGACTATCCGCCAATCTCTTTTATTTTGCTATGAATTTCACTACGAGGTCTCTATAGTATTTCAAGGCCTGATGAAATTGGTACAGCATTTTCTCCATATTGGATCATTTGAAAAACCTCACCCTCGAAAGGAAATTATTCTTTTATTTGGACTTTGCTGAGCACATTTGACAGGACATTTGCAAATGCCCTAGGTACTCTCAAATGTTTTTGTCTCAGGACCCCTTTATATTCTTAAAACTTATTGAAACCAGCCCCCCAAGGTTTTGTTTATGTAGGTTATAGCTATCAATATTTAATTAGAAATTTAAAATACTTACATTAGCAATTAAAGCATTTTACTATTACTATGAAAATAATTTTGACTTCATGGACTGGCTGAAAGGATATCTCCAGGTGTCCATGGACCATACTTTGAAAACCAGGGCTTTATGTGAACACATATTTTACTGTTTCAAACTCATGATTTCAGTTCTCAGAAGGTGTCAAAAACTTATTTCTCTAGTCACATCTATCAGCCTTGAAACACTGTGATATGTGCATGGGGGTGTTATGTAAGAAGGTCTTTCAAGGTAGCCTTTTGTGCAACTGAGGAAAATGCTTTCTTATAGTCAAAAAACAGTATATATCATTACCTATATTTCTCAATCAGCTGTATATCTATAAAGATGTAGATTATCTTCTGTGAAAGTCTACTGGTTACCTTTTCAAGGTTTCACGGAGGATTTTTGGACTCATAACCTGTATCCTTGCTATCTTTTGAGTCTTTTTACACACTACTCCCCCTTACACACTCACAGTA
Organism: Vombatus ursinus; assembly: GCF_900497805.2. Classification (NCBI taxonomy): domain Eukaryota; kingdom Metazoa; phylum Chordata; class Mammalia; order Diprotodontia; family Vombatidae; genus Vombatus; species Vombatus ursinus. The sequence continues at coordinate 3,081,597 of NW_020941197.1, read as the reverse complement.
CAGCCATCCTGCCCTATTTGCTGTCCTGTACACATTTTGCTCCCTATTCTATTTCCATGATTTAGCAGAAATTCTCTTTCTGGAATGACCATCCTCTTCAGTTATGCATTTTAGAATCTCTGGCTTCCTTCATGATTCACACCAATCACACGAGGCATGAGGCAGATATTGTCTTCCCCTTAGAAAGGAAACAAGCATTTACTAAGAGCCTAATATGTAATGAGTACTGTGCTAAGTGCTTTACAAATATTATCTCATTTGATCTCCAAAACCCTGGAGGCAGGTGCTATTTATTATCTCCACTTTACAGTTGAGGAAACAGAGGCAAGTAGAGGTTTTAGTGAGTTGCTCAGGGTCACACAATTATCAAATGTCTGAGGCCAAATTTGAACTCAGGTCTTCCTGACTCCAGGCCCAGTGCTATATTCACTGTGCCATCTAGCTGCTTCCTTTAGGATGTGATTTCTTTGAGTGTAAAGTTTGTTTCTGCTTTTTGTGTGTCTCTCCAGTGCAAATCCAGAATGACCAAGGGATGTTTACAGAAACCAGATGACTGAAGGAGACGCCTGAGCACTACATATGATATGCTGATGAAATGGACATTGGGAGTGGGCTACTACAAAAGAGATGGAATGTACACCCTTCCCCCTCACTGCCTTCCCCATGTGCCAATGTATCCGTAAAGCCTATTTCCCAAACCAGATTACCCTGAAACTATTCCTGTCAATCTCTCTCTCCCCCTCATCATGGTTAAACACCTAGGCCTTGTAATTAACAATCCTTAATGAAGTGTTTGGGCAGCTAGATGGGGCAGTGCATAGAGTGTAGGGACTCAGATCGGGAAGATTCATCCTCCTGAGTTCAAATCTGGCTTCAGACACTTACTAACTGTGTGACCCTGGGCAAGTCACTTAACCCTTTTTACCTCAGTTTCCTCATCTATAAAATGAACCAGAGAAGGAAATGGCAAACCACTCCAGTATCTTCGCCAAGAAAACCCCAAATAGGGTCATAAAGAGTTGGACACAATTGAAATGACTGAACAACAACCAGTGCGAGCAAGCATGTGGATCATAAAGATTGAATAAAACAAAGATGAAACATTCTCCACATTTGAATAGTGCCAATTGATAAACATTTATTAAGCCCCTACTAAATGCCAGACACTGTGGTAGGTAGCAGAGATACAAAGATAAATATGAAACATTCATTAACATCAAGATACTTATATCATATTGTTAGGAATACCACATATACATAAAAGAAAATACAAAATATTTGCAAAGCAAATTCAACGTAAATACAAGTCATTTGGGGGAAACAGGGTGAGGTAGGAGCTTCAGGGAGGATTAAGAAAGATCTCATATAGAAAGTCGTGCTTGAACTTAAATTTAAAGTGTAAGGGCTAGTGGGATGTGAATTCCCACCACCCACTTCAGTGGATGCAGTCACAAGATTTAGTCACAGATGATGAAGTTTAATGTGGCAACAAGGTATTTGGCTCACCGTAAAATATATCCAGTCCCAGTGATCCCCTTACAAAATACTGAACACCTCTCTGATATAGAAGAGTGGGTAAACACATTAGCCACACCCTTGGGAGCTTTAAATAGCTAACTCTTGGGGAGTTCAAAAGAGTAATCACCAGTGGCATTGGTGTCTAGTAACAACTTACCTAGAGGAAAATATCCTGTCTAGTAGTTCAATAGTTTAAGAGGTTTAAGAGAGTTGAATTGAAGAATGAATTGAAGAATCAAAGACATGCACTCCAGATAGATATGTACAAAGAAAGTCACACGAAGTAGGAAGCAGCTTCAAGGACAGGGACTCCTGGCAGCAAAAAGAGAACAATCTATGGATTCAAGATAAAAACTATACCTTGCAATCAAGTATCAAGCTGTGGAGAGGATCAGACCCTGGAAACCTAGATGAGCAACCTATGTCATGAAAACTCCATGAAGATAAAATGGACTTTATTCTATCTTTTTCTCTATTTACTCTAATTTACTAATTTACTCTAAGTTTGAGCCTACTCTTTCTAAGATACTGTGTGTTTGTGGGAAATCTTGTCTTCCTAATAAATTTCTTTGCTAGGAGCCAATTATGTCTACTTGCTGATTTTTAAATGTAGGGAATACACTAATAGGGGCTTGTGAGCCCCTATAAATTTATATCTGGAACCCAAATCAGTCATGTCACTGGAAATCCAAGCTGTAAACTTGTAAGTAGGAGTTTGTGAGTAGTTCAGAGGAGGTACTATAAAAGGAAGATAATATTTCTAAGAAGTATATATGAAGAGGGAGTGTATCCCAAAGGGACAGTCTTTGCAAAGACTTAGAGACAGAAAACAGAATATCACTTGTAAGGGATGGCAAGTAGGCCAGTTTGGATAGATCATCAAATGCGTGAAGTGGAGAAATATGTACTAAGTCTAAAATATATGCTGAAGCCATGTTAGGAAGGGTACAAAATGCCTAATGGAGCAGTTGTATTGTATCCTAGATATAGTATGGAGCCACTGAAACCTCTTGATTAAGGTAATAACCTAGTGAGGCCCATGATTTAAGAATATTATATTAACAGCTGTGTTGAGGTATAGTTTGGAGAGAAGAGAGACTGGATGCAGGAAGATCAATTATGAAACTCTTACCACCTGTCCAGGGGATAATGATGAGGACCTGAACTAAGGCAGTAGCCATGTGAATGAAGAAAAAGGAGATGGATGTGGGCTCTGTTGTGGAGGCAGAATGGAAGTGGGACATGTGATAGAGGCAGGATTGAAAAGAATTGGCAACTGGTTAGATGAGGGACTGAGCAAAGAAAGAGTGAAGGGTAAAGGATAACTCAGGTTACAAGCCTGAGTTACTGGAAAGATGGTAATATGCTTGACAGGATACCCTGATAGGGAAGTTAAGAAGAAAAAGATGAGTTATGAGAAAATGAAAATGGATTCTATTTGGACATGTTGAGTTTGTGATATCTGTGGGATTTTGCTTCTAAAAAGCCAAAAGACAATGAATTATCCAAGACTGGAGTGTAAGGGAAAGACTATGATGAAGTCTGGATTGCAAGTCATCTGCACAGAGATGAAATTGAATCCATGTGAGATAATGAGACCAACAAGTGAGAATTGAATTGATAAAGAAAAAAAGAAGGGTCAAGGACAGAACTTTGAGATGTACCAACAGTTAGGCGCCAGGATATGAATGATAATTTAGCAAAGGAGATTGAGTCAAACAAGTAAGAGGAGGACCAGAAGTTAACAGTTTCTTGAAAATAAAGAGAAGAGAGACCTGATGGTCAACAGTGTCAAAAACTACAGAGAATGAGTCAAGAAAGATGAGAGCTTAGGAAAGGCCAATGATCTTCAATTTCTTTAAGAAAAATATTATACATACACACAAATATATAAAAATACACACACACATACATGTACATATATTATATACTATATGTGTTTTTAATATATATATACACTATATATACTATATGTGTTTTAAATATTTAACTTACTAACTATATAACTAAAGATGTCAGATGAATAAATATCATCAGCAGGGATAGTGAATGGGCCTGTGATCTCACAGAGACTTCCTAGGTAAGGAAACTCCTCTACCAAGGCAGGTAGGCACCTTCTACACAATTCAGAGCCTTAAAGAGTTGCTTAGGGCCATGAAAGGGAGAGGGTGTTGCTCAGGATCACACATTATATTCCAGGTTGAACTTCAACTAAAGCCTTCCTAATTCAAAGGCCAGCTCTTTATCCGCTAAGCCATAATACCTTTCTATAATATGCATTCACAAATTAATGTTATATTAAATTTAACTACATTTATAGTTCTTACATAAATTTAAAACTGTAATGTTTATGACCATAGTAATAATTCCAGTCATTTTTCACTCAATCATAATACACCCCTACCAACTCTTTCTAATTCTTGGAAGAACTATCAAATCTAGACGCTAATCAGCCTCTAGGACTGCCCTGTTGTCCCATCTTCCCATTAATCAACTTCTCAAACCTTTTCTGGCCACCACTCCCTGTATGTATTATCTTCATAATTTGAATACAATGGTTAGAGTGCCAGGCCTGGAATCAGGAAGACTCATCTTTACAACTTCAAATCTGGCCTCAGAGACTTACTAGCTGTATGACCCTGGACAATTCACTTAACCCTGTTTGCCTCAGTTTCCTCATCTATAAAATGAGCTGGGGAAGGAAATAACAAACCACTCTAGTATCTTTGCCAAAAAAACCCCAAATGCTGTCATGAAGAATCAGAGAAGATTTAAAAGACTGAGCAACAACCTTTAAATGTAAGGTTGCTGAGGGCAAGTGCAGTCTCCCTTTTGTATTAGTATTCCCAGTGCTTAGTACACTGCTTGACACTAGTAAGTACTTAATGCATGCTTTTTTTTATTGCCAAAATTATCTTCCTAATCCATTTGTAACATTTCATTCCTGTGCTCAAAAACCTTAAATGACTCTCTCATACCTGCACAAGAGTTATTGTGGAATGTATATAAGATTATTATAATATATACTCCTTAGACTGGCATTTAGAATACTCTTAAACATGGTCCTAACTTAACCTTCTGTTTTTGTTTCACCTTACTCTTCTTCATACAGTTGCATTCCAGTCAAAATGGAATCAAGAAAGGCCTCATGTAGAAGGTGGTACTTGAGATAAGCTTTGAAGGAAACTAGAGATCCTAAGAGACAGAGATGAGGAGGCAGTGTGATCTAAGAGTGAGGATCAACCAGCGCAAAAGCATAGAGAGGAGATGGACCAACTTCTGTAAGGAAGAGCAAAATGGGGGAAAGGGAGTAAAGAATAATAAGGCTGAAAAGGTAAGGTGGAGCTAGGTTTTCAAGGGCTTTAGTGAACAAGAAAGGTGTTTTATTTTACCCAAGAGATATTAGGGAACCACTGGACTTTTTTGAGTTGAGAAGTGACATGGTCAAACCTGTCTTTTAGAAAAGTCACTTGAGCAGATTGATAAGGTGATAGATTTAAAGCAGAAAAACCAATTGGGAGGATATTGCAAAAAGTGAGAAGGGCCAGAACTAGGGTGTTATGATTTGAAGAGAGAGAAAGGGATGGGTGTTTAAAAAAATTTGTAGAGATAGCAAAAATGTTTGTCAACTGAGTAGATGTGTGAGGTGTATAAGGGTAAAGAGTATAGGATTACTCTAAGGTTTCCCATCTGTTTGAGTGGAAGGATGATGGTGTTCTTGAGATAAATACAGAAGTTCAGAAGAGGAGTGGTTTTGGAGAAAAATATGAGTTCTGTTTTATCTATGTTGAATTTTAGGTGCCAGTCCTACATTTTTAGATATCTCGTTCTGAATATCTAATAGGTAGTTGGTAATGTGGTACTAGAACTGAGGAGAGAAACAATATCTATCTGGAAGTCATCAGCATCTCAATGATCATTAAATTCATGGGAGCTAATTAGGTTGATAGGAGAGTACAGAGAAAAGAGCAGAAGGTTCAAGATAGAGTTTTGGCATACAGCCACAGTTAGGGTGTAGGAGATGGATGATGATCAGGTAAAGAAGTCTGAGGACTAGTCAGACCATCGGAGGAAGAGAACTAAGAAAATACAGAATAATGAAAGCCCAGAGAACAAAAAGTATCCAGGAGGGGATCATTGTCTGCAGTGTCGAATACTACAGAAGGGGGAAAAAAGGAGGAAGATTAAGAAAAGGCTATAAGATTTGACAATTAAGAGCTCGTTGCTAACTATGGACAGTTTTATGGGGTCAGAAGCCATGTTGCTAAGGACTGAGAGATGAACGAGAGAAAGGAAAGTAGAATTACCAAGATTAAATAGCTTTCTCTGGAGCGTTTGGCTATGAAAAGGAAGAGAAGTATAAGATTACAGTTTGAGGGGATGGTAGAGTCAAGAGAGGGTTTCCTTTGTGGTTTTTGTTTTTTCACAGATAGTTTGTAGAAAGCAGGCAAGTTTTTTTAACAGATAGCTCATAGGAAGCAGGCAAGGAACATACATATAAGGAGAGACTGAAGATTTCAGCAAGAGTGGAAATGACTGTGGGCATATATACATTTTGGGATTCATGCAAATAATGGTACACTTAAATGAAGTCAACATATCAAATATCTGGCACTGTGAGGTAGTATTTTAGAAAAAGTCAAGGCAGCTTATAAGTAAGTGGTAGAAGAGCCTGGAGTCAGAAATAGGTCTTTTGACTCTAAATTTAGACTTCTTTTCATTACTACTTTGATTAAATTATATCAGAGTACAAAATTAGCCATTTATATTTCTGTCCTATTCAAAGTACAATATTTAGCACTTTAAAGAGGCTTCTGACCAAGAGATTGAATCTACATGCAACTCTCTTCTACCAAAACTAAATTTACTAAAGATTCTGTTTAGTTGTAAATTAGTTGTTTTGTTTATACATTTTGAGAAATATCTCATGTTTCCAGATAATTGATGAATATAATGAAACTCACTGGTAAATTCAATTTATTTTAAGAAAAAGCTCAACACCAATATTTTAGTTTTAGTCCAAAGAATCCAGTGTACCCAATATTGGGAAATGAGCCCAGACCACTAGAAGTTTTAAGCTAAGAAGAGTTGATACTTTCTTTGAGAATGTTCAGAATTTTTTTTCATATTGCCAATAAATATTTCATTATGTTTAAGCTACAAATTAATTCTACAGAAAAGAACTACATGGAACTATTAAAGAAAATTGGAGAAATGGAAACTGACATCCCTAAATGGAGATAGTAGCTAGAATATTTCAAGAAAGAATGGAATAATTTGAAAGAGGTTTTATCATAACAAAGTATGTACCTGGATATTTAAGATAAACAGCCACTTTACTCTTTCAACAGATAAATGTTACCTCATCAATTAAAAATTATTATGGAACAAGCATTTAATCTGCTTTTTGAAACTATCATTCTTGGTTGATTTGCTTGTTATCCAAGAGGAAGTCAAAGAGTTAAGTGAATTTAAGCATATGTTAAAATTATTTTATTTCAGAAACACCAAACAAAATGCTTTCCAACTTTTTATTGCAGAAACTATGTGTAACATGATCATTCAGACATAATTACAGAGTATATCCTAATATATACACTAAAGGCAAATAATGTCTCCAAAAAATTAAAATTCATCTTATTAATTCACCCTTTTCACTTTGAGAGGTTATAGAACTGATATAATATTTTAAACTATTTTACACACCATTCATTTATTCAACAATATTTAAATTGAAAATATTTAAAATTTGGTTTTGCTGGATAGCGTGAAGCTTCCTTTCTCTCAAGGAACACATGTAAACATTGTAGACTTTTTTCTCATGGATGTTTCATTTTGTTTGCATTTATAAAGCGTGTTCCAAAAGTCTTAGTGCAATGTTAAGCTTTAGTAACTTTAGTAATATTAAGACTTTTGGGACACCTTATATATTCATGATTAATGATGAATCATCAGACTAAGAGAAATTTGATGCTATGGTCTTTATGTACTTGAATAATTAGGGGGAAAACCCTAATAGCATTCAGCAAGGTCTATTTTGCAGTGACATTATGTCACACAAACTGATTTTTGAAAGTGTGCTTATACTCATCAGATTCAAAACCCATATTTGTGATTTGCTAAGATTTCAAAGGCATACTTTGTGTACCAAATGGGCTTACTTGCTATTCCAAGAACTTGGCATTCCGTCTTATGCCCAGTGTTTTTGCACATGCCGTCCTCCATATGTGAAATGTGGTCCCTCCTCACCTCCACCCATGAAAATCCTTAGTTTCCATCCCCCACAATGGAAGGTAGTTATTCCAAATGCTCATTAGTCTTCCCACACTTATGGCCTGTTCAATTCCACTTAGGACTGAATTCAATGAGGACTTCCAAGGAGAAATCCCAGCAGAGAGCAAGGGAGAATGCTATTTAAACTAGAAGCAAAACAGAACTCCTTTGAGTTTATCACCACAGTCAGATATACTATATCCTAAAAGAACAACAAATATGATTTCAGAACCATTGTAAATATGCTTTGTAATATTGGGGGTGAGGAATGAAAGGTGCTATATGATTAGAGAACTACAAATGTCCCCATTTGGAAGAAGAAAAAAGGAGAGGATTTAATCTATAAAAATATACTCCAAACCAGTAACATTCCAGGATGTGACTGTGGGCTTCTCTAGGAGGAGCAGGTTCATCTTAGCTCTTGCAGAGGAGTTTGGGTTTTCAATTCCCAAACCATATGCCATCTACTAGTTAGAACAAGACAAAGGACCTTGGATGGCAAAGGGAGGCATCTCAAGAAGTCTAGATGAACTAGTATTTATTCTGAAATGGATGTCTATACTCGGTGGTAACCTTGAGAGTTCAAGAGGTTTAGAGGTCTTGAGTCCCATCAGGTTGGATTTGAATGGCAAAAGGGGAGGAGTTCCTGGCAAGTAATTCATTGCTTTTGGAGAGGATGTCCATGACCTTGAAAACTGGCTCAAGACGGGCTTGATATGTAGTAGATACATATTAGGAGTTGTTTGGACAGTCCAAGGTCAATGCAAAATATAAAATGCCTATTTAGTAGTCCTAAAAACTATTATGTTCTGATGAGGTTTAAATATCAGGCTCCCTACAGATTGCAATATTAGTTATAAGTTACTGAATCATGTTTTAAAGGTATTTTTAATGTCAAATGTATGTGAGTCATTTATGTTTAACATTTCTTTTGTGTGTAGAAATAAGACGTTTATTTCATACCTAGTTCATAATGTACATTGAGTACATTTCTATCCCTACCCTTTCTGGGAAACCCTACACATGAGTCATAAGCTAAGCTATAAGTAAATTTGTCCCAGGAGTGCCAGTGTTGGGGTTTAATATGCCAAGGGATATGAAAACAGATCTGTTTTCTTCCTTCCTCTCATTAAAGGCAAGGTACCCCAAGTTTGAACCCATTCAAAACCTGATGCTTAGGTACAGAACAGAAAGTGGGAGCAAAACTAGCAGTAGTTCATCAATATGACATATAGGCTGAAGCATGCACCATAGCTAGAATGTATATATATGTATATGTGTATAAATATATGTATGTGTGTATGTATGTGTATGTTACTTGAGTAGTATTGACCTCTTTATTATCCTGGAATAATTGACTTTGTAAAAATCTGGGTAGACTATTACATTTCTCTGATCTCCCAGTCTAATAATCCTGTCAGGGAGTAAACAAATTTAGTATGTTCTTGATGAAACTATATTAACTCTAATCCTTATCAATCAATCAATAAGCATTATTAAACATCTTCTATGCTGCAGGTACTGTGCTCGGCCCTGGTAATATAAATGCCACAAATGAAATAATCTTTATCCACAAGGAATTTACATTCTTATGGAGAGACAATAAAGGTAACTTTGTATGTGTGTACATAGTTACATATATATATATATATATACATATATATGTGTGTGTGTGTGTGTGTATACATATATACATATATATATGTATTTAGAGAGAGAGAGATAGTTATATAAATACAGATATGTATTTATATATATTGTTGTTGTTCAGTTATTTTAGTTGGATCCAACTCTCCATGACCCCATTTGGGATTTTCTTAGCAAAAATACTGGAGTGGTTTAAAATTTCCTTCTCTAGCTCATCTTATAACTGAAGCAAAAAGGATTAGTGACTTGCTCAGGGTCACACAGCTAGTCATTATTTAAGGCCAGATTTGAACTCAGGTTTTCCTGACTCCAGGCCCAGTGCTCTATCCACTGGGCTTCCTAGCTGCCCAGATATAGATATAGATACAGATACAGACATATCCAATAAGAAGACAACAGCTCTTTCCTGATCCCCAGCTTCAATGATCTTTATACTATCCTCCAGTTTCAAATGTAAGCTCTCTATTTGAAAAGACTGGTGTGTGTGTGTGTGTGTGTGTGTGTGTGTGTATGTGTGTATGTTTTGTGTGTGTTCTGTGTGTTTGTGTCCCCAGTAGCCAGTGCTTTGCCTGAAACATAGTAAACACTTATTAACATTTTGTTGAGTTGAATTGAACTGAATTTATACTTTTAGTATTTTCTCTGACAGCATGAATGCTGATAGTTGCTTATACACTAAATGAATTAAAATCAGAAGCATAACATCCTAAATTTTAGGATTCCATAGATAGTTTCTGCATCACAAGCTATGTCCCATATCTAAGATGAAGCACATACCGTAACTAGAGCCACTTTTCATTTACTCATAGGATTTCACAGTGGAAGGAGCTTTAATTTTTTCAGATAAAGAAGCTGAAGTCTGAGAAGTTAAGTGATTTGCTCCAAATCACCTAAGATTTGAACCTGGTCTTCTGACTACAGATAAAAGGTTCTTTCCACTAAACTACGCTGCCCTTCAAGGCTAGTAAGCATTTTTAAATGTGCATTGTAAGTTTATGTTAGCAGACCAGGCTAAAGTTATAAATTTAGGAATCATTCACATCAAGGTAAAACAATGACAGCTCTTCTAGGTGGAGAGTGGTTATTCCATATGTTGTAAATCTTCCTTAAAATTTGTTACTATAGCTGAAACATTTATGGCACTATAGTGTTGGAATAGTAGATAGAAGGGAACTTTTCCACTTTCTAAAGTCATTGTAAATTTTCCCTTTAAGCAGTGGAATGGACCAAAGGAATTCTTCTAGTCAAAATTGTCTGTCACACAACATTTCACCCCTATTAAAGATTGCAACCAGTGTTAAATCCCTCTATGAGTCATAATTGAGCATAAAGCATTTGATACCTTAGTATATTATGCCAAGTGACTTGCTGATTGGAAGGAAATTGTATATCAGCAGAATTATTTTCATTTTTTCCATGGAACCATTATGTTTTGGGGAGGTCTCTCTTAGGAAATCTTGAATAACTAGCACAAGTGTGGAGCAAGAGTCTGCATCCTATCAGGGACTTAGGATTTTTATTTGAATTTTTTCTGACAAATGTTTGGCAATGGAATGTTTATATGTCTGTGTTAGGAGGGGCCACAAAAATAAAACAGACAGCTGTGCTAGTGTTTTTTTTTTAAAGCTTCTTTATCCCTAAAGAACTTGGAAACATACATAAAAATAGATTTGCATAGAAGTTCAGTTCAAAATCCTATAAGATGGAATTATACATCTTTGATTTGTACAAATGAAGACTTTCTGAACATTTCTCTTTAAATTCCTTTCAAAATGATGAAATGTCAACATGGAATCAATTAGTTTTTCCTCTGATTTCTTTATACACATATGCACATGTCATCATCATCATCATCATTGTCATCATCACCATCACCATCATCACCGTCATCACCGTCATCTCTTTGAATGCTTTTTTGTTTTGCATGTACAGAGAAGAAGAAACAATTCTGGCTTCTGGGCCAGGTGCCACAGGAGGTAGCCTGATGTAAACATCATGAAAGATGCTAGCAAAGCTGACAAATTTACTTGCAAATTTCAGATTGGCTGATATCATTGAAGGGGAAAGCAACAAATGTTGGAGGGGATGTAGAAAAACTGGGACACTAATTCATTGTTGGTGGAATTGTGAACTGATCCAATCATTTTGGAGAGCAGTATGGAATTATTCCCAAAGAGTTATTAAACTGCCTATTGTATTGGAAATCCTAGCAATAGCAAAAAGAGAAGAAAAAGAAATAGAAGGAATCAGAATAGGGAATGAGATAATAAAACTATCACTTTTTGTAGACAATATGATGATATAGTAAGAAAACCCCAAATACTCAAATCCTTAGCCTGGCATTAAAACTCTCCAGAATGAGGCTCTCACTTATTTTTCTAGTCTAATTTCATATGATTCTCCTTCACACATTTTCCATTCCAAACTAAACTATTATGTTTTTGCCATACAGGAAATTCCATTGACTGCCATCATGCCTTTGTGTAGGTGGCACCCCATGCCTAAAATGCTTTGCTCCTCACCTCTGCCATCCTTAGAGGTTATATTTATCTTCCTTCAAGTAGCGCTGATGTTCTATGTCTTATATAAGGTCTTTCATTATCTCTCCAAAGGTTAATACTCCCTCCCTCTATACTTTATTTTGTATAATTTGATATATACTTTTTTTTAAACTTCTCTATGTACGTGTTATAGACTCCTTGAAAACAGAAGATGCTTTGTTTTTGTCTTCACATCTCCAGTTTCTAATACAATGCCTGGAACATGATGGACCTTGAGTAAGTGTTAGAGTTAGTTGAATTAAATCTATACCTGAATGATAAACCACTGTACAACAATCTCTAACACATAATAGCCAGCTCTTGAGGACTTCCAAAAAATGGGCATGGAGGGAATTTATCCGAGGTTGCCCATTCTGCCTTTGGTGCTCTGATTATTAGGAAGCTTTTCACTAAATTGAACTGGAATCTGCATGTATATAAGAAATGTTAGAGTTCATTAGTAATAAAAATTGATTATTATATAAACATCAACAGATATGTCCTCTTATTTGTCCCTTCACTGGGCTGATGTGAGTCAGCTGGATCACATTCAAAACTTTATTTAGATTTTTTGCTTCCATTGCTTTCACTGTTTCTATTTCTTTTTCTTTTTTTTTTTTGAGGCAATTGGGGTTAAGTGACTTGCCCAAGGTCACACAGCTAGTAAGTGTTAAGTGTCTGAGGCTGGATTTGAACTCAGGTCCTCCTGACTCTAAGGCCAGAGCTCTATTCACTGTGCCACCTAGCTGACCCACTTTCACTATTTCTGTGGCAGTATTGTCCACATTCTTCTACTCTCCTTCTCAGTATTGTTTTACAAATGAATTTGTATTTGAAATCATTACTACCTTTGGCTTCCATGTGTCCCTTCTTGGCAGGAAGATAAAGTATTTGTTGACTAAGGTGCTTTCTAGGCTCTTTTGACCTCCTCATTGTGGTGACTGCTTTACGTTGATGAAAATTCTAAAGAAAAGGATAATAATCATTGTTAATAGATTTGTCCTTTTCATCTTTCCCTTTTTTTTTAAAATCACAAATCACTTATTAAAGGGATCAGGTTAACATTGTTCCAACTGTATGTGGTATGTTCTGCTTATCTTTATCATTTCTTCTAATGTTGTGCTGATTTTGACATTGTATTAATTAGTTGATAGTGCAACAATCACAGAGAACTGATTCTGACATGACTCCTCTTCAGTGAAATGATTTCCTGTCCATTAAGGCATAGGCAACTTTATATTTTACATTGTTATTTGGTGCTCACCACATGCCAAGCTTCTAAACTGTCTCTTAGAAGGCACTGATGATATATAGGCAGAGACTTCTAGGTTTAAAGCCTTTGACCTGTAATTCTTGAAACTGAACTATAATTCCCAGCATACTTTTCACCATTTTTTCTGGTACTTACCTTTGTACATTGTTGTTGTTGAGTCATTTCAGTCATGTCTGACTCTTTGTGACCCCATTTGGGGTCTTCTTGGCAAAGATACTGGAGTGGTTTGCCGTTTCCTTCTCCAGATCATTTAACAGATGAAGAAATGGAGGCAAATAGGGTTAAGTGACTTGCCCTAGGTCACTTATCTTGTAAGTGTCTAAGACCTGACTTGAACTTAGGAAGATGAGTCTTCCTAACTCTAGGCCCGGTGCTCTATCCACTGTGCCACCTGGCTGCCTCCCACATTTGTATTTAAGTCACTAAATATCATCATAGGTTAACATGGTTTGGACCATCTTATTGAGCTTTTTATAGAATTTCTTTAATTCAACATATTCTTTACCACACGTGAACACATAAACTGCAGTTTTGTTCATGCTGGTCTCTGTTTTTCTTCTCATGAATACTACAAGTTGATCAATTGTCTCATACAATAATGTTTCTTAGTCCTTTGAAAAATTGATGAACGCATTCTAACAGCTCATCCATTTGCTTCTCTAAAGAGAACCTGTAAGCTATTCTTCCATTTAGTTGCAATGTCCTTTTGTGTTCTGGTTTCATTTATTATAAGGATATCAATGTTCATATGGTTCAATTCTCAACAGTAATAATAATAATAGCTAACATTGTATAGCACTTACTATATACCAGTCACTGTGCTAAGCACTTTACAATTATTATTTCATTTAATCTTCACAAAAACCCTGGGTTATGGGTTATGAGTGCTATTATTCCCATTTTACAAATAAAGAAACTGAGGCAAAAAGAGGTTTATTAACTTTCCCAGAGTCACACAGCTCATAAGTTTCTGAGGCTGGATTTGAACTCGAGTCTTCCTGATTCCAGGTCCTTTATTCTATCCACTGCCCTAGTATACCAACTAACTGGTCATTGGATGAAGATCACATTTTAGAGTAACTGTGCTTATGTAATGTTCACTGATTATCTAAAAGCTATGTGATTCTCACCCTTTACCCACCTCTCTGCCACTCTACTACCACCCCTATGAAGGAGATCAGGTGGGGTTCCATATGGTAGAATCTGTCAGAACTTGTGACCTTGCAACATATCCCATGCCTAGAATGCTCTCCTTCCTCATCTCTACCTCTTGGCTTCCCAGACTTCCTGGATGTCCCAGCTAAAACCTCACCTTTTACAGGAAGCCTTTCTTGATCTTCCTTAATTCTATATTTGTAACTTATTGAATAAAGCAAGCATTTCCATAACATAGTACAATAAAAAAAGATGATTGCACATGAAACTGCAAATCTACTATGCACAACATAGTAGATTCTATTCTTCTCAAATATACCACAAAATTATCATATAAATTTCTTTTTTTCTTCCCTTCCCCCTCCCCAGAGATGACTACCATTTGACACAAATAGGTGTGTGTGTATATATGTATGTGTGTGTGTTTGTGTGTGTGTGTGTGTATAAAATTATTCTATACATCTATTTATCAGTTCTTTTTCTGGATGTGGATAGTATCTTTCTTCACCTGTCTAATTTGGGTATTTATAATAGGCCAAATAATTTATTCATTCAATGCCATTCTTAAAACAACATTGCTGTTACTGTACACAATGTTTTCTTGGTTCTGTTCATTTTACTCTCCATTATTTTGTGCAAGTCTTTCCATGTTTTTCTAAAATTTTTGAGCTCATCATTTTTATAGCACCATAGTATTCCATCATACATAATCATAGACCACAACTTGTTCAGCCATTCCCTAATCGATGGGCATCCCTGCAATTTCCAGGTCTTTGCCATCACAAATAGAGATTAATTATCTCTAATTTATGCAGTATATAGCTTGATAGATACTTATATGTTGTCCACCCCATTAGATCATGTGCTCTTTGAAACCAGGGACTGTCTTTTTCCTTTCTTTGTATCCTCAGAGCTTAGCAAATCACATAATAGGTACTTAATAAATGTTAAATGACTATTAACTATATCCTTTCAGAACACAGGGAAGCCTCAAGTCATCATGAAGCTTTGGAATAGCATTTTGTTGAACAAAAAAGGAACTACCTTTTAAAAGCATGAAACAATGGTTTTGTATTATTTCTTCAAACTTTACAAACTACAAGGACAGACTCCAGAGTCTTGTTACCTAACTTCTCCAGATTATCTTGCCATCCTCCTTCCCTCCATCACAGTTACCATGTCCTGCATATTTCTGGTCCAAATGGATTGAAGATAATCTTGTGTATTGGAAAGAATACAAATCTAGAATTAGGGAGACTTGAATTATAATCCCAAGTCTTATATTAACTATTAGTAACCTTGGGAAACTTCTCTGGACCTCAGTTTCCTCATCTGTAAATGGAAGTTGGACTAGATGACTTCTGAGGTCCCAACAATTCCATGAAACTCAGCACATCTCAGTGTCTGGTTTTCTTTGCGATGTGCCAAAGTATGCCAAAATACTGGAAGGAAAATAATTTTCTTAGAAGTGATATTCCATATCATTTCAAGTGGTGTTTCTTGTTTTTTTAAATTTATCATAGTTTGGATAATGTGTATTTTGGGAACTTGCTCTTCTGTTTATTCTATAAAAGCAGAAGGCTTTTCTTACAGGGCTTAATTGTTTACATCTGCATTAATCCAAAGTCAAAACAAAAGTATCTCCAAATGAATGCACTGGGCATTTTCCCCCCGACTGTTTCATTTAAAATGTTTCTACATTGAAAACTACTTATTTCTTACTGTTTGGGAACATAACTTCTATTCAAGTATGGGTTGGACTAGCAGATATTGAAGTTGCTTCCAATTCTGAATTTTTTTCATCATTATGACTATGAAATAATGATACTTATTTCAATTTTTTTTTGTATACTGCATAAGGTTCAGATATGCCACTGATACCCAGGTATGTTTTACCTTCGGCTGAAGCACATTTCTTTCTATTTTGTCTCCTTCCCAGAGAACTATATAATTTCTCTCCAGGCTAAACTCCTGACTCTGGACTTTCTCTACCATGCCTCTCTTCCTCCACCAGTTCTTCTGCTTTCTTTATGTACTATCTTCCCTGATTAGAATGTAGGCTCCTTGAAGGCAGGGGATGTCTTTCTTTTTGCTTGTATATCTATATCTATATATATCTATATCTATCTATCTATCTATCTATCTATCTATCTATCTATCTATCTATCCCCATCGCTTAGAATAGTGCCTAAAAAAGAGCAAAGGCTTAATATATTCTTGTTGACTGACTAACTAATCTGGCAAATGAAGCATACACTTTCCCACTTACAAGTTTGCTAGCTACAGTGAACCTAGAGATAGGAATTTTTGTTCATAAGAGTCAAAACTGCCTGATCTTTATATAGTTCAACACCCTCCTCTAATCTCTGTCTGCCCTCTCATGTTCCCCAAAGTCACTTATAGGAAGAATTGAATGGGAAAACTAGGGATTCTCCTACCAGTGTCTACTGTATGCTACAGCTTGTTAGCAATGCAACTTCTCCATTCCCTTAATCACTTTCATGTAGTCACCAAACTCCCTTCTGCCAACAGAGATTACTTTCATGTGGTCTGCTAGTCTCGTGCCCCTTCTAAGTTGTCAGATGTCCACAATTCTCCTTAGACATTTTAGGTCTAAGATCCCTTCAGATCTAGCCAATAATCTAGTTCCGTCTTCTAAGGCTTTACTCTTTCAATGTGTTATATTTCAAGTTCAGTCACCTGGTATATCTGAAGCTATATCATCATCTCATTATAATGTTATCTTCAAGTGTTTTTACAAACTAGTTCTTTAAGAATAAATTCCTAACATCTTCATATAAGAAGATATATTGTCTCCTTTAGAGTTCTCCATATTCCTAAATTGCATGTATTGGTGTTTAGCAAAGATGATCTCAATATTAATGGTTCTATACCAAATCAAAGAGACTAAAGCCTCATCCCAGCCCTGATGATCTTCTAATATACCTTAGAATTGAATCTTCTTTCCCAAACTATATCTTAACTTTCCAATGATTTCCAGGCCAACCCAATTGTTCCTCAGTTTATTCCAATGATTATATATGGAGGTAAGTAGATTATGCAACAAAAACTGCATGAATTGTATTCTGTTTGTACTAAACTGAAGTGAATAAAGTTTTTTTTAATTTTATTTCAAGAATTCTATGACATCATCACCCAAATGTGCTGCCCTTGAAGTGGTATAGTGGAAAGGGTGATGGATTTTAAGTCACAGGATATTTACTACCTTGCAACCTTAAGAAAGTCATTTAGACTCCGTGGACTACAGTTTACTTATCTGTAAAAATAAGGTGGTTGGATTACATTTCCTCTGAGGGCCTTCCAAGCTCTAGCTCTATGGTCCTTTGACTTGGGTTTGACTCTTGACTTTGCCACTTATTACCTATACAGTCTTGAACAAGTCATTTCATTACTTAATGTCTCACAATCCTCACTTGTAAAAATGAGGCAGTTAGGCTAGATGGCCTCAGAAGTCTTTTTCAGGTCTACATCTAGCATCCTATGATCATATACAGGTATATGGACAGCTCTTGAACTTCTTCACAGGTATATATGCTTACACTACTCCAATATGTCTTCAGAAAGAAATAAATCTGAAAGAAGAGATAGAATAATAGCAAAAAATTTCAAGAAGATACATGCCTGTGTGAAAATCCACAAACTTGGGTATATATGTGGTAGAGGACATTTGAATAAGAAGAAATCAAAGAAGAAAAGAGAAGAGAAGTGGTGGGAATGAATAGCAGACCATTTCCTAAAAATGAAGGAAATGGATGATGCTTTCTAATAGAAATCATAGAACTATCATAGAGGTAAGTTACAACATTAATGGGAGAACATTATCTCCACAGGCACTCCTTTATGTGCCTGACAAGGGCAAAGCCCTGTGCTAGGATCTGGAAGATATATAAAGCTAATTGGCATCATTTCTGCTTTAATGAAGAGTATGATCAGGAAGATATGACAAATGTACCGCAAATATATAAAATATTTATAATATGACTATTTATGGTTGCAAAGAAGTAGGAATTAGGGAATGGCTAAACAAACTATGGTACATAAATATAATGGAATATTATAACATCATAAGAAGCAATGAATTTGAAGAGTCATGAGAAGACTTGTATGAACTGATGCAGAATAAAGTAAGTTAAATCAGGAAAACAATATACCTAATAACTACAACAATGTAAATAGAAATAAGAACAGCAGAAAAGAAACTGACCACTGTGTAAGTATAATGACCAAGTTGTTTCAAAAGAAAAGAAGAAAAATATCACCTCCCTCATATTCTATCAGACTTGAGTGGTGTGTTGATTAGCTGTTTATTCTTTGTCACGAGGGATGACTCTGAGTAGAAGGTGGGAGCAATGTCTTCAAAAGTAAAGGTGGCTTTCAATAAAACATTTGAAAGAAAATAATTTCCAAATATTATAAATTGCAGGTATTAGATATAGTATTTATTTTAAATAAACAAAGAAATAATTTCCAATTAATTTTACTCAAATTGCACTACAATAATGTAAAGAAAGTACCATAAGTGAATAATATTATGTATTGATCATTATCCTAAAAAACTTGGATAATGGTTTTTAATAAAGGAAGGACTCACTAAGTCCGTGCTTTCTATTCTGGAAAGGAATATTAGTATAGTAATGGTAAGTGTACTAACACTTTCAGGGTAAGGCCAGTTACATTTCTCCCTCAGGGTTCCAGGGCTATCCTGCTGAGGGTTCAAGAAAGTCATTCTCTAATGCTCTCATGTGGAGGCCCCATTCTGGTGTATCATACACCACACCCACTCACCCACCCACACACACACACACACAGAATTAACTGCCCCAATGATTGGCACCTCAATTCCATTTAACTAATTAACATCAATTAACTTTTACAAAGGAATATTTACTTTGAAGATGCAACAAGAACTACAAATATCTCTTCCACAGGCACATTTTCAAATGTGGCATAACCAATGGATAGACAAGTCTGAATGTCTGCTGCTGCTGGAGTAGACCAGGCAGATAGCTTGAGATTTTACTCCTCGCTGTCTTTGTCTAACAAATCCCAGCATGGACTCCAGTGTCTGGACTCTCTCTCTCTGTCTCTCTCTATCTCTGTCTCTGTCTCTGTCTCTCTCTCTCTCTCTCTGTCTCTCTCTCTCTCTCTCTCTCTCTCAAAATTCTTAAAGTCATAGCCATCTTTAGTCTTCCCAAAACAGTAAAGAATGGATATAAGATAGAAATAATAGCAAGGCCATGGACTCTTGTCTTCCTATCTACTCTGAGTGACTGAGAGACCAAGACCCTTTCCCCACCTGGAAGACCACAAAAAGGCAGTCTGGATAAAGCCAGATTAGAAAGGTACTGCTGGGATGATTAGTGCCTTTGAATACACCTCTCTTCTGGCTAGATAGTTAATCAATAGTCCCTCACAAGATTAGCAGCCAGAACCAACCACAGAACATCGTACATTCTCTAAATTAGGAAGGAGAGTACTTCCATTACACATCATCATGGCTTTCTGGATGTAGGATCCCCAGCTCTTTCCACATGGGTGATCACATCAGCCCCCTCTTACAGTAAATGGCTGCATTAGCTTAAGAAATAAGAAAAGGGATGGGTGGTGTTAGGGTAGGATGGAAAGAAGAAGTGAGCAGCCAGGAGGAATTAAACAGGCTGGAACTATTCTGCTGCTGAAATCACCAGCTGCCACAGCCTTAAGAGACACTCATCCTTTCCTTTGTCCAAATCTCATTCCTCTGAGATTAAGATACTTATAAATTACACATCTTGTATGCCATACATTCAGTCTTTTTAAATTCAAAAGGGCATGGGTTCAATATAAATTAAAATATAAACAATCAAATCAACATTAAAATACAGGATTCAAATTTACATCTGGGAAAACAGTATTTGTTGAATGAATGAATATTGCTGAATGAAAGCTAACAAGTAACAGAAATGATTTTTGTTTCCAATACAGCCTGGGGAGGTGAGAAGATAGCTGGCCCTGGAGTCAGAACATTTGTATCTGGATCTTGGCTTTAACACTTACTAGCTTTGGGACCATGGACTAGTCACCTGACCTCTCAGATCCTAGAAAAATGGAGAAAATATCCATATCATAGGGTAGCTACAAGGGAAGCATTTTGTAAATTTAAAAATATCCTATAAATGTAAGCTATTATTAGTACACAAAGTCAGAAAGAGATGAATTGTTGTTTTTTTTGTGGAGGAATTCATACTAAGCAAAATATACTACTAACTTGAAAGCCCATAATAGTTATTCTCTGGGAATAAACAGTGAGCAAAATCAAAATTGGCAATTTTCCATGTGACTCTTGAGAGAGACTTCCATGGCAAAGAGGCCAAGGTGCACAAAGCTGTTTTCTCATTTTTCTTGGCTTCTATGCCCCTAACTTTGAGGGCTGGGAAAATGTATGCATATGCATATGCACATGCATAAGCATGTGGAGACCAAGTCACTGCTTACAAGAACATTGGTCACTGTATTAAAGAAGAAGGTTTTATTTTTACAAAACCAAATTAGTAACCATTAGTGCCCTAAAGCTATGTTAACTTTTCCTAATTTCACCCCTTTGCTTTGATGCTAGTAGGGGTTTTCAATCAATAAACACTTATTAAACATCTGCTATGGGCCAGGCACTATGCTAACTGCTGAAGGTACAAGGAAAGGCAGAAACAATATGGAAATAAGTTTGATAAGATAGATACAGGGTAAATTGAAGATAAGACAGTTAAGGCATTAATATAAAGGAGGATAGGGAAAAGCTTCTCATAGAGGATAAAATTTTAGTAGGGCTTGATGAGCCAAGATGGTAGAGTAAGAAGTAAATCACTCTCATCATCCCTTATTAACCTCTGCAAGCCCAGAAAATATTGCCCCAGGAGAAACCCTGGAATAGATGAACCAGCAGAAAGATGGGATGCAGCAAGCAGTCCAGCAGCCCAGGAAGCTTGAGGGATTAATGGGAAAGGCCCCTCTTGCCCTGGGTGAGGGGGAGCAGTACAGAATGGGAGGCATCCCAGCAAGCTACCAGAAAACCTCACCTCAGCACACCAGGAGGAGATCTTGAACCCTAGGTGGCAGAACAGGCAAACATTAACACCAGGACCCCTGAGTGTCTCATTGAGGGCAGTGGAACCCCTGGAAACCAGATTGGAAAACCACCACATTCCATGGTGTTCTATGGTGGCTAAGTCTCCCAGAGCCTCAGCAAAACTCTGGGAAGCACAGCTCTGAGGGGGAAAACCCCAAGTAGAAAAACATCCTGCAGCAGTGAAACATCCATCTGAAAGGAGCTGAAGAAAGCAAAAGGAAAGGCAGGGGTGAGCAGGAAGCCTCCAGGCGCCAGACTACCCAATCCTACCCCTAGAGTTCCAGTGTTGGTGATTCCAGCCCAACACCAGGTGAGCTGTCAGAACCCTATGGCCTCCAACTGCCAACATCAGAGGGCCCAGCCACAAAGCTAGTGACCAGGCCCCGGGCTCCCAACACAAGAAGCTTGGAGTGTCTTATTTGAGTAACAGCACAGAACAAAGACACAATAAAATGAAAGGAATACTATTCTCTAAATGAAAGACAAAAACAGAAAAAAAATTGTGTTTACTTCAACACTTACTGTGTGATTTTGATTGGACCCTTCATTTAACCCCTCTGAGCCTCCATTTGTTCATCTATAAAATGGTAATAACCTCCAATAGCTTACAGGGCTTATGTTTGCCAAACACATTGTAAAACTTAGTCTGGTATTTCCCAACCAGTGGGCCAGAGATCTGAGGGAATGAGGGTGGAAGAGGTGGCAGATTTTTTTATGAGGGGGTCTGTAAATGAATATATCACATTAACCTTTTGTTGGTGGAACTATAGATTGATCCAGATGTTCTGAAAAACAATTTGGAATCATACGAGATGCCATTAAACTATTCAGACTCTTTGAATCAAGAATCTCACCACTGGGCATATACTCCAAGAAGGCTGAAAACAGACAGAAGGGTTCTCTGGACACCAAGATATTGATAGTATCATTTTGTGGAATACTGAAGAACTGTGTGTGCCTATCCATTGGGAATGACTAAACAAATCATGACACATGAATATAGTGAAATATTACTGCATTTATAAGAAATGATTGATAGAAAGATTTTAAAAACATGAGAATATTTATATGAATGAATATAGAATGAAGCAGAACTAGGAAAGCAACATATACTATAATAATAAAAATGTTAACACAAAGAAAAATAAAACAAAACTAAACCCATGTAATTATAATAACTAAAGATAGCCTCAGAGAAAATATGAAAAAATACATCTTTTCTTTACATTGAAGAGGTGAAAAAATGGCTATGGAATGTAGCATATGCTGTCATACACAGATGATGTATTGGCTAGTCTTGCTGAACTGCTTGTTTTCTTTCTTTTTTTTCTTTTTCTTCCTTCCTCCCTTCCTCCTTTCCTTCCTTCCTTCCTTCCTTCCTTGCTTCCTTCCTTCCTTCCTTCCTTCCTTCTTTCTTTCAATCTTTTATTCTTTCTTTCTTCTTTTCTTTATCTTCTTTCTTTTACAAGATAAGGCTTGCTGAGTAACAGAGTGGGGGATATATTTTGGAATGAACTTAATTTAAAAGCAAAAAGCACCAATAAAACCTTTTTAAAATAAGCAGAAAAATATAATATAATTTAATTTAGTCAACATCTAGAGAAAGATAAAGTAATTGCAAAAAACCAATGAGAACAGTACAGGCCAAACTAACCTTATTTGCTTTATTTTGTTTTTGTTTTTGTTTTCATTATGAACTTAATCTATGTGAACAAACATTTCAATATATAGAGAACCAAAATTTATACATAAAACCATGAAAATCTGTTAGGTATGATTTTAAATGGTAGTAACAAAAGTGCCCTATTTATTCATGGCCTCTTCTGATCATCATCATTTTCTAAACAACTTTTCTTTTGGGGTTTTTTTTAATTAATCTCTCTCTCTCTCTCTCTCTCTCTCTCTCTCTCTCTCTCTCTCTCTCTCTCCTTTTCACCACCCTCAACTCATCCCTGCTCAAATAACTATAGTCAAATACAACAAATCAAAACTTTGGATTTATTCCAATTTTTATCAGAATAACTAAACTAGTAGATCAAAAGTGTTGTAGGAATGGTTTGTTGGAATTTTAGCAAAGTTTTTTTTCAAAGGAATATATTATGCTATTCTTGAGAAAATGGTAGAGACTTGAACCAGACCATAATATAACTGAAGGAAAGGCCAGACTCAAAGAATAATCATTAATGGTGTTTAAGTCCACTTGAAAGGAAGTCTCCCATGCAATGTCCCAAGAATCTAGGTTTGATTCTGTGCTTCTTAACACTTATTCAATTACTTGGATAAAAGAAAATATAGCATACTCATCAATTTTGTTGATAACAGAAACATGAGTAAGGAAGATAACGCAGTAGATGACAGTATCCCAAAGATCTTGGTGGTCTAGAACTGGGTTTTTCTGGAGTCCATGAGCTTTTAAAAAAAAAAGGATAACTATTTCAATTCAATTATTTTCATTTCTGTGTGTGTGTGTGTGTGTGTGTGTACTTTAAAAACTGTATTCTGAGAAGGGGTTGATAGGTTTTGCCAGTTTGCTAAGACACACAAAAAAGAAAAGAAACTCTGATTTAAAACTGTACTATATATAATAAGATTATGTTTAACAAGAAAAAGCTTAAAATCTTATACTTGGGTTCAAAAATGACTATTAGTATGAGCTGAGGGATATGTAACTGGATATCTGAAAGAGATCTGGTAACATCAATGGAATGCAAGCTATAGTATGATATGATGGCTAAAAAAGCTCAATGTAATCTTTGACTACATTAAGAAAGGCATATCTTTCTGCAGTTAGGAGATGATAGTCCCTCTGTACTCTGCCGTAGTCAGACTAGATCTAAAATATTACTACTATTATAAGAATACAAGTCATTCCCCAATTGATAAGTGGTCAAAGGATATGAACAGACAGTTCTCAGATGAAGAAATTAAAGCCATCCATAGTCATATGAAAAAATACTCTAAATCATTATTGATTAGAGAAATGCAAATCAAAACAATTCTGAGGTACCACATCACACCTATCAGAATGGCCAACATGACAAAACAGGAAAATGTTAAATGTTGGAGAAGATGTGGGAAAATTGGAACACTAATGCATTGTTGGTGGAGTTGTGAAATGATCCGACCATTTTGGAGAGCAATTTGGAACTATGCCCAAAGGACTATAAAAATGTGCATACCCTTTGACCCAGCAATAGCACTTCTAGGGTTATATCCCAAAGAGATCACACAAATGGGAAAAGAACCTACATGTACAAAAATATTCATAGCAGCTCTTTTTGTGGTGGCAAAGAATTGAAAATTGAGAGGATGCCCATTAATGGGGGAATGGTTGAGCAAGTTGTGGTATATGAATGTGATGGAATACTATTGTGCTGTAAGAAATGATGAACAGGCTGACTTCAGAAAAACCTGGAAAGACTTGTATGGTCTGATGCTGAGTGAAGTGAACAGAACCAAGAGAATGTTGTACACAATAACAGCCAAGTTGTGTGATGACTAATATTGTTAAACTTAACCCTTCCTGGCATATCTAAGACATCTCCAGAGACCTTGTGATGGAAAATGTTATCCACACCCAAAGAAAGAACTATGGAAGCTGAATTGTTATTTTTTTTTCTCTTCCATTGAGTTTTGTTTCCTTTTTCTGATGGTTCCTCCTATTGGTTTTAATTTCTACTTATAACATCACTAATGTGAAAATATGTTTAACATAAATGTAAATGTATAACCTATATCAGATTGTGCGCCATCTTGGTGAGGGTGGTGGTGAGGGAGGAGCAGAAAAATTTTAAACTCAAAAGCATATGGAAGTGATTATTGATAAATCAAAATAAATTAATAAAAAATAATAAAATAAAATATTACTACTATTGCCCAATACTGGACATCACAGTTTAGGAAATATATTGACAAGCTGGAGAGCGTCCAGAAAAAGTACAGCCAAGACAGTAAAGCATGTCACGTCTATAAAATGTGAAAACTGATTGTAAAAATTGAAGATGTTTAGCCTGGAGAAGAGGACTCAGGAAGGCCATGATTGTTTGTCCTTCCTTCTCAAAGAGAATCAATGACATCATCAGGTTGATGTCTTGACTTGCAAATGAATTGGATTTAAGTGAGGCAAAGCTGTGCAAAGTAGTCAGCCTCACTCTCCTCCAGTCATTGGGGTCCAGTGGCAAGACAAAAGTCTAGAAGGACATAGTACCTCTTCAAATATTTAAAAGACTGACATGTGGAAGATCAATTAGTCTCATTCTGTTTATCTTCAAAGAGTAAAATTAGCAATAATGCCTAGAAGTTGAAAAGAGGAAAATTCAGGCTTGAAGTCCAGGAAAATGAGGGGGTTGTCTTTTATCAGAGATGTTCAGGTGAAGACTGGATGACCGCTTGTCCTTGTATTATAGTAGAGATTTCCTTAGGGTCGTGGCTTGGAGTAGATTGCTACTGAGACCCCTTCTGATGCTGAAATTCTGTGATTCTTTGGTTTCTTTCTATTACAGATGTTATGAATATGTAATGTGAACCTTGGACTTGGTCTTTAAAAGGAATATAAACAGAGTCTATGGAAGCTGCAAATATGACTGCTAAAGATGAAGATAAAATACATGTAAAAAGAAGACTGTTTACTAGAGAAAAGAGAAAGGATATACACAGAAAGCAAACTTGGTTCATTATAAGAAGGTCTTTACATCCCAGAAGAACTCCACACTTTCTAACAAAAAGAGAAATCTGCTTTCTTCTCCTTCCAAGAGAGAAATAATTTCTTTTTTTTCCAAAATACAATATGAAGAACAAGGATTCCTCCTGGGACAAACCTGAACAAATTTACTGCAACCACAAAAAATTATTTTCACGCACATATAAAAAAAAGTTTTAATCTTAAAGCTTTTGTACATCAGGGAACCAATCAACAAGTAATAATTAAGTGCTAACTATGTGCCAGATTCTCTTCTAAGCAATAGGAATACAAATACAAAAGAACAGTCCCTCTCAAAGAACTTACATTCTACCTAAAGTAGGTCACAACATATGTACAGGGTACATGCAAAATAAATGTTCAGAGATTTGGAGTTTGGTAACAACTGGAAGAAGCAGGAGAATTCTCTTGACCCTCAAAGGAAGCCAGAAATTACAAGAGGCAGAGCTGAGAACAGACAACATCCCAGTCTTCTGAGACAACCTATGCAAAAGCAGGAAAATGGGGTTTGAAATATCATTTGTAGGGGGCATAAAACTGGTCATTTGGATTGACCATAGATCATGCAAAAAAGATTAATGTAAAATGAGTGTGGAAAGATGGCCTTCAGTGAAGGACTGTAAATGCCAAGCAGAAAAGTATAAACATTTGTCTTTAGGTCAATGGGGAGGTATTTCAATATTTTGAAAAGATTGAGTGAGGTAACCAAACCTATACTTTAGGAATATCAATTTGGCAGCTTTGAAGATGATGGAAAGGAGAAAGATTGAGACTGAATGCCATTTTGATCATTAGAAGGCCATTGCAGTACTTTAAGTGAGAGGAGAGGAAAGACCTGAATCAGGGTGTTTATTGATATGAGTAGATAGTTGAGGATGGAAGTGAAAGTTAAAAAAAAACATACCTATCCTTCCCACAAATGTATCATTGGATTTTTAATTTCTTTCCACATCTAAATTGATAATGCAGGATTTCTTTAATTAAGAAAAAACTCAATGTTTTGCTATGAAATATAACAACCCCAATATAACAATTCTTTGGAATTATATTTCAACATAGAAGATTTTCTTGCATCAGGGGAAAATGCCTCAGGGAATGGCAGAGCTATCTATGCCCAGTGGCTGCTCTCTAAACCTAGAAACAGCCTTGTGCATTTTGTTCAATTTTGCCTTTTACTATTTCAGGAGTTTTAATAACATGAAAATGATTAAAATTTATTTAAGACCATCCATGGCACAAGATCAGCTGCCAAATCCAAGGACATTTGCTATCGAAAAAGTTTCTGCAAAGTGCTTTCCTGTCAATTTTGGAATCATTGACTGTGTGTCCATTAAGGCAAGAAAAAGTATAGCACCATAAAATTAGTCATTGTACTTGTATATAGTTAGCTTTGTTTTGCTACTAATGCTACACATATGTGAAATGGAAAATAATGTGTTAAGAGATTAAGAAAAAGACAAAAAGAAGGGTCATATAGACACTGAAATGTTTGTAACAGCATTTGTTACGAAAATGAATACTCAGAAGCAAAATGGGTTCCCAACAACTGGAGAGTGGCTGCAAAAATATAGAATGCAAATAGAAGGTAACAAAATGACCACTGGATTTGGAGTCTGAAGACCCAAGTTTGAATTCTAGCTCCACTGCTTGCTAGCTATATGAAGCTGATGACCTCACTCGACCCATAAGGAACATTGTTCTTCTATTAAAGAAAGGGGTTGGTCTAGATGGTCTATCAGATCCTTCCTAGATCCAAATGTATGATTTAATAAAGCAATATTGTGCTATAAACAAATATGGAAAATTCAGAAAAATATACAGGAATACATATATATTGATATAGACCAAAGTAAGCAGAATAAGGAGAATACACACAACAAATAAAAATGAAAACAACCCTAAAATATAATGATTAGTTTTGTTTCCAGAGATCAAATGATGATACTCCTTTCTTAGAGAGGTAGGAGATTGCTAGTATGGGATATAGCATACACTGTCAAACATACTCCTTGAGCCAGTAGATTTCTGCTTAACAGTTTTTCTTTGTATAAGGAAGGATTCTATAGTAGGGAAGGGATAGGCATATTGGGAAATGATTATAGTAAAAAAGACAAAAGACATCTATAAACAAAATTTATTTACACATCAAATACCTAGGCAATAAGAAGACAAAACAGATAAGAGTGTGAGACTTGGAGTCAGGAAGACCAGTTCAAATTCAGCCTCAGACACTTACTAGATAGGTGACCCTTGAGAAGACTCTTAACTTTTGTCTGTCTCATATTCCTCACCTGAAAAATGAGGAGCACCTACCTCCCAAAATTATTGATCATAAAATGAGATAATATTTAAAGTTCTTTGTAAACCTTAAAACACTATATAAATGCCAGCTATAATTAATATTATGTTACTCATTAGCTCTAATAAAATATATGAAGTGAAAAGGGAGTGAGAATGGATTTTAATCACCTATTGCTTTGAAATCTAGATGAAAAACAGATACTGAAATATGCTGAACATGGAATCAAATCTAAGGCTGAAACTTGCAATCCTTAAACCAAACTTCCAATCTCTGAAAGTTATAATATATTAACAGCAGCAGCCATTTCATTAAATAACTTGTTACAATAAATAAACACAAGTATGCATTGAATAAAAGTCCCAATTTGTTTATTTTTTAATTTAATTTAAATCTTTCCCTCCAAACTTCTCCCTTTCCCCACCCATTGAGGAAGCAAAACAAAAACAAAAATAGTTAAAATATGTAGTAAAACAAAACAAATTCTTGCATTCATCATGTTTAAAAAATGTACACACACATACACACATGTACACATGCCTATATATGTATATACATGTATGTTGTATGCATATACATACACACTTCAGTCTTCATTCTGAGTCCATCACTTCTCAATGTAGAGGGGTAACATGTTTTCTTATGAGTTCTCTGGAACAGTGGTGTGTTATTGTGTTGATCAGAGTTACTAAGTCTTTCAAAGCTGTTTATCTTTACAAAATTGTCATTACTGTATAAATGTTTCTGGTTCTATTCACTTCATTCTGTATCAGTTCAAACAATTCTTTCCAAATTTCTCTGAAACTATCTCATTCTTAAAGCAAAACAGTATTCCATCATATACATATAACACAACTTCTTCAGCTATTCCCAAATTGATGGGCTCCCTAAGTACTACTTTAGCTGTATCCCCAATATTTTGGTATATGCTCTTATTGTTGTCATTATCTTTAATGAAATTATTGATTGCTTCTATGATTTGTTCTTTGACCCACACCTTTTTTTAGAACTAAATTAGTTTCCAATTAAGTGAATATTTGTTCCAAAAGCCCTTTGTTGAATTTAATTTCATTGAGTTATGGTCAATCAAAGATGCATTTCATATTTCTGATATTCTGCA
Source organism: Vombatus ursinus (assembly GCF_900497805.2). Lineage (NCBI taxonomy): Eukaryota > Metazoa > Chordata > Mammalia > Diprotodontia > Vombatidae > Vombatus > Vombatus ursinus. The sequence goes on along the minus strand of NW_020941197.1, from coordinate 3,051,950 downwards.
TTTGTTTCTGAAGTTTTTATGCCCTAATACATGGTCAATTTTTTTATAAAGGTGTCATACACAGCTGAGAAAAATATATACTCCTTTCTATTCCCCATCAATATTTTACAAAGGTCTGTTATAGCTAACTTTTCTAAAATTAGTTGTGTCTGGCTCTTCATGGCTCCATTTGGAGTTTTCTTGGCAAAGATACTGGGGTGATTTGCCATTTTCTTCTCCAGCTAATTTTACAGATGAAGAGTTTCAGGCAAACAGGGTTAAGTGACTTTCCCATGGTTACACAGTTAGATTTAAAGACATTAAAGACTTTAGCTTAGCAATACACACAAGAAAAATCAAATTGATGAAGGGAAGAAGCAGTGGGAAAAGCACAACCCTGAAATCAAAGGTTCTGGGTTCCCATCTCTGATACTACTTACATTAATCAAATGTCTTAGCCTCCCTGTCCCTCACTTTCCTCATCTGTATAATAAAGACGTTGAACAAGACAGCCTCTGAGACTCTCTCAGCTCTAATAATATTTCCTCATAAGAATCCATATAGGTCAGAATATGACATGCATATATATGGCATATCATTAAGTCAATCCATCATTACAAACATCTTCGACAGAGAATACTGATGTAAAATGAACTGGGCCCAAAACTAAATAGAAGAAGAAGACTGAGTTGCACTGCATTCATGAAATTCTGTGGCACTTTCAGTAATCCCAAACACTTTTTTCTCCCAAAGCTCATTATTTTAGCACCAATAATCTGCATATCTCTGCAACTGCAAATAATGAAAGACCATGGTCCCATGAACAAAAAAAAATTCACTTGAAATGCAAAAGAAAGGTGCATGATGAGTGTTGATGTTTAAAACATCATTGAGTAAGAGCTTTTACAATGGAAGGGAAAATGGGTTGTTGGGGGTGATGGGAAATGCTTGAATCTTACTTTTATTGGAATTGGTTCAAAGATGGAAGAAATATATATATAACATACATGCATATGTACACATATGTACATATGTGTATGCATACATACATGCATGCATACATACATGCAGTTAGGTATAGAAATCTATCTTGCCCAACAGGGAAATAGGATGGTAAGATGACAAAATGGGGGGCAGGGCTGGGAGAGTGGTCTCAAAAAAAAACATGGAAATACCTATATGAACTGATGCAAAGTGAAGGGAACAGAGCCAGGAAAGCATTGTATACAGTAATAGCAATATTGTAATATGATCAACTGTGAAAGATTTAACTACTCCAATCAATTCAATGATTCAAAACAATGCTGAAGGACTCATGATGAAAAATTTTATCTACCTCCAAAGGGAGAGCTGATGAACTCTGACTGCAAATAGAAGTATAATTTTCTCCCTTTATTTTTCTTGCCTTTTTTTGATATGGCTAATATGGAAATACATTCTGCATTATTTCATATGCATAACTGATATGTTGTTTGACTTTTCTGTAATTGGGGGAGGGACAGGATGGAGAGGATTTGAGAATCAATACTTTTAAAAAAGAATGTTAAAAATAAATAAGTATTTTTAAATCATTAAAATGGGTATGAAAAGAAAAAGAGTTAGGTCAGTATTTTAGCAAGAGTGAGGAAAAGCAAATTTCTTATTGTTTCATTAATTAACATCTGCCAAAAATCAAAAGATCCAGAATAATGAATGAATGAATGAATGAATGAATGAATGAATGAATGAATGAATGAAAGAATAATGAATATTCACTATATGCCAAGCATTTGCTGAGCAGTGGGGATATGAATGTAGTGATTGTAAGTGATTATAGACTGTGTCCCAACTCACACTCTCAGGTTAACTCTATAGTGTGCAGAAGATATATAAACATATACATGCATACATACATACAGATGTATATATTGTGCATATACACATATAACAATGTATGTGCATGCATGTGAGTACGTATATATGTGTGTGTGTGTGTGTGTCACACATCTATACACACATAAACAATCACTGAGGGAATCTGTGATTTGTTTTCTTTGATTATACATATTTGTTACAAGAAATGTGTTTTTCTTTTCTTTTTCAGTTGAATGGGAATGGGAGGGAGAGAAAATAGATGTCTGTTACATTTTTTGGAAAAGGAAAGTGGGAAAAGTGATGCAGATATGAAATGTTGCATGTACTTTCAGATGAGGTCATTGTACTATTACATTATTATATTACTAGTTTTACTTGACAGTTTTATTTTGAGACCACTCATAAAGTGGGAACAATCTGTAAATGCATGTAATTTAAAAACAAGTCCCAGAAATAAAACTTTACAAATAACAAAGTGATTGCTAGAAGCATTCATCCCACCAAGTTCACTTACAAATGTAGCATCACCAATTGACAGAGGTGATTTCTTGCTTGCAGAACACAAGTTCTCTGCAGCTGGGATAATTCACCGCTTGTCTGAATCCCTCAGGATACCTCGCTGAGCTGGACTTTATGCAACGGTTGACAAACTTAGCTGGATCTTCCAATTTTCAAAGTTAACAAAACCTTGTTCCATCTCCAAGCCTTCTTCATCTAAGAACAAGAAAGAATAGATACAACAGAGACAGAAGACACAGTAGGACCATACATGCCTAAGCCACATGACACAAGCCAGGTAGAAAGATCCTAAGGTCACTTTCCCACCAGGGAGCCCATAGCAGTGTTTTGCTGACTCACTACCAGGGAAGAGAGAGGAGAGAGACAGACAGAGACAGAGACAGAGACAGACAGAGAGGGACAAAGAGACAGAGATGGAGACACAGAGAGAGACAGAGACAAAGAGAGAAAGAGAGAGAGAGAGAGAAACAGAGAGACAGAGAGACAGTAATTATCTAGAGATGCTCTGCTGTAATAAATGTAATATGGTTGTTAGTTATAACTTGGAAGATCTGATCCAGTGGTGACCCCTATAAAATAGGTGCCCATTATTCATTGTGCTTTGTAAAAACTATACACTTGACGTGCTCTGTGTCTGCTTTTCCCCAATATCAGATTCAATCCATGTTCTGAGCTTTTGGCTTCTCATTACGTAGTGTCAATTTAGAGTAATTGTCCAAGTACAAAGCCAGCTTCAAAAGAGAAAGTTGCAAAATTTAAGTCTATGTTTTTTTTATCATACCCACTGCATTATACATTGTGTGTGTGTGTGTGTGTGTGTGTGTGTGTGTGTGTGTATAATTGGCACATAATTGAAAACTAGAAGAGACCTTGGGGATCAACTATTTTGATTCTCGCTTTATATGTGAGAAGATCCCCTTACTGAGGATGTTGCAGTTTGAAACAGATCACCTGTAACATACCTTCCAGCTCATTCTGAGATTTCATGAAACTGAGGTCCTGTGAAATGAAGTGATTAGCATAGCTTATCAGTAAGACTGAGAGTAAAACTTGAGTTTGCTGACTTCCAATCCAGTACATTTTCTAATTAATTAAGTAGGATTTCCTTCTTTTGAAAGAGATTTCTATCATATCCTTACGTCTATCAATTTAAGATTACATAACATGAACATGCAGATAAATGCCTAGTTTTTTTGTCCTACACACCAAATAATATAACAAAAGTCCAAATTCTACTAATACTAAGTGATTGACATCCCATATACCCTTTACCATTTTTCCTTTTTACCTAGCTAATATTATTCAAGGTTCAATTTTCAGTTTAAATTTCCTAATAATCTTTGTCTCTACAGCTTGATGAAAATAATGGAAAAAGAAAAAGGAAAAAAAAAGGCAGTCAGAAAACTATGGAGAATTCTATATGTTAAAAAACAAAATCAACCACTTCAATAGGAATAATATCATCTTGAGAAAATGCCAACAAATTTTCTAATTTCTCTCATAATTTATAGCATAGTGGTACATTAAAAAGTATGGCTTAATGGAAAGTGTCTTGTTTTGGAGTCAGGAGTTGCTGCTGTTGAGTCATTTCAATTGTGTTTGACTCTTCATGACCCCATTCGGGGTTTTCTTGGCAAAGATACTGGAGAGGTTTGCCATTTCCTTCTCCAGCTCATTTTACAGATAAGGAAACTGAGGCAAATAAGATTAAGTGATTTACCCAGGGTCACATAGCTAGTGTCTTAGGCCAAATTTGAACTCAGGAAGATGTCTTCCTGATTTCAAATTCAGTACCACCTACCCACCCAGAGTCAGGTTCAAATCCTGCCTTCTAACACTTACCACCTATATGACCTTGATAAAGTCACTTAAACTCTTTAGGCCTCAGTTTCCTTATCTACAAAAAGAAGGGGTTCAATGAGATAGCTTTTAAGATCCCTTATATCTTTAGAATTCGGATCCTATTCATCAAGCTAGATGAACTGTTTGACTACATAGATATTATGATCACACAGCAGAATTTTATAGGAGTCAGCTAGTGGATAGACTCCTGGACTTGGAATCAGGAAGATCTGAGTTCAAATCCTATCTGAGACAGTTACTAATTGTGTAATCCCATAAAATCATTGAATTCCTCTGGACTTCAATTTCCTCATTTGTAAAATGACTGGGTTGTACTCAATGATCAGTTTTAAATCTATGATTTCTGATGCTAGGTTATTGTATTTTCCATGGTACTCTATTGGATCTCTCCTGAGTATTGTTTTTGGATCAACTTTCTTCCTGCTCCTACCTTCAGCTGGAGAGCAACCTGAAAATGATCTCATTCATTTACATCTAAACAAATTTAAATGGAATTTACAGACTTGTATTTAATCTTGACATTGTCCTGAATTTGCCATTACTCTCAAAAATAATGGATTGAAATGTGTTGAGAACAGACTCAATCAATAAGCCTTTATCAAGTACCTACTATGTGCCAGGCACTGTGCTAAGCAATAAGGAAACAAAGAAAGGCAAAAGGCAGTGTCTCCTCTCAAGGAGCTCACAATTTAATAGACAATAGTCACAAGTTGTTGTTCAGTCATTCAGTAGTGTCTCTTTGTGACCCTACACGGGGATTGCTTGGCAAAGATACTGGAGTGATCTGCTATTTCCTTTTCCAGTGGATTAAGGCAAACAGAGGTTAGGTGACTTGCCCAAGGTCACATGGCTAGTAAGTGTCTGGGACCAGATTTGAGCTCAGGTATTTCTGACTCCAGGCCCAGCACTCTATCCACTAAGCTATCTAGCTGACTCTATTGTCATAAGTCATTGGAGGGGTCCAGTGATAAATTATTATGTGCAATAACATTTATAATGCAAAATGAACCTTTGAGGTGAGGCAACAATTCTATATTAAGCACTTCCTAAGTGCCGGCCATTGTGATAAATGCTCGGGATACAAATATGAGCAAAAAGAAAGACAGTCCCTTCCTTCAAGAAACTTACATTCTAATGTGAGAGGACAACATACAGAAGGACGGGAGAGAATAAATATTTATTAATCACATACTATGTGCCAGGCACTGAACTAATTACAAATATTGTCTCATTTGACCTTAACAATAACCCTGAGAGGTAGGTGCTATTATCATTCCCACTTTACAGTTGAGAAAACTGAAGCAGAGAGAGGTTAAGAGATTTGTCCAGAGTCAAACAATTAGGAAGCATGCAAGATTAGATCTGAATTCAAGTCTTCCTAATTTGAGACTCAGGGTTGTATCAACTGTACTGACTTCAATAAGGGAGCTGAAAAGGAGTAGGGTATGAGTGAGGAGGAAGAAGGGGAAAGTCAGAAGCACAGCCACGAGTGGCTAAAGTGATAGAGCAGACTAGTGATAAATGTTGGAGAGGATGTGGAAAAATTGTTTGTGGAATTGTCACTGATCCAACCATTTGGGAGAGCAATCTGCAATTGTGCCCAGAGTTATTAAATTACCTACACCCTTTGGACATAATAAGAGAACATTGTATACAGTAACATCAATATTGTTTTAAGAATGACTTTGAGTGATTAAGTTATTTTTTTCTATTATAAATACCCAAACTAACAATAAAGGACATATGAAGAAGACACTACCTGCACCCAGAGAAAGAACTGATCAAGAGAAATAGGTACAGAATTATATATATATATATACACATATGTGTGTGTATGTGTGCGTGTGTATATATATGTGTGTGTATATATGCACACATATATATTTACTTGTGTCTGATGGTAGCCATCTTTGGGGTGGGGGGGAGGGAAGAAAAAAAAGAAAAACGTGCATGATAATTTTGTAGTATATTTGAAAGGAATAGCAAGTTGTGCATAGTCAATTTGTATTTCATGTGCAATAATCTTTTTTATTGTACTATGTTATGGAATGATTGTTTTATTAATATTTTTTAAAAGCATGATTGGCCTTGGCCCAAAGGAATTCAGCAATGAGAAAATAGCGCCAGTGTGGCAGAAGGATGAACCAGGCTAAGAAGGCAGAAGGAGCCAATAAATGTTCCAGGGTCAGGAGACCTCAGGTACTGATGGAGATTCCACAGTAAGTCCAAGGAATGGTACTGAAGTTCATAAAGTAGAAAAGCAGCAACATGCCCCCTCAATCCCCTACCTTTGCCAAATTAGCCTCTGATAATAATCCTGTAAAGTAAATCAAATTCTCATGATTTTATTTCCTAATCTCTCTCTGTCTCTCTGTCTGTCTGTCTCTCTCAACATCTTCCATGATGTTCAATGACTTCTATTAATCCCAAGTCTTGGAGTTATCTTCAAATGCTTACTCTTCCTGAAACCACATGTCTAATTAGGATTGACCAAGTTTTGTCAGTGCTACTTCTACAAAGTCTCTTGCAGCCATCTTCTCTCCACTCACACAATCACTGCCCTAGCTCACAACATTATCCAATCTTACCCAGATAATCATGATACTGTCCCTATGATCTCTTTGCCTCAAGCCTCTCCACTCTCCAATCTATTCTCCATGCATTTCTCCAAAGTCATACTCCTAAAGCATAGTTCTGACCATGTCACACACACCGTCTTCCCTTTCTCAAGAAGCTCCAGTGGCAAAATATATCCTCTAAAGTCAAAAACAAATTCTTCTATTTGGCATTTAAAACCCTTCACAACCTAACTCCAATCCTCATTTGCAGCCATTTTATGCATTATTCTCCTTTACAACCTCTTGGTTGGTTGTTGTCCCTCATTGTCAAAGATGACCAAAATGACATCACTATGTTGAAGTCAAGGTACGGTGTGTCCAACTATGGATGATCAGAACAATACAAGCTCAGAACACTCTACCACAGGTCAAGCAAAACAATCCACATGAACATTTAGAGTAGAGATATTTCTAAATTTGCACATTTTGCATTTCTTTTTTAAAAATTTTTATTAACTTATTTATTTTTAGTTTTCAACAATCACTTCCATAAGCTTTTGAGTTTGAAATTTTCTCCCTCTCCCTTCCTGCCTCCTTCCCTGAGACAGCATGCAGTCTGATATAGGTTCTACATATACATTCCTATTAAACATATTTTTCACATTAGTCATGTTGTAAAGAAGAATTAGAACCAATAGGAGGAACCACAAGAAAGAAGAAACAAAACAAAACAGAAGGTAAAAAAGAGCAATTAGTATCCTTCGATCTGCATTCAGACTCCACAGTTCTTTCTCTGGATGTGGATACCATTTTCCATCATGAGACTTTTGAAGATGTCTTAGATCCTTGCATTGCTGAGAAGAGCTAAGTCTATCAAACTTAATCATTGCACAATATGGCTGTTACTGTGTACAACTTTCTCCTGGTTCTGCTTGCTTCACTCAAGCATCAGTCCATACATGTCTTTCCAGGTTTTTCTGAAGCCTGCTTGCTCATCATTTCTTATAGCACAATAGTATTCCATTACATTCATATACCACAACTTGTTCATCCATTCCACATTTCTTTTGGGCAATTCCAAAGTCCTTTAGAGAGACCTTGAGAGTGTCCTTGTATCACTTTTTCTGATCAGCATATGAGTGCCTGCCTTGCAACTACAACCAAAGCGGAATATCTTCCACCACAGTCCATCTCCAATCCCTGAGCCTTTGCATAGGCTAAACCATATTCCTGGCATTCTCTCTCTCCTCCCACTTATCTCTTAGACTTCCTAGGTTCTCTTTAAAAATCCAGCCTAAATATCCCCCACCACCACCTCCAAACTACCTCATATTGATTTTGTATACATGTAGAGATGGCATATCTCACTCTTCTCTGCATCTGCACCTTTGCCTAGTTTCAACTCCACGGAAAAAGATGCCCCCTCCCAGGTTAAGTTCATCAATGACAATTCCTGTGTTTAATATTTTTGTATTATTTACATGGCCTTATTTAATATTTTTGTAAATGATCCATTGTTGCATGTATTCTATATATTGTTTTCTCAGTTCTGCCTACTTCACCGCATCAGTTCATGTAGATCTTCCCATGTTTCTCTGTATTCATTACATTAATTATTACTTTCAACACAGTAATATTCTGTTGCACTCATGTACCACAATTTGTTTATCTATTCCCCAACTGATGGCTTCAACTTTATTTCAAATTCTTTGCTATCACAAGAAAGTCCTGCTATAAATATTTTGTTGTAGACTGAAACTTGTAGAATAAAAAATGTTTTTGAAAAGGAAGATAAGCATATATTTAGAAAATACTATCACATGAGTATACCCTTTGAAGTCTGGGAAAGAGAGGTTTAGATTAAATAAAAGGCAAGGGGAAAAGTTTCTCTAAGATCTCATTCCAAGATATAAAAGTAACTGATTCAAATGTACATGAATAAGAGTCATTACCCAGTTGATAAATGGTTAAATAATATGAATAGGCAGTTTTCAGAGAAAGAAATACAAGCCAGGTTTTATTTTCATTTTAATGAGATAGGAGTGAGAGACAATAAATGCTTATTCATTGAAAAAACAAATTAAAAGTCATATTCTTAGCTTAGCTTAACTTAGTTTCACTTAGCTTCTTTTATCCAAGTCTTTCAATAAATCTTACATTGATGGTTCACTTAACATAGTGGAAGCTTTTCTCCACTTCTAGGATGTAACTGTCCTATGGCTGGCAACCCCTTCTCTCCTTGTTACTATTCATCACATTACCTTTCTACCAAGCTGAAAATCTTTTTTTCCCCCAAAAAATGAACAATTCTGAAAGATTAAATAACTCTAGTCAACCTGGGCAAGGTAGCATAGACCTGTAATCTATGGTGTCATGGAGACTGAGTCTGGCAGATCTTTTGAGCTCAGGATTCTACAGTGAGTTATGTTAATTGAGTATCCACATTAAGTTCAGTGTTAATGTGGTGAGCTCCTGTAAGTAAGGGGCCACAAGACTAACCAAGGGGAACAAACCAGCCTAGGACAGAAATGCAGCAGGTCAAAATTCCCATATCAATCAACATTGGGATCAAACATATGAGAAGCACTTCCAGCCGGGACTAGATAGGGAGATCTAGTTTTAAGTATCTATTTTCAAGAACCCACTATGTGCCAGCAACCTGTGCTGAGATTAGTAAATACAATGAAACAGATGTTGTTTTCATGAAGTTTATATTCTTCCAAGGGGATACAGCAGCTATATATCTATAAAATTAACATGTAGTCATGTCATGGGCAGTAGGGGAGGTGGTGATGTAGAAGCTGGGTTTTGAAAAGAAACTAGGAATTCTCAGAAATGAGAGGAAGAAGGGAGTGCATACCAGGTACAGGGAATAGCCCATGCAAAGGCACAGAGATGGGAAATGGACTGTGATATGTGAGAGACACACACAAGTGCCCACTTTGACTGGGGTGTAGAAGTTGTAAAAAAAGAGTAATGAATAATAAGACTGAAAAGGTAGGTTGGAGTTGGGGTATGAAGGGCTTTAAATGCAAATGGAGGAATTTGTATTTGATTCTAGAAGTTATAGATTTCCCCTGGAGCTTCTTGAACATAGGAAGTGGGGGAGAAGAATTGGGGGAAGGTGATATGGTCAAAACTGTGTTTTAGGAATATCATTTTGGAAACTGCTTACAGAATTGATTGGAGTGGGGAAAGACTAGAGGAAAGATACCATTAGGATGCTATTGCAATTGTCCAAGCAAAAGGAGACAAAATTCTGAATTAGCTCTCCATGAGTGGAGATAAGGAGATATATGCCAAAGATGATGTAGAATTAGGATTGATAAGACAAGATGGCAACAAATTGGAGATGTGGATTCTAAGAGAGTATGGATTTAAAAATAACTCCAAGGATTGGTATTAGTAATTTCACAGAATAATTGAAAACATTTGCTGAGAACTCACTCTTTTAACCTCCTTCTCACCTCACATCACTCAGATGCCTTCCTCTGCTATCTGCTATTTCACCTATCTCAAATAAATATATTTTCATTTTCCCTGCCAAGGCAAACTTCTCTTACATGCACAAGTGATTACATTCCAGCACCAAACATGGTAGGGCATTCCTGTAATCCCTTCTAAAGTGGAGACAGAGGCTGATGGATGTCTTGAGTTCAGGGATTTTTAAGGTGCTTTGGACTATATTGTCTCTATACTAAGTTTAGTATATATATTGTAACCCCCCAGGAGCAAGGCAGATGGGGTCACCAGGATGCCTAAGGAAGGGTGAACCAGTCCATGTCAGAAATGCAGCAGGTCAAAGCTCCCACACATATTATTAACAGGGTTTTTCTTGTCTTTTTTCTTTTAATGGGGAAGTGGGAAGGAGAGTAAATAAATGCTTATTCATTTAAAAAATAAAATTAAACAATTATGTTCTTAACTTAGTTTAATTTAGTTTAACTTATTAGCTTCCTCTTTGCAAGCCTTTCCATAAATCTTCACAAATGGTTCACCCAGCATTGTAGATGCCTTTCTCCAGTTTGAGGGTGGAACTGTCCATGACTGGCAAATAGCCACACTATAGCTCCCCTAATCACTATGCATCCCAGTGCCTGTCTGATGTGGTTAAAAACTCCCCCAAAAAGATGAACAATTCTGAAAAACTGAAGGATTCTGATCAAAGCTGGGCATTTGATACAGAGCTGTTCTCTTATTGCAGGGGAGGCTGAGGTTGGCAGATCAAAGGATTTTTTACCTGCAATAAGCTATATTGATCATGTGTCCATATTGTTTGTCATTAATATGGTGACCTCCTATAAGTATCAGGACACCAAGTTGCCTGAGATATGATGAACCAGCATATAGTTGTCAGTTGCTGAACAAAAATATCGATTATGATCCGATCATAAGTGGCAGAGGGGGAAAAGCTCTCCTTGTTCTCCCTTGCTGGTTACCAATGGATTCACAGTGCCAAGCTCATCCACATAAGGTATGGCTGTGAACAAATATTCCCAGTCTGGGTGAACTTAGTTTATGGCTTAAGGGAAGGGTCAGGGGGCAGCTAGGTGGCACAGTGGAGAGAGCACCAGCCCTGGAGTCAGGAGGACCTAAGCTCAAATCCAGCCTTAGACACTTAACACTTACTATCTGTGTGACCTTGGACAAGTCATTTAACCCCATTGCCTAGCCAAAAAAAAAAAAAAAAGAAAGAAAAGGAAAGAAAAAGAAAAGAAAAAAAGGAAGGGTCAAGTACAAAGGGTTTCTCAGTTGGGTCAAGGGAAATAAGCCTACTTCTTTGAATACCTGCTGGAAAAGATCATGCTGGCAGTAAGCAAGAAGTAATGCAACAGTCACATTTTAATAAATCACAAAGGGTATAGAGGCATACAGTGCTGGGATTGCTCAAGGAATGGGATGGTAGAGGGAAGCAGATGGAGAAAGAAACAGGGGATGGAGAAGGACACAAAGAGTCACTTACAAACCTGTAGATCAGAGTTGGAAGTACTCTGGCCATATGGACCCAGGGCAGGTTAAAGAATACTCCAGGGGCAGGGTTTGGAAATCCCACTTTCATAGAATATGATGATGGGGGAATGGCCTAACTCTTATTAAGACCACTGTGGGGTTATCTAACTAACATATCAATATCATCTAAAAGTTATCAGCACCAATTTAGGGTCCCTTGTTAGCATAATGTTTTCCTGGTTTTATTGCACATGTCTGGAGTTTCTCTGAAGCTTAGTGATCAAGGAACCATGATTTGGATGGGGTGGGGAGAGGGTGTGGAATTTTATTGGAGCCTAGCTGACTTCCCTTAAGTTAGCACAGTAGTCTCTGGATGTAGTCAATTAATTTAGGAATCAAATTTTTGTTGTTGTTGGTTTGGTTTTTTTTGTTTTGTTTTGTTTTTGCAAATGACTTCTATGTTCCTCTTTACACTCTTAATTCTGATTTAGTTACCTTACACTGGCTACTTATGTACTTACTTGCCATACCAACTGGTGAGGTGGATAGGGGGACCATGATAAAATAGAATTTCAACACAATAAATAATATGAAATTAAAGTTGAATAAGGAGTTATGCAGAAATCATCTAATTGCCCTTAATGAGATCAAGTTACCAGGCAGGCCTAAATATCCTAGGGTACAGAAAACACTGGAATATAAAATTACTGAGCCACTGCCAGTAATGAATAATTAGTATTATTTAATGAAAAGCATTCATTAAGCACTTACTAAGTACAAGGCACTGTGCTAAGGACTGAGGATACAAATAGGAAATTAAGTTGTTGAGTCATCAATTCTTCATGACTCCATTTGAGGTTTTCTTGGCAAATATACAGGAGTGGTTTGCCATTTCCTTCTCCAGATGAGGAAACAGAGGCAAACAGGGTTAAGTAATTTGCCCAGGGTCACATAGCTAGTAATTGTCTGAGGCCAGATTTGAACTTAGGAAGATGAGTCTTCATGACTCCAGGCCTAGCACTCTATCTACTTCACCACCAATCTGCCTGGAAATTAGGATAGTATCTACAATTCAGGAACTCACACTGTAATAGAGGGAAATAACATATAGAGGAAATTTTAGCTGTAAATCAAATTGAAAGGTCCCATAGTCCTTCGGGTACATCAGCAAAGCGTATAATAATGCATATTCTTAGGTATCACTTCCTTTGACAAAACCATGTCTATTTCTAAGATTCAACCATTTGACAGTATTGAGGACTTTGGTGGTAATAAATTGTTTTTCCAGATGTTTAGTAGCTGTAGTTGATGAGGATGTGATGGCTATTGTAACTGCAGAACCAATTAACAAGTTGCATCTGCACAAGGTTTGCTCCCTTCTATGAAAATCATGGGTTAAGTTGGAAGCAAGCATGGTGGTCTATGGACATTGCTATTATCAGGGCTCTTGGGTTCAAGATGCTGAGCTCTTTCCACTTGGTTTTGAAGGGAGGTAGGAGTAGAAGTTGGTCATGGTAGTTTGACCCATTTGTCACATGTCACCTTTTATCTCATTTTCAAGAGTAGAACACTTGATCTTTGGAACATTTGGAGAATGGAAATGATGGCATAAGATTGGAATAGGGCAAATTCCAAAATTTTCAACAAAGGGATGAGACTGAAACCTGAAAATTATAGGAAAGTGAATTTGGCTTTTATTCTTGACAAAATTCTAAAACATTATTAAAAGGGTGTTCTGTGAGCATTTTGAAAAGAAAGGGGTAGCCATGAAAAAGGAGTACTACTAAAAGAAAGAATAAGTAATTCCAAACCAATTTTATTTCCTTTTTGGACATGGTGTGTGAATTTGAAAGACTAGAGAATGTTGTAAACAAAATACTACATAGATTTGAGCAAAGCATTTGACTATATTCCACATTCTATCTTTGTGGACAATGGGAAAAGATTCAGGCATGATCTTAATAGTTTAATTTGGAATTGGTTGAATGATTAGAATGGGTAAATATCAATGTGGAAGTTGGTCTTAAGTGTAGTAGCCCATGGATTGCCTTTGGTCCTGTGCTGTTCAATATATCCTGTACATATGTTTTCCTGTTGACACCATTTATACCTGTCATTCTTAATAGTTTCTCTTTGGTTTATATGTTGCAATCTGCTCAGAACCATCATGCACTTTTCTGTTTCCCTCTATGTCACATTAATTTTTAATTCTTCAGAGACTATAGTACTCCAAGTTTCACTGCTATATATTATATTTCAAAATATTATAAATTTTATTTCTTTATGATGATATTTAGCAATCAGCATATCATTTCTTTGTATCTCTCTTCTTGAAGAAAGTTTTCATGATATGTTGGCACGATACTTTGGAGGAGAGAAAGGGAAGGGAAGGGAATAAACATTTATACAGTACATACCATATACCATGTACCATACTAAGCATTTCCAAATATTATCTCATTTAATCCTCACAACAATCTGTGAGGTGGGTGCTATTATTATTACCATTTTACAGTTGAGGAAACTGAAGCAGACAGACATAAGTGACTTGGCCAGGGTCACACAGCTAGCAAGTGTCAGAGGCTGAAAGTGAATTCAGGTCTTCCTAATTTCAGTTTCAATACTTAATACACTGGGCCACCTCATTGACTCACCATGAGTGAATGGTCTACAAACCCTTGTCCTTTTTCATTGTTTAATCCTGAACCCTTTTCCCCCCAACATTATTTTCAATATTTTCCCTGCACCAACTTTAGAATTAAAGTTGACAAGCATCAAAGTATATGTTGACTTAGTTTGGAGAATCTCAAGTTCTTCTCAGAATTTTCACTTCTTTATATTTTGCAATGAATTTTAAAAATTATAATAGAGAGTTATGTTTCAAAATAATCCTGATAAGTATAATTGTATCTCCACACATATTCTACAGATGTGGAAAGAAGCTACTGGCAAACCTTAGACTGCTACTCCCAGCTCCTGAGTTAGGACCTTGGAAGACCCTTTAGAGACCCCTAAGAGTGGGTTTGGAAGAAGCAATGCCCATCACCATCAAGCTTAACTTCCTAAGAATCTGCACTATTCAGAAGTAGGATGCAATAGTTTGGAAGGGGGAGGGTTCTCCTACTTTGGAGGTTGTCAAACAGAGGCTTGATGGCCATTTGTTGAGAATATTTAGAAGGGGATTATTGTTCATATATGGGCTGAGCTAAATGGACTCAAGATTCCTTCCAAATTTGTGATTCAATTATTACATTGAGATGTTCTGCCAGTCATGACAGATAACATTTAAAAAATTCAATTATTCCTCCTCTGTCTGCTGCCACCTGGGGCAATCTGACTCAAAGGGGTAGTGACTCTACCCCCATCAATCTATTTTTGAATCATTACATCCTATTTATACCTCATAAATGCATTCCAATAGGATATCTATATAATGCACATTTGGCAGCAGAGTAAGTACAATTTGTTGATGAGGTAATGCAGCTTGCCTTGAAATGCTTTATTTTAGTCTCTTTTGTCTTTACAGCAGGCTCTGAAATCAAGCCACAAATAATTAAGAAGGCAATTGGATTATTACAACTAAATAATGTTTGATTAGACCTTAAAGATAAACATAATTCACATGCAAGAAAATACCCATAAAACTCAACATTATGTAGTAGAACTATAGGGGAGACAACTGAATAATAAGGCATGTATCAGGAGGCAATAGAAAGAATCTGAGATTTAGGTGACATATTAAAGATGTACTAAATAAAGATGTGTGACCTAAAGACAACCTCTTAAAATCTCTGGCCCTCAATTTCTACATCTGTAAAATAAGAAGATTGAATCAGATAGTTTCCAAGGTCCCTGTAAGCTCTGAAACTGTTACTACTACTACTACTAATAATAATAATAATGATGATGATGATGATGATGATAATAATAATAATAAAGACAAAGCAACAACAGTAACTAACATTTATATAATACTTTAGGTCTCAAAGCACTTTACAGAATATTATGTGATTTGATCCTCACAACAAACCTGGGAGGTGAGGGTTATTATTATTCTCATTTTATAGATAGGGAAACTGAGGCTGACAGAGGTTAAATGGCTTGCCCAGGGTGACAAAACAAGTAAGTGTGGAGAAACTAAGAGTCTGGATTTGAACTCTGATCTTCCTGACTCCAGGTTCAGTGCTTTATTCACTGTGCCATCTAGGTCTAATACATTGTGATTTTGTGATTCAAAGAATCACTACTTATACTACCTCAAATCTGCTTTGCAAAGCAAAGTGAACAAATATGAAGAACATGATATTTTACAATCAAATTTGAATAGCTGAAGAAAAGTCAGGATCACAGTGATAACAGCATTGTAACAGCTATATGTTGTAGGATTTATCCTTGGATTTTGAATGGGCCAGGAGAGTCCCCATTCTAATTAGACAATGTCCATACTCTTTTTCAAACACTTTGAGAACACTCAGTAGTAATGAGGACTGGACATCAGCCAAAGCACACACTTAGAAGTATTAAAATTCATTGTATTACATGCTACATTACCTCATCAACCAAATGGCATTGACTTTGTATACAAATGCATGCTCTTATATGTTCCATTTGATAGAAAGCTAGGCACTTTACAATATTATCTCATTTGATCTTCACAACAACCCTGAGAGGTAGGTGCTATTGTGATCCCCATTTTACTGTTGAGGAAACCAAGACAGACAGAAGCTAAGTGACTTGCCTAGAGTCACACAAGCTTCTGAGGATGGATTGGAACTCATCTTCATAAGTCTACCCCTTGCACCACCTAACTGCTGTTTCCAATGAGAAACAAGAGGAAAATCAATGTAGTTGCACAGGAAAATTATGCTTCAGCTTAAATTTTTGAAAGCTATTTTTAGAAATTGAGAACAAGAGCAAGGAAATGGGAATGAATATAAAATGGTATTGTGGTACAATGGAAAGACTACTGGCTTTGGAATGAGAGGACCTGTGTTCAAATCTTAGCTCTATCACTTACTACCTGTGTGATTTGGGACAAGTCCTATTCTCTTTGATTCCTAGTTTCCTCACCAGTAAAATTATTGGGTCAGACTTACTGACTTGTAAAGTCCTTTGAAGCTCTAAATCTGCAATCCTATAAAACCCAGAACATACTAAAATTTTCAGTGAATGGTAAGAAATGTCAAAATAACTTCTTGAAGTATGCTAGAAGCAAGAAGATCAAGGAAAAACTAGGAGCACTGCTTAGAATGGGTAGGATGATAGTAACAAATGACAGAGAGAAGATATAACTTGCTTCTGTTTTCCCTATCAAAGAAAATGACCTTCAAAATGAAAAGAATAGAACACAAGCGGTTCTAAGGGAACCAAGACCCAAGATAAATGAAGAGATGGTAAGGGAACACCTAGCTGTCCGCAATGAGTTTGTCACCAAGATTCAATAAACAATGTCCTAGGGAATTGGCAGGTGTGATGGAGATGCTGCTATCAGTGATCTTTGAAAAAGAATGGAGAATATGAGAAGAACTATAAGGCAGGATACATGCAAATGTCCTGATTTTCAAAAAGGGGATCATAAGCTAGGAAATATGATATTGATTGGAAAATTATATATGAGAACACAAAGGATCTATGGTTTTGTCAGCATGGAAAACTCTCAGAATGAGAATTCCTTATACTGGGTTGTAATCACTCTATGAAAGTGGACACTTCCTAAATAGTTGCCTAAGAAGAAGATTTAAACCCAGGTCTATCTCTCTATAGACTATGCCATGTTGTTTCTCTAACAAAACTAAAGAAAGTATGATTAAAAAGATAACATAGGAGTGCATAGAAAGGGAATTGCCACAAGATAGTGCAGATTCAACATGAAAAAAAAGTAATGCCAGGCTATACTTAATTTCTTTATTGATAGGGTTATTATTTTTAATATTTTATTTATTATGTCAAATATTTCCTAATTACATATAAACATTTTAAACATTCATTTTATTTAAGTTTTGAGTTCCAAATTCTCTCCCTTCTTCTCACCCCTTCCCTACTCATTGAGAAAGCAAGCAAAATGATATCAATTAAACATGTGAAGCCATGCAAAACATATTTCCATATTGACCCATGCTGGAAAAAAAAAAGACACAAAAAAGAAGAAAAAAAGTTATTTTTTTAAAGTATGCTTCAATCTACACTTAGAGGTCATCAGTTCTCTTTATGGAGGTGGATAACATTTTTCATCATGGGTCCTTTGGAACTCCCTTGGATTATTACATTGATCACAGTAGCTAAGTCTTTCACAGTTGATCATTATTACAATGTTGCTGTTACTGTGCACAATGATCTCCTGGTTCTGCTCACTTCATTCTGCATCAGTTCATATAAGTCTTCCCAGGTTTTTCTGAAACCATCTTGCTCATTATCTCTTATAGAACAATAGTATTTCTTTACAATCATATATCATAACTTATTCAAACATTCCCCAATTGATAAGCATTCATCATTTCCAATTCTTTGCTACCACAAAAAGAGCTGTTACAAATATTTTGTACAAACAGTTCCTTTTCATTTTTTATCTATTTGGATATAGACCTAGTAGTGGTATTGCTGAATCAAAACACAGTTTTATAGTCCTTTGGGCATAGTTCCAAGTTGTTCTCCACAATGATTGGACTAGTTCACAACTCCAATAATGCATTAATGTCCCAATTTTGCCACATCCCTTCCAGAATTTGTCTTTTTCCTTTTCTGTCATGTTAGCAATCTAATAGATGTGTAACTCAGAGTTGTTTTAATTTGCATTTCTATAATTAATAGTGATTTAGAGAATTTTATGTGACTATTCATAGCTTTGATTTCTTCATCTGAAAACTACCTGTTCATATCCTTTAAGGTTTATTAATTTAGGGATGGCTCATTTTTTTTTATAAATTTGGCTTAGTTTCCTATATATTCGAGAAATGAGGCCTCATGGAAACTTGCAGTAAAAGGTTTTTTTTCCCCCAATTTCCTGTTTTCCTTCAAATTTTGGCTATGTTAATCTTGCTTCTGCAAAATCATTACTTTCATGTAATCAAAGTTATCCATTTTATGTCCTATGATACTCTCTATCTTTTCTTTGGTCATAAACTCAGCTCACTTGCCTATTGGCATATCTCATTCATAGGGTTCAACAAGAATAGGCATCATGGAGTATATATGCTGAGCAATCCAATTCCACCTTTTTAGGAGAAAACCCAGAATCTTTACTTGATTCTGGTGATAATGGATAAGGTCCTTCCAGCCTTGCTTCCTCCCTCCATCTTTTTCATGAGTAAAAGTCTGCTTGTAGTACTTAGATAAGCAGGGAGTTACAAACCATAATCCCTCTGATAAAAAATCAGTATCATTGTGCCTTATTATGATCTATTTCTGTACCTTAAAGTCTGTTAGACCAATGACCTGCCTAGGCCCTCCATAGCCCCAGGCATTGATATTTTTTTCTGACCTGCCAATGCACACCTTAAACACTCCTGGGTCTTGCCATCTATCCTATAACTTCAACGTTTGGATCACTGGGCCCTCACAGCTAAACTCTCCTATTTTGATGTCTCTCTCAATTAGAATGTGAGTTCTTTGAGAGCAAGGAATATCTCACTTTTCTACTTGTATCCTCAACACTTAGTACAATATTGCTCATAAAAAATTTTTAAAAAAACAAAGACATACACAAAATAAAACTTAGAGGATAGAAAAACATTTCCTATGCATTTTGAATACTCCCAACAGGAGAAATTGCTATTATCCCACTGAACAAAGCAAAAATTAACATTCAAAAACTAAAAAAAAATGTATAAACAATGAAATTATATTATGCTGAAAGGAACTTTACACAACAAACCAATATCAATAATAAATATATGTGCCTTAAAATCTTTAACATCCAAATTCTTAAAGGAAACATGATGTGACCTTCAAAAAGACATAAAAATAATACAGTAGTGACAGGAGACTTTAATATTCCTCTGTTAGTTTTGGATAAGTAACAGAGATAAACAAAAGAGAAAATATGGAACACAGAAATTTTCTGGTGAAACTGGAGTGAAAAGACTTCTGGTGCATTCTAAATGGGATAGCAAAATAATATACATATTTCTCTGCACCCATAGAAAGTTTACAAAAATTGACCCTGTACTAAGGCATGGAGCTATTACAAACAAATGTTTGGCAGAAATAGTCAATATATTCTTTAAAGTCCATAATGCAATAAGAATAGAAAATGGTCCTGGGACCACAAACAAAAAATACATATCTAAATGGAGACTTAACAATGATATCTTAAATAATGAGTGGGTCAAAGAACAAATCATAGAAACTATTAAAACTATTTAAAAGGAAATGATGAAAGAGGGAGAAATTATCAATATATTCTTTAAAGTCCATAATGCAATGAGAATAGAAAATGGTCCTGGGACCACAAACAAAAAATACTTGTCTAAATGGAGACTTAACAATGCAATCTTATATAATGAGTGGGTCAAAGAACAAATCATAGAAACTATTAAAACTATTTAAAAGGAAATTATGAAACAACATACCAAAATTTCCAGGATATAGCAAAAGTGGTCTTCAGGAGGAAAATCATATCCTTACAATCAAACATTAGTAAAATAGAAAAAGAACTAATGAACTGAATATGCATTTTAAAAATTAGAAAAGCAACAAATTAAAAAACCTGAAATAAACAAAAATGGAATTATTAAAAATTATTAGGAAATCAACCAATTTGGAAACAAAAACCATAGAAATGATAAAAAAAAAACTAAAAGCTGATCCTTTGAAAAAACTAATAAAATTAATAAGTAGCTAATCTGATTAAAGAGCAAAAAATCAAATCAATAAAATGGCAAATAAGTAAACTGAAATCAAGCAAAACCAGAAGTAATCAAAAAGAATAGTCAAAACATATCATACACAGTTATATACTAACTAACCTAAGAACACAAAATAAATAGAGGAATATCATCAAAAATATAAAATTTCCAAATTATCAGAAGACCAGAAAGACAATATAAAAAAAATCAGAAAAGGAAATAGATGTAGCTGTAAAGCAACTACCAAAGAGGAAATGGACAGACTCCTCATCCTGGTGGATTCACAGGAGAATTCTATCAAACTTTTAAAGAATAGTGGGTATGCTTCACATATAATTCTCAAAAACTGGGGAGAAAGAATGCTACCAGAATCTTTTTATGAGACAAATATAATCTTATACCTAAGCCAGAGAAAGATAAAAAAAAAACCATGAAAATAAAGTAATAAGTTGATATCATTAATGAACATTGACTCAAAATTTTTAAACAAAATCCTAGCAAAGAGACTACAGGAATTTATACAAGAAAACATTCATTATGATCAAATGAGATTTATGCCAGCAATGCAATAATGGCTCAACATTAGGAAAACAATTGACATCATTTATCATATTCAAAACCAAAACCTAAAAAATAAAAGATCATCTCAACAAATGTAGAAAAAAATCACTGAAGAAGTATATTCTTTTATGCTAAAAAATAAACCTTAGAAAGTATGAGCACAAAGGGAGCTTTTTTTAATATCACAAAAATTGTTTATAACCAAAAGCAAACATCATATGTAATGGAAATACCCTGGAACCTTTTCTAATAAATATGAGAGTGAAGCAAGGACAACCCTCTCTCCATTATTATTTGTGTAATTCTAAAAATGCTGGCAATAATAATAAGATAAGAGAAAGGCATTAAAGGAATAAAGCTGGGTAACAAGAAGATAAAACTATCCCTGCTTACTGATGACATGATGTCTTATTTGGAAAACCCCAAGGAATCAGCAAACATACTAACTGAGGCAATTATATTACAGACTACTAAGTAAATTCTCAGAAATCAACAGCATTTCTACATTATAAAACACAAGAAGCAATAATAGAAAGAGAAATCCCATTCCAAATAACTACAACATGCATAAAATATCTGGGGATCAATCTCCAAAGCACACAAAAGACTTATATAGATTCAGTTACAAAGCTCTCCTTAAAGAAATAAAAAAGAATCTAATTAACTGGAAGAATATTCATTGCTAGACCATGCCAATATAATAAAAATGACAATATTATCAAAATTAATTTATCCTTTTTAATGCTGTAACAGTCAATTTATAAAGGGAATATATTACAAAATTTGATAAAATAATAAAATTTATTTGGATAAATAAAAAATTTTAAATATCAAGCAAAATGATGAGCAGAAGTAAGAATGAAAGTGAAATAGCATTTCTGGACCTTAACTATATTGTAAAATAGCAGTCATCAAAACTGTCTGATAATTAAAGAATAGAGAAACAGATCAATAAAACAGGATATGGAAGTTTCAGCAACAACAGAATTTAGTAATCCCATGTTTGATAAAGTAGAAAACATAAATTACCTAGGAAAAAATTCCATATTTGATAAAAACTGCTGGGAAAACTGGAAAGCAGTCTGATATAAATTAGGCTTAGGTCAACATCTTACCATGTGCTCTATAATATGCTTTAAATTGCAATTACAAAAGATAAAATATATAACCTTGACTACTTGAAACTAAAAGGCTTCTACACAAACATCATTTGTGCATCTAGGATAAGAAGAGAGGTGGTCAAATGTGGGGGGAAATCTTTATATCAGATTTCTCTGATAAAAGTTTTATATCTCAGACAAATAATAATTATTAAATATGTATATCTTTAATAGCATTCATTCCCCCATTATCCTTTCACCCAAGTTTGGACACTATTGCCCTATCAAAATTCAAGAGGTTGTTCTATCCAGCTCTTACTGACAGAGTTAAGTGACCATTAAGCTTAGAAAATTATAATAGCAAAGAATAGCATTTGTTCCCCAATAGGTAAATGATCAAAGAATATGAACAAAAAGTTCTTAATTGCAAAATATTCATGAACACATGAGATATTCCAAGGAACACATGTTCCATAATTCTGAGGTTTCACTTCACACTCTAAAAATTGGCAAAAATGATTTTAAAATGACATCAGTCAATGTTGAAGAACTTAGAAAGTGGAAATATAGGTACATTAATACACTGTTGGTGGAGCTATAAAGTGGCACACACATTTTGGAAAATAGTTTGGAATTATGCAATAAAGCCACTGTAACAATCCATTACCTTTGAATGAGACTCCATTCCAGGGTTTATGCCTCAAGGAAGTCATTGATAAGAAAAAAGTCCCTGTATACTCTAAAATATCTATAACAGTCCTTTTTGTGATAGCAAAGAATTGAAAACAAAATAGCTGTCCATCAAATGGGGAATGAACAAACTGTGGTAATGAATATAATGAAATACCATGGTGCTATAACAATGGTGTTTGTGATGAATACAAAGAAGCATGGAAGGATCTGTTTGGACTGATGTAGGGTGAAGTAAGAGGAGCCAAGAAAACTATATACACAGTAACTACAACAATGTAAGTAGGAAGAAAAATGATACACCAAAAAAAAAATCAAAAGTAAATTTTACAAAATTATAAAGATCAAGTGTGACTCAAATGAAGGTATATGAAAAGACACACCCAACCTACCCCTTCAGGGAGGTGGGAGGTCCACTACTGTTATACATTGCACGTGTTTTTTGGACTGTTTCAATGTATAGACCAGTTGTATTGACTTTTTTTGGTCTTTTTCCTCTTTAATAAATACTATCTGTTATATGGGATGGCTCTCTGAGATGGGGAGGGGAGGGATGCTTGGGATACTGTGGTGATGTAAGAAACAGAAAACATCAATAAACACTTATAAAAATGAAACACATGGGTAAAAAGAATTTCAAAAAGGCACTTTATTAAAGACCAGAAATAAAAACTAAAATAAATGTATGATAAAACAAAAAATACACTTCCCAAAGGTTCCTAATTACACTGATATTTTCAGTTTCTACTTTGCTGTTAAAATTAGAAACAACACATTAAGCTTTGCATATCCACCACAGATTTCTTTTCAAAAGGAAATAATTATTTTGCTTTGTTTTTTTCCACCAGAGCAAGAACAGAATGCTATTTTCTATAACTGCTTTTCACTTTTGGAAAATAAATATGTTTTTCAATTTTTGTGTTAATTTTAATGTATTGATTTTGAAGCACTATGAAATGATTTGTGTAGAAAGTGTTATAAAATCTGTGTTTTAGAATCCAGCACTTTGGAGCTTAATTTGCATTAAAAACCTTAGGATCTTTGATGACAAAAAATATCAAAACACTAATTTTATGCAGATATATTTATACCTACTCTTCTAAATTCCTCTGGAGTTAGACTGGGGATTAGAAAAAATGAAATTTTCAGAGAACAAGAAGTTCTATGTTCTCCAGAATATTGCTTCTTTCTATGTGCTAAACAAATCTTAGTTTTGACATTTGTGATTTTATAAAAAGGGCATGACTGTAGATTTCATGTACTATGGTCTAAAACCAAATCCCCAAAATGAAATATATATATATTTAAAAAGGGTTTGGGAAAGCACAAGGTGCATTGACTGATCCTTTGGAAGTTATATATTATGGAGACTGGAATTTAGGGTGACATATATAAATATAATATTGAAAAGGAAAAGAAACAAATAAACTTTGGACCACTTAAGACTCTAAAAATAAAAAAAGAGGAAGGAAGGAAGGAAGGAAGGAAGGAAGAAAGAAAATATAATGGGGAAAAAAACATTCTATTAAGGAATAGAAAAGCTTCAAGTCAATTCCCATGGTGGGAGAAAAAAGGAATTGGTTTTACATGACCAAACTTTTCTCCTGACAATGGATATTATACATATATGGAAGGAAAGAACATTATAAAATTCCAACTATTTTTTTTAAATTAAATAAGTTTAACTATACAATCCTATATAGATGTCAATCTATTTTGTCATGATGTCAATCAACAAGCATTTATTAAAAGTGTCTACTACTTGTCAGGCATTGTGCTGGGCACTGATAATGCAAATAAAGTAAATGAAACAGTCCCTACTACTAAGAAGCTTGCATCATAACTAAATGTCGCACTAACATCTAGGTTGTACTAACTTTTTTTTTTTGAATCAATAGATTTTTTTCCCATAAGTTATCAATAAAATACACTTTGTCAATTGGATCAGTGTTTAGAAAAAAAACAACTACTCTCCTTGATTTTCATTAGTTATTGATAAAAGAATCAAAATATTTTATATAATACCGTGATATAATTAATTCCTATTTGGCATCAGGTGCCCACCTGTAAGTCACCCAATCTAGAATGGAGATTGGCAGCTTCTCACTCCTACTTTGCTCTCAATTCTGTTTTTAGCTCCACATCACACATTCTCTGTGAAATTCCTGTTCTCAACTTGTGCTGACTCATGTCAGTTGTGGCAGTTGAACTGTGTCAACTGTGTTGGTCAAGCCTCTGGGAATCTTCCTACAGCACTTGCATGGCAAATTAGCTACTATTGGACAAATAATAGTAACAAGAACATGTGTCACTTCTTGCTATGCAATTGCTCCCAGAAAATTCAAAAACCCCACCCACTGCCGCTGAAGCATTCACCAATCAAGAAATGTACAGGTTCCCTATTCAGGCAGATTGTCCATACTGGGACAATTGCAGAGAGATGAATTGTGGGTGCAGGTTATTTGCAGAACAGGAAACATGACTTCTAGGATTGTAGATTTAAGAGAAAGAAAGAACCTTAGAGGTCATCTGTTTCAACCCCTACATTTTATAGATGAAGAAACAGAGACATAGGGGGGTTAAGTAACTCTCCTTAGGTACGAAACATAGTAATTAGCAGAGTCAGGATTTGAACTCAGGCCCTTTGACTCCAGCACCAGCATTCTTTCCATGTTTCTTTCCATAAGCTACACAAATACATCAATCAGTTTGTGACTGTGAATCATTCAGTGGGGATCCAGTAAACATTCAGATTTGGCAAATCAAAGCAGGGGAATCAAATGCACACCATTGAGTTTTGTATGTGGTGCTGTAAATAGGTGGGAAAATGAGGACACCAAAGTTAGAGAAAGCATTTGTACCCTTTACTAACAGAAAAACCACAAAACTTAGCCCCTAGGCATGTAATTGAAATATTTTATCTAGTAGTGGATGGTTGGTTGATTAACTTAGCCCCTGGTTAGCAAGGACAATTAGTTAAACTAGGAAGCTACCAGATGGAGGGCTGGATTGAGAACTTGCCCTGTTCTACTCTGTTCCCCATTACAACTGAGGGTATGCTCATCTCAGGCAATTTGTGGAACTTGCCCAAGGTACAAGAACTTCTGGCCACAGCTCTGAGTGCATACACAATAAGGGTGAAATGCACAAACAGTCCAAAGCTTACAAAAAAAAACCAATACCATTTGCAAAGACCTCTCCACAGGATTCTGGGACCTCTGGGCAACCACAGCTTGATCATCAGTGTACTGAAAGCATGTACTCAATAACAAAAGACAGAAGGCATATTTTTCTACACTTTGAAATGATTGACGAATGTATGATCAGTCTCTCATTTGTGTGACATTTTATTCTTTCTGGGCTATGAAAATGTAAACTTTCCTTCAAAAATGAGATTTCATTTAATGTTTACTTTGTGTACACATTTGAAATGGCTTGGAGATCAGTTCCTGTTTGATTCTGCTGGTTTAATTCGGACCTATATGAAGAACCAATTGCAAAATTAGTTGCATTGTTTAATAAAAAAGTATACTCAGGCAAATGAAGCTACCTGTTTGATCAAGACAAGCTGTTTGAGTTCACATCAATGACTGTGTTTAAAGAAATACCTTGAATAGGAAATCATTATTTGACATATAATACCTTTGTTTTTCTTAAATATGAGCAAGAAGAAGAAAAGAAAAAGATTATGCAACTGCTCTAGAAGTTTATTTGCAAAATGATTCAAAGTGTGTTTTGGTTGCTCTATGGAGACTTGAACCAATTGAAAGGGATATGGGTGACATGGGACAAAGCTGACTGTCAATATCTTTCATGAGGGAAAAAGAGTAGGATATAGTAAAATTGCATTACTCTCTAAAATTGGGTGGAACAAGAGCATGAGATTTTTAAATGTGGCAGAGAGTACAAATATTTTGGTGGGCTCTGCCCTTCAAACAACAACTCCATCATTACCCTTTCTCACCTGAAAGAAAGAAGGAAGAAAGAAAGGAAGAAATGCTGTGTTCAATGTGTTTGATTCCAAGACAAAAATGGTAAGGTTAATATCTCCAAAACAACTGAAAAGAGAGCCATCATAAGTATTGATGAATAATGTCCTGCCCTTCAAATCTATGATAATGTTACTGACTCATCACACACTGAAAAGGCGAGTGATCTGAATACTTTCTCCAGCTATGGACATATGTTTGCACTGTTCCATCAGTATTCTTTTCCCATGTTGTGATCAACAGAACATGTTGTAAAATTATTTGTAGGAATGAGATTGCAACAAGTATCAGAACTAAGCAAATGGGACATTCATAAGTTCTTCCTTATATGGAACTGAACTCTGACTTCCTGTAAATGGAGATTATAAATTTCAAGTTAGAAAGGGCCTAAGAGGTTATTTAGTTCAATCTCTTGTTTTCACAGATATAAAGGCTGAGGAAGGTAGATAAAAAGCTTTTATTTAGAGCTTACTATATGCTAAGCACTGAGATACAAAAAGAAGTGAAAAGAAAGACAGTCCCTGCCCTCAGGGACCTTACATTCTAATGGGAGAAGATAATGTGTAAAGAGAAGCTGAAAAGCTAGAGAAAGGGATAAGGTGCCTGTAAAGGAGCATTATGATGAAACTGAGAGTCAGAAGCATAGCAGGAAGAGAATAAAGGATGGCTGGGCTGGGCACCTCCCCAAACTGGAGTCCACAGAAGGAAATCACCAGTGGAAAAAAGGAAGCTGGAGCAAAGGGATGTTCCAGGATTTACTCAGGCCTGTCAGCCATTTGTCCAAGTCATACAAGTTTGAACCTTGGTCTTCTCACTCTAAATTTAATGCACCTTGCAGTACTCCTTGAGAATGTTCATTCACTGATCCTTATTGTGCATGCTGAATCCACGTAGAAGTCTAATCTTTCCATGTGATAACCTTTCAGGTGTTTAAAGACAGCTATCCTGGCCTTGGTTTGCTCATCTGTAAATGAGAGTATTGGATAAAATTATTTCAAAAGTTCTTTCCAACTCTAAATTCAACAATCCTTTGATCTTACAAATGACTGGCCATGTACCCCTCTCTTCCCTATAATCAAGTCTACTGAGAACCCACGATCTTGTCCTGATTAAAAGGGTATTGTAGCCTAGTAGCTCAAAAAAATTGCATGCTTATTTTACATCCAAATTTACTACAACTTTTCTTTCCTCGTCTTTTTTCATCTGAACAGATATTTGCCTAAAAAAAGGGCAGAAGGGCAACATAATATCCTCTGAGCTTCTTCAAACAATCCATGGGATATGAATGTATGAGATCTCTGCTTTAAATGACTATCTAATCCTAGTTCTTTGCACAGACTGCCGTGAGTCCTTAGCCTTACAGAAATGTAGAAGGTATATCTGCTTTTTCAAGTTTATAAATCCAGTATCGTTATGGGTCAGTAACCTCTCATCATCCTGGTTTCAAAACTAGGTACATCATGCTTTGCACTACCTAAATGCTGGGTAAATGAGGCCTGTTTGGCAATTTTCAGAAAAAGAAATCAAAGCTATCAATAGTTACATTAAAAAATGCTCTAAATCACTACTAATTAGAAAAACGCAATTAAAACAACTCTGAGGTACCACCTCATACATATCAGATTGACTAAAATGACAGAAAATGAAAAAGGCAAATGCTGAAGGAGATATGCAAAAATTGAGGCACTAATGCTCTGTTGGTGGAATTGTGAAATGATCCAACCATTTTGAAGAACAGTTTGGAGCTCTGCCCAAAGGGCCATAAAACTATGCACACCCTTTGACCCAGCAATACCACTGCTAGGTCTGTATCCCAAAGAGATCAAAGAAAAGGGCAAAGGACCTATTTGTCCAACATATTTATAGCAGCTCTTTTTGTGGTGGCAAAGAACTGGGAATGGAGGAGATGTCCCTCAATTAAGAAATAGCTGAACAAGTCGTGGTATATAATTATGATGGAATACCATTGTGCTATCAGCAATGGTGAACAGGATGATTTCAAAAGACTCTGGGAAGACATTTATGAACTAATATAAAGTGAAGTGAGCAGAACCAGGAGAACATTGTACACAGTAATAATAATGTTATAATGATAATCATCTGTGAATGACTTAGCTATCCTTTTTTTATTAATAAATTTATTTATTTTTAGTTTTCAACATTTACTTCCACAAGATTTTGAGTTCCAAATTTTCACCCCATCTTGCCCCTCTCCCCACCCCAAGATGGCATGCATTCTGAATACCTCTTTCCCTAGTCCTCCTTCCCTTCTATCTCTCCCTCCCTTTTCTTATCCCCCTCACCTTCTATTTTCCTGTAGGGCAGGATAGATTTCTGTACCCCATTTCCTGTATTTCTTATTTCCCAGTTGCATGTGAAAACATTTTTTTTAAAATGTGTTTTTAAAACTTTGAGTTCCAAATTTTCTCCCTTCCTTCCTCCCCTCATTGAAAAGTAAGCATCTGGATACAGGTTATAGATGTGTAGTCATGCAAAACACTTCCATAATAGTCCTGTTGTGAAAAACAAGACATAGAGTGTGAATGATAGGAAATACTAGTTTGTAGTAGAAAAAACACCAAACTTTAAGTCAGAAAGATCCAGATTTGAGACCTGGTTCTTACTACCCATATGACTGTGGACAATTAGCGTAACTCAAGAATAACTTTTCTGATCTGCAGAATGAAGA
Source organism: Vombatus ursinus (assembly GCF_900497805.2). Classification (NCBI taxonomy): domain Eukaryota; kingdom Metazoa; phylum Chordata; class Mammalia; order Diprotodontia; family Vombatidae; genus Vombatus; species Vombatus ursinus. The sequence goes on along the minus strand of NW_020941197.1, from coordinate 3,022,355 downwards.
TAGAAAACTTACATAATTTTATAAATTAAAATACATTGTACAAATGTGCCCTAGTGTGTCTTAGGATTAATGATTTAGAACTTGCAAGATATCTTGGAGGTTATCTAGTCTAATATCTTTATCTTACAAATGAGGAAACTGAGGCTCCTCATTGGTGAAGTGACTTGCCTATGATCACAAGGTTAACTAGCATTCAGAGCCAGTATTATAATTAGTCTTTTGTGTCTTACATCTGTGTTTTTTTTTCCATTACACCAGATTTGATTCACAGTGTTGTAAGGATCAAATGAGATAATATAAATGAAAGCACATGGTAGTCATATAAGTCTACATTAATGGAAGTGAGGCAATGTGGTGTGGTGGGAAAAGCACTGTATTTGGTGTCAGAAAACTTGGGTTTCATTCCTAGTTCTACCATCAAATTGCAATGGGGCCTTAGACACTCAACTTAACATCTCTCAGAATAAGTTTCCTCTTCAGTAACATGGGGAAGACAATATTTGTACTATTTACCTCCCAGGGCAGCTGTGAGGATCAACTAAGATAATGCAAAAGAAAATACTTTGCAACAAAGCAGTGACATGTAAATCAATGCGAATCATTATTATTGCAACAGTCTTTTATGTAAATTTATGATAAAGCAATCCTATAAAGCTATTTGTTCTTAAATTGTTTTTATGAGTAACTTCAAAAAATTCATATTAGAATAATCTTTCCCCAAATTTTACATGCTTTTTAAAATGAAATATCCACAAAATTCTTTAGAAAGCATAATTACTTCTTTTATGAAGTTCTGAAGTATTTGGGGATTCCTTAGGTCAATAAAAAGCAAGCCCAGTGTAAGTCAACAGTACTTTTTACCAGTAAGATGATGAGAGAATTCCAAAAGGATTTAATAGCTTGCCATTTTCTCTTATTCATTATAATCCAATGACCAGAGAAGAGGTTCTGTAATAATAAATACTGTAATAAAGGGCATGGTAACAGAAAACATACATTGTATATCGGAAAGCAATTCATAACCCTTCCCAAAGGGATTGACTGGACTGTATACCTGCCTTAATTTGTAAACAATCTTTATAAAACCTACAGTTCTGACTTCAACTTATGTGATTTTTCTAATTCCTCCTGTCCTGATGGATAATTGTTCTCTTTCTGTTTAAAAAAAATAAACAATGCTTGTCCTAGACTTTTCTTTAAACATACACACATATGAAAGCAGCATGACATACTGGATAGAATACTGGGCTTTGAGGCAGGGAAATTTCTGTTGAAATTCTACCATTGACATTTACTAGCAGTGAGACCTAAGGCATGCCATTTACTCTGTGCTAGTCTCTGCCAACTCCTGAAGACTCACATACTAAGTCACAGAGTAATTGTCAGATCCTTGTGTATTCAGATGCCCAGACAAAAGCTTATGTCAGAGTCAACGTATTTTTAAAAAAAAAAAATAATATACTCAGTGTTGTTACTTTTTAGAGGGAAAACAAAACAAAACAAAAACAGAACAAAACAAACAAATGTTCTCATCACAACTACTATTTGGCATCAAAGGAAAAAAAACTTTTTAGTTGTGTTAGTGGTAAGAGGAAGATGAATTGACTTTAGAGGCCAGAATGAGGGACAGAGAAGATCAGCTACATAGAAGCAAACTTAGGCTTGAAATAAGGAAAACCTTAATTAGTTATGCAAAAGTGAAAAGGGCTATGTCTGGAGATAATGGACTCCATCTCACCAGGTCTTCAAAGGAAGGCTGGATGATGACAATAGGTATTATTTATACCTTATTTGAACCTCACAACTCCGTGAGGTAAATTATATTATTGTCTCCATTGTGCAGATGAGGAGACCAAAAGAGGTTAAGTGATTTGCCCAGAGTTACACAGCTAGTTAGTATCAGAGGCAGCATTTGAGCTCAAGTCTTCCTCACTCCACCCTTCCCATTACACCTCCCAGTGGGTGGCCATTTGTCAAGGATGCTAGAGAAGAGATTCTTGTTTGAGTGGAGCTTGGAATAGATAATCTCTGAGATCCCTCTCAGTTCTTAGATTCTGCAATTAAAGAAGATGTCAGTAGGCTTTTTAGTGGAGTTGAAAATGATAGGGATGATGATGATAATGGTGGTGGTGGTAGTGGTGGTGGTGGTGGAGGTGGTTACTGGTTAAATAACAGTTCAAAGTTTTCCAATGCTTTGCATGTACAAGGTGTCCCAAAAGACTTGTGATCCAGCAAGTCCTCTAGAACACCCAAAATTATCTCATTTGATCCTCTCAACAACGCTGTCATTATGATCTCCATTTTCAGATTAGAAAACTAAGGCTCCAAGGGATGGTAAGTGATTTTCCCCAGTTCATAAAACTAGTAAGTATTTAAGTCAGGATTCAAACCCAGGTCTAGCTGATTCGAAGTCCTAAGAAATTACTTAACTCTTATTTTCCTTCTGTTTGTTTTACCAAAAAAAGTGTTCTTCAGACTAAGAAGTAAGGAACAAAAGTGGCTGATAGGGAATCGAAGCCCAAGATAAGTGAGAAGATAATAAGAGGGTTCCTAACTGCTCTCAATAAGTTCAGTTAATCCATCAACATGTATTTAAATACCAAGGGGGAACGTGAAGATAAAAGTCAGTCAACAAACATGTGTTAAGCAGCTACTATGTACCAGGCACTATGCTAAGAGCTGGAGACATAAAGCAGAGTCCTTGCTCTCGAGGAGCTCCCTATCTAATAGGGGTGAGATGCAAACAACTGCATACAAACAAGCTATACCATTGGAAATAATCAATAGAGGGAAGGCAGTAGAATTAAGAGGAATTGAGAAAGACTTTCTGTAGAAAGTGAGATTTTAGCTAAGACTTGAAGGGAGCCAGGGAAGCCAGGAGGTACAGATGAGGAGGGCAAACATTACACACCTGAAGCACAGGCAGTGATAACATTCAGAGTTGGGAAATGGACTATTTTGTTCAAGTAACAATAAGGAAGCTAGAGACACTGGATTGAAAACTATGTAGGGCAATGTAGGGTATAAAAAGACTGTAAAGGTAAGAGAGAACCAAATTATGAAGGGCTTTGAGCATTCAACAAGATTTTATATTTGTTCCTGGAAGTGATAGAATGAGACTGAAGTTTTTTGAGCAGTGGGGTGACATGGTCAGACATTGACTTTGAGGAGATCACCATGACAATTGAGTGGAAGATGAACTGGATTGGGGAGAGACTTGTGCTAGGAAGATCAACCAGCAGGTTATGGCAAGAGTCCAGGTACAAGGTGCTAAGGGCCTGAACCAAGGTGTTGGCAGTGTCAAAGGAGATAAGGGAGCTTTATGTCAGGGATCCTATAAAGGTAAAATTGAAAAGCCTTAACAACAAATTGTTGGAGATGAGAAAGAAAGAGGAGTCAAAGATGACACCTAGATTGCAAGCATGTATAAACTGGGAGAATGGTGGTACCCTTGAGAGTAATAGGGAAGTTTGGAAAGGGGGAGGTTTTAGGGCAAAGGCAAATATGTTTAGTTTTGGATGTGTTGAGTTTAAGCTATCTACAGGACATCCAGTTCAAGATGTCCAATAGGCAATTGAATAAGTGAGAGTGGAGATCAGAAAAGTTAGAGCTGGATAAGTGGATTTGAGATTCATCAATTTAGATATCAAAAAAGTGAAAGTCCTTCAAGAGTTTGTTTTTCATTGAAGGAAACAATGCATATATAAGATTATACAGAATATATTCCCCCCAAAATATATAGTAAGTTTGAGAGACAAGGCACTAAGAAATAGAGGATCAGGAAAGACCTCAATTTCAAATTGGTAGATTAGGATAAAGCACATCCTCACATGCCATAAGAACTTGTGAGGGTGATTTATTGAGTTGTAGATGATGATTTTTGCAAAATGGTGGTAGATGGTAGAGTTTCCATAGGACTAATGATAGACAAACATGGTCCAGATTTTCAGAGAATGAAATAAAATATTCTTCAAATTATCACTTGTTCACTTTGACAATATTTCAGGCAAAATTCTAGAGCACAGTACTGTGTATAAAGTAGATGATTATTAAAGTGGATTGGATTGTAAGCACTCAAAAAAGGGAACAGATATTCCTAGAAGTCAGTATGGTTTCATCAATAAGAGATCTTTTCTTTTCTTTTGTATCAGGGTCACTAGAGTACTGGAACAGGAGAATACCAGAGATAGTTTTCTTGGATGTCAGAAAAACATTTGACAATCTTTCTTAAAGTCCTTTTGAACAAGATGGAGAGATGATGGCTGGCACAGTTAGATAGATTCATAACTGGATGAATGACTAGGTCTTAAGAGTGGTGACAAATAAATCAGGGTCAGCTTAGAGGGAGGTCTCTAATGGAGAGTCCCAGTTATTTGTGTTTGCTCCCTATCTGATGAAAATTTTATTAGACAGATAGATAGATAGATAGATAAGTAGACAGATGGGTGGATGGGTGGATGGATGGATGGATAGATAATGTGTATATCAATAACATGGCTATCAAATATGTGGGTGACACATAGTAGAAGAAAAAATTTAACCTTTGTTCACATATATGCATGTATGCATGCATGTGTGTGTGTTTTGTGTTGTGTCCTTATGTAAAACTGAACTGATAGGATTCAGGAAAAGTGATCATTTTGGGGGGATATTTTAGCAAAGTATCCTGTCCAGGTATGGTTTGAACTAGACAGTATTCAAAGTCCTAAGATTCTGTGGCCTGAGAGTCTTTTTCCTGGGATTGGGGAATCTATGGTGTGTAGGCTTCTCCCTTGCTTAATCTCTCCTATCATGTAGCAGCTATTCCTTAAAAATTAAGCCTTATGAGCTTTGGAAACCAACAAGTAATACCTATTAAATAATGAGTAAACTGTGAAATGTGACATCATGGTTTTATAGTGAATTTTCTTTTCAGGTTGTGCTGTGTACATGGAATATTTTTATCTCTGTATTTAAATTTAAAATGAATAAAAAATTAAATTAAAAAAATTAAGCCTTATGGTTATCACACTTCAAAGTTATTTTTTGACATCAGTGTTAGTACATGCAGCCACTGTTTCTTACCCACAGAATTCATTTGACACTTCACACACTCTTAGGGTTCCTTTCTTATTTCTCTGATCATTCCTCTCTTTCTTTCTTTCTCTGGATTCTTCTTGCAAACCCTTAAATTGGATGTTCCTCAAAACCATGTTCTTGGACCTTTTCTCTTCTCTCATTATACTCCTCTCTCCTCTCTCTCTCTCTCTCTCTCTCTCTCTCTCTCTCTCTCTCTCTCTCTTTCCTTTTTCATCCCTCTCATTCTTTCAGATGACCTGACTCACTACCATAGCTTTAACCATCATCACTAGACAATGACTTCCAAATGTATCTTTTTCTTTTATATTTTCAGCCCTGACTTTTCTGGCTCCCTAGGATGTATTTAAATTTGGATGTTCTGCTGGTACCTCAGACACAATGCATTAAAACTCAAGCTCATTTTTTTTTCTTTTAAATCTGCTTATGATTGTGACTTCATTATTTTTGAAAATGATCTTAAATTAAGGTATCATTTCTTTTGCTCAAAATCTTTCCATGACTCCCTGCTGAGTAAAACACACACACACACACACACACACACACACACACACATGTATAAGTGTATGTATAGGAATATATTTACATTCAGGGCTCTCCACAATGTAATTCCACTCTACCTCTCCAGTCTTATCTCATACTACACATGTTCTAAATTATAATTAAATTGGATTGATAACTACTTGTTGTACATACTCCACACTTTTAAACCTCCATGTCTTTGCACATGCTCTTCTTCATGCTTGGAATATGTGGCAAAATGCGTAGAACATTGGACCTGGAGTCAGACAGACCTGACTCCATAAACCTGACAGGCCAAAGACCTGACAGACTAAATCTAGTCTCAGACACTTTTTAAATGTCACTTTGGCAAGCCACTTATTCTCTGTTTGCCTCAGTTTTCTCATCTATAATATGGAGAATTTAATAGTAACTAACTCCTGGGGTTATTGTGAGGATAAAATGAGATAATATTTGTAAAGCACTTTTCACATGTTAAAGCTCTATAAAAATGCTAGCTATCATTATTAAATACTATTATTAAATGCTAGCTATATTATTATTATGATGATTACTATCACTCTCTCTCCCCATTCTCTCTACCTATAGAATTCCTACTTGTCCTCTAAGGCCCAACTCAAACATATGCTCCTCCATGAAGTCTCCCTGGTCCCTCATTTGATAATGAGTTTTCCTATCTCAAAATCTCATAAAGTGGTTTGCTTACAGATCCCTTATTTGCTAACATTCTATTATTTTGTTCTACAGATATTTATGTACATGTTGTAATACTTTTATTCCATGAGGGCAGGGACTATGTTTTTCTAAACTTTGTACTTCATCTGGTACCCAATATATTACTTTACACAAATAGGAACTCAAATGTGTTGAATCAAAACGGAAGGGTTAGAAAGGACCTCTAGAACCATCTTATCTATCCTCCCATTTAATTGATGCAGAAACTGAGGCCTAAATAAATGTAAATTCATTCAGTCAATGTCAAACCTAAGATTTGAATCTAGGTCTCTTGAATACTAGGACAATACTTCTACTGTACTGTGCATTAAGCCCAGAAGGGTTAACAATGGTATGATGATTTAATAAATCAGATAGTACCCTTTCTCTCCTTTTCCATCCAGATTAATTCTCTGATGAAGGGTACAAAGTGGCATTGTCATTTCCCTGGTAATGTAAACCATTTTTTTTTTGTTACTATCAGCCTAAAAAATCTAGATTGACTGAATATTTTATATTTCCTATTTTTATCATAATAATAAAGTCACTTTTATAACTCTGTGATTTAATTTTTCTCTGTATTACTGCTCTATGCTAGGGAAAAAAATCTGATCTTTGAAAAAAATCTAACAAAGCAAATTAGGTGAGAGAAAAACACAGTCCTGAAAATGTACATGTAAGATATATCGGCAAAGTAGTAGAACATTTTTTAACCAATAAGTATTATCCATTAAAAGATTTAAAGCAATGGTAGCATGTTTAGAACAAAGGCTTAGCCCCTCAGCATGACTGTTTTCAAGGAGAAAATATTCATTTGAGCATGTAAGTTCAGATATGCTTAATTAAAATACAGTATCATTCTACTCAAATCAAGCATAGTTTATGATCTGGCAAGAATAATAAAAAGTTATGAGATATTTTTAAATTATATATGTAGTATGTATGTGTGTATGTGTTTTCAATCAGCAAAAATCTGCTTTTTCTCTCTCTCCACCTGCCCCACCAATTGAGAAAGAAAGAAAAACAGAACCCCTGTTACAAACATATATAATTAAGCAAAATAATTTCTACACTGGCCATGTCTAAAGAACAAATGTGTGTATACATGTAAAAATATGTATGCAATATATTTATATACACACATATTATACATACAGATGTTTTATTCTTCACTCTGAGCCTTTCACCTCTATATCACGAAGTGGGTAGCATGTTTCATCACTAATCCTTTAGAATTATATTTGGTTATTATTCTGATCAGAGTTCCTAATTCTTTCAAAGTTTTTCGCTTTTACCATATCATTGTCACTGTACAAATTGATCTCTTGGTTCTGATAACTTCACTCTATCTTAGTTCATTAAATTCTTCTCAGGTTTCTCTGAAACCATTCTCTTTATCATTTCTTATAACATAATAGTATTTCATTATATTTATACACAATAACTTGTTCAACCATTCCCCAATTGATGGGCACCAAACCCCTGAGATTCCAATTCTTTCCCACCTCAAAAAATACTATTGTCCTCCCATAATCCATTCTTCCTCTAATTCACCCTTCTCCATTCTCCTCTTTCCCTCCTGATTCTCTATTGACTGAAGTGTATTTTTGTACCCAACTGTAGGTATGTGTGTGGTGTGTATTCTTGCCTCCTTTGACCAGTTCAGAAGAAAATTAAGTTTGAATGTCAATCATTCCCCCATCATTTCCTCCTTGTTTGAGTAGACTTCTTCTTGCCCTCCCTGGTTATATGAGATAATTTTCTGTGGCCTTCTTTTGTTTTGTTTTGTTTTATTTTGGTGGGGCAATCAGGATTAAGTGACTTGCCCAGGGTCACACAACTAGTAAGTTTCAAGTGTTTGAGGCTGGATTTGAACTCAGGTCCTCCTGACTCCAAAGCCAGAGCTCTATTTACTATGCCAACTAGCTGTCCCTGTAACCTTCTTTTACCTGCTCTGCTGCCCCCTACATATTCCTCTTCTCCTGTCTTTGCATTATTCTTTTAAAATCATCAAGATATAACAGAACCACTACCAGTACTTCTGCCTAATTAGACTCTCTCTATGACCCCTGATGATGATGATAGGTTTCAGAGGAGGCACATCTATCTTTCCCCATATTTGAATGTAGGCAATTTGTCCTTGTCTAGTCGCTTATGATTCCTCATTGATGTTTGCCTTTTTGGTTCTCTTAAACTCTAGTGTTTGAACTTCAAAGTTTCTACATATTTTTTTTTTCCATCAGGAAAGGTTGAAATTTTCATTAAAGATATATTTTCCCCTTCAAGATTATGTTCAGTATTGCTAGGTAAGTTACTGTTGCCCATTAAGTCTATACCCTTTTTCTTCTACAATATCATATTCCAAGCTCTCTGTTCCATTAAAGTGGTGGCTGCTAAATTGTATATGGTCCCAACTGTTACTACTTGGTATTTCAATTCTTTTTTTTTTTTTTCTGGCTGCTTATAGCATTTTTTCTTTGTCTGTAATGTTCCTGGAGGGTTTCATTTTAGGATTTCTTTCAGTAGGCAGATTTTTTTTTTTGTATTTCTACTTTGCCCTCTGGATCTAAGAGATCCTGAAATTCTAGGGTTAGTTAGGGTAGTTTTCTGTTAATTTTTTTTAAATATCACATTTAGATTCTTTTTCTATTTTGCTCATGCCATTCAGGTAGTCCAATGATTCTGAATTTTTTTGCTCTTCAGCTGTTTTCCAAGTCAGTTGTTTTTTCTATGAGATACTTTACATTTCCTCTACTTTTCACTCTTTTTGGATTTGTTTTTATATTCTTGTTGTCTTATGGAGTCACTGGCTTCTTTTTGGTCCATTCTAATTGCTAGGGAGTTTGTTACTGTACCTTTGTGCTAAACTGTTAATTCCTTTCACAATTCTTTCTTCTATAGCTCTCATTTCTTTTCCATATTTTTTCCTCTGGCACTGTTAAAAAAATTCTAGACATTTTAAACTCTTTTTTGAAGTCTTACTTTATCTGTTCCAGGAATGCTAAGTTGAATTTATGTCCAAGCTGTGTTTTCCTTTAAGGTTTTGCTTGTAAATGTTTTGGGGTCATTCTCTGCTTCTCAGTTTGTGCCTTGAGTGCTTCTGTCCCTATAACAACTTTTGTAGGGTGAGATTTTTTTTGTTTGATTATTCCTCCAACCTACTTCCTATCCTAAGTCCTATCCAGACTTGAATTTTAGGGCTGAGTTTTGTGTACTTCTGAAGGAAAGGTCTGAGCTGGTCCTGCTGTTGCTTTCTTAGAGTATTAAGTGTTGTTCTATTTCAGGATCTCAGACACAGCTCATGCTGGGGCCATGAAAGTTTTCAGTGTTCCCAAAGTGGTCTGGTCCAAGGCAAAGTCTGATCACTGCCTCCTTGGTTTGAGCTCTGTAAGTTCAGACCTGGGTCTGGATCTAAGCAATAATAGAATGCTATTAGAGTCAGCCACTATGAGTCAGATAGGAAGCTCTGCTAGTTCAGAGTGACAGAATTATAAGCTCCCTTTTGATCTGAGATTCCTGTCCTACTTACTCCTCTGCAAGTTTCAGACTGGGCTAAAAGCTGGAAATGAGATCCTCATCTCGTGGGATCCAAGCTGCTTTCTTTATTTATTTTATTTATTTATTGCTGCTTTCTTCTGAACTTCTTCATTCCTGAGTACACAGTCTGGAACTATTGACTTCTTCCCCTAGACTGCCACCCCTGGGTGTAGGTTCTTTCCTCCATCTTCTCTGAATCTATGACCTAGGACTGGGAAAAAGTTGCTGGTTTGCACTTGGGCCAAGGTCAAAATTTTATAGTAAACATCTTGGACCTCCTCTTGTCCTGGTGCACAGCTTCTCTCTAGGTACTAGAATGTTCTGCAAGTAGAAGGCTCCTGTCCTGTCCCCATTCCCAGGGTCTACAGACCTTTCTGTCGGTCTCCCTATGCTGATCAATGATAGAAAAATGACTCACTGCACCTTTTTCTTGGATTTTAGTCTGGTGTGTTTTCTAGGTTTATTTAAAGGAGAATTTTTTTTGGTGTTTTTTGAGGAAAGGGGGAGAAACTGGGCTATACTTCTTCCTACTACTCTGCCATCTTGTCTTTGCCACCCCTGTGAAACACTTGATGTGGATATAAGTTTTTTTTAAAGTGGAAATAGACAAAATTCATCATGATTTCCAAAAAGAGCTTTTGGAATGAACAAAAACAAATTGTTAGCTAATGAGATCACAATTACTATGTAAGAACTACGCCCTTGCTATGTAAAGGATAATACCAAGGACACCAAGGATAAAGTCACTTGGCCACCTCAATTTCCAGGAAGCACTCTGAAGACTACAGGACTACATTTGCATTGAGGAAAGGCATTTTTATCCCCAGAGTTCCCTATCCTGATAAAATCATAGATCTGGGCTAAGATATAAACAACTAACCTATCTCATTGATACAAATTTAAAATCTATAGCTTACATACATTTGAAAATGGAAAGAAGCAATAATAATTTGCATTTATGTAACACCAACAGTTTACCAAGAATTTTTTTTCCACAACCAATCTGTGATCTAGGTGGTTCAAGTATGGTGGAAGTGTTGTGCTATATGAGACAGGGAAAGACTGTTGGATTTGGAGTTAGAAGAGAGTTGGTTTCTGATCTCATTGTTAATACTTCCTAGCCATGCAACCATGAGTCAGTTACCCACTCTGAATCTCTGTATTTTTATCTGTAAGGTATAAACAATAGACTTACAGTATTTTCCTCATAGGGTCATTTCAAGCATTAAATGAGGTAATAAACAATCACTAGATTGTAAACTCCTCAATAGATTGTGAGGTTTTTGAAGGCAAGAACTGTCTTTTTCATTTTTTTGTATCCCCAGCACTTAGCACAGTGCCTAACACAAAGGAGGCACTTGACAAATGCTTTTTAATGGATTGATTGGTTACTGTACATAAAGTGCTTTGCAAGCCTTATATAAATGTGAGTTATCCTTATCACTCCCATTTTACAGATTAGGAATTAGAAGCTCAAAGAGGTTAAGTAAGGGACTTGTCCTTGTTTACATTTCTACTGAGTATCAGTGCAAGGATATACTCACTCCAAGTTCAGCATCGTATTTCTTTCTTCTACACCATATTTCCTCTTCTCTTAATGTTCATACTAAGTCATGCTATTTGAAACAAACCAATTTCCATGTAAATAAGTTTGTGTTTTAGGAGAATATTAAACAGAACCATATATTAAGGAGGGAAATGCAGCAATTGCTGTGTTATGGGCTTATATCATCCCAAAGGACAGCTGTAAAAAGTTGTTAGTCCTGGGAAGTAGCATCAAGCTGACAGATTCTTATTAAGAGCAGACTTGAGTTTCTTCTATCAGATTCCAAAACCCATGAAAATTAGATTGACCTATAATTGTGTGACAGTCAAAGAATTATAGCCTTTCTAACTAGAAAAGGAGGTATGCAGATACATACAAACTCAGCAAGTAATATACTGTACTGAAGATAAGGTTTCTGACTTTGAAGACATATGGTGAGTCTTCTTGAAGTCAGGGAGAAGAGGAGGAGTTGGCATGAAATATATTCCACTAGAAGTGCCCAGGGGACAAACTATAGCTTTCCATTGACAAAGTCCCCTTTTAATGTGGTTTTTGCCTAGATTTCCTTGCTACCTGTATTCTTATACCTTGTTATGGATATGTGACATATTTTTCCTCTATATTTCCAGAACTTCTTTATGTTTATATTTGACTTGCATAATCTGTAATTTATGTAGCATACCCAATGCATGCTTAACAGTTATTTTATGAAATTTGAATTAACCTGAAGCCAAATATCCTGGATGCAAATCACAGAAGCATACATGGGAAGCTTTTCAGTGATTGGGCACAATAAATATGAAGGTGGGAGAAAAAAGAGAATCTACAAACCATTTCCAATTTTTATAGCATATATTATAAGAAAATAAGCATTTATGAATACCTGAATAGATTCACTGAGGCAGTGTGGTTTAGAGGGAAAATCACTAGAAAAGGAATTAGGGTACCACAGTTTGAGTCTTGGCTCTGCTGCTAACTAGCTGTAGAAATCTTTGAAAAACCCCAAGTGACTTATAGGCCTCTTTTTTTCTCTCTTTAAAAATAAGGGTTTCATATCTGAATTGGCAGTTCTTAACTTTCTCGATCACTTTGACCTTTTGGTGAAGCCTTTTAAATATAGCTATTGAATTTTTTAAAAAGGTTTGTACACCTCAGGTTAAAAATTTTTGGACTACTTAATCTCCAAGGTCCCTTCCAGCTCTGATATAGTCCAACAAACATATGCTATTTTTAAATTCAATTTATTTTTTAATAAGCAAAAATCTATGTTTCTCCTTCCCCTTTCTCCACCCCCATTGAAAAAAAGAAACAAAGCACTTGTAACACATATGCATAGTCAAACAAAAATCATTCCTACATTGATCTTTCCCCCAAAATATATGTCTCAATCACATGAGATCATCATGGGTCCTCTTTGAGTCATGTCAACAAACATTTCTTTTTTCTTTTTTTTCTTTTTTTTTTGGCTAGGCAATGGGGTTAAGTGACTTACCCAGGGTCACACAGCTAGTAAGTGTTATGTGTCTGAGGCCAGATTTGAACTCAGGTCCTCCTGAATCCAGGGCCAATGCTCTATCCACTGCACCGCCTAGCTGCCCCAACAAACATTTCTTAAGCACCACTATGTGCAGGGACTGTGCTAAGCTCTAGAGATATAAAGAAAGGCAAAAGCAGTCTCTGACCTCAAGATTCTTACTTTCTAGTGGGGGAGACAATATATGAATAACTAGGCACATCACCATTATCATAGTTAGCATTTATGTAATGCTTACCATATACCAGACACTGTGTTACGTTCTACGAATATTACCTTATTTTAACCTCACAACACTAGGTAGTAGGTACTATTATTATCCCTCTTTTACAGGTGAGAAAACTGAGGCAGACAGAGGTTGAGTGACTTGTCCAGAGTCACAGATATAAGATATATGTATATGTACATATGCATGTGTGTATATATATATATATATATAAGTGTGTATGTATACATATATACATATGCATGTATGTGTATGTATATGTGTATGGTATTACAGATGAATAGACAATAGTAACTGGACAGACCAGGCAAGTTCTCCTGTAGAAGGTGGGATTTCAGCTAAGTCTTGAAGGAAGCCAGGGAAACTAAGATGTGGAAGTAAAAAGGTAGAACATTCCAAGAATGTTAGACACCTTGTGCTAAAGCACAAAAAAAGGAAGCATCATGTTGCTTTTCTTGCTGAGTCATTTCAGTCATGTCTGATGCTCCATGGCCCTCTTTGGGGGTTTCTTGGCAAACAAATTGGAGTGGTTTGCCATTTCCTTCTCCAGCTCATTTTATAGGTGAAGAACCTGAGGCAAATAGGGTTAAATGATTTGCCCAGGGTCACCCACCTAGTAAATGTCTGAGGCCAGATATGAACTTAGGTCTTCCTGATTCTATCCACTGCACCACCTAGCTGCCCTTACTTATCATGTTGGAAGAACAGCAACCAGTCCACTCTGGTTGTATTGTAGAGGGTGTGGAGGGAAGTGTAAGAAGATTGGAAAATGAAGAAGAGACCAGGTTATGAAGATTTTAAAATGCCAAATAGAAAACTTTATATTTGATCCTGGAGGTAATAGGGAGTCACTGGAGATCATGGATGGGACAATGGCTTAGAAAAATCACCTGGGTGATTTTTCCAGCTGAGTGGAAGAGTGGGAAGAAACTTGAGGTCTGAGACAAATTAGAAGGGGGTTGCAATAGTCCAGGCAAGAGGTGATAAGAACCTGAACTAGGGTGGTGGCTGTGACAGTAAAGAGAAGGGATCACATAGGAGAGATGTGGCAAAGGTAGAAATGACAAGATTTGGCAAAGGATTGGAGATGTGAGACAAGTAAGAATGCAAGTCAAGGATGATACTGAGATTATGGGCCTCACCTACTGAGTACATAGTAATATCCTTACCAGCAATAACCATGTTCAGAAGAGGGGAGGGCAAGACATGGAAAATAATGAGTTCTAGTTTAGATGTGTTGAGTTTGAGATACTTGCTGTGACTCTGTGTGGAAATTGTATAGAGCTCGTAAATGATCTAATTGCCTTCATTACTCATTAATATGCTTCAGAATGGCAGCACGGTATAGTGACTAGAGTTCTGTCCTTGGAAGATTATATCAAGTGTTACTTATGTCATAAGCTATCATTGTGACCTTGGACAAGTCATTTAACTTCTCAATGCTTCTAGGCAACTTTCTAAATTTAAAAATGGCAGAGCTCCTTTTTGTGGTGGCAAACAATTGGAAATTGAGGGGATGCTCATCAATTAGGGAATGGCTGAACAAGTTTGGTATATGAACATAATGAAATACTATTGTTTCATAAGAAACGATGAGCAGGCAGATTTCAGAAAAACCTGGAAAGACCTACATAAACTGATGCTGAGTGAAGTGAGCAGAACCAGGAGAAAGAACATTGTATGCAGTGACAGCCATGTTGTGCCATGAGTAACTTTGATAGACCTAGCTCTTCTCAGCAATGCAATGATCTAAGACAATTCCAAAAGACTCATGAGGGAAAATGCTATCCACATCCAGAGAAAGAACTGTGGAGTCTGAATGCAGATAGAAGCATACTTTTTCTCTTTTTTTCTTTCCTATCGTTTTTCCCTTTTATTCTGATTCTTCTTTCACAACATGACTAATGTGGAAATATATTTAATATGATTGTACATGTATAGCCTATATCAGATTGCATGCCATCTTGGAGAGTGGGGAGGAGAGGGAGAGGGAAAAATTTAGAAATCAAAATTTTACAAAAGTGAATGTTGAAAGCTAAAAATGAATAAATAAATAATTTTACAAAATAAATAATTTTTAAATGCTATGTGTGATACAGATATGTATTCATAAAAAACACTCAATTGGAGCTCCCTATACTGATGAAAACATGGGTCTAATAAAAAAATCATTAGATAAAGTAGAAGTTTATTTTCTTACATGTGCCTTTATTGCAAAAATTTTTGGACTGAAATGTGCTTTTTAAAATGTCCTATAATAATGTTCTTAGGGTACATACTAGGAGACTAATTTATATGTTGGTAGTCTTGGATGGATTGTAAGATGAAGCCAAAATAAACAGAATTCAGATTATATTAATACTCCTTAGAGCTATGGTATATTTCACCAAGTCATTTGTTTACAAATAAATTTCTCCCAGACACTGTCTTGCTTCTCAATCTTTTATTTTATGAAACTAGAAAGGGTCCACTTTGTATCATCTAGAGATGTTTGAGGAATGAAGAAACTTTGCTTCTCCCCAAAGACAACTTACACAAATTTAAAATCGTCTTTCACTTGGGTAGCCAAACTCAATTGAAATCACTGGTCTTACTCAAATCCAAACTGAATTTTTCCTCCCCAGACAGATTCAAATGGAATAAATCAGTCAAGCCCAGCGACTAAGGTTTGACTTAGCAGCCTCAATTTGCCTACCTGCTTCCTCAACGTTCCTCCAAATCTACCCTGTCTTCCACAGGGTGATGGGAGAAAGGGAAGACAAACTTATTTAGGTGAAAGAAAGGTGTTATATTGGAAGGGGGAGGTGCTGTTCTAAAAGTCAAGACACCTGCATTCCACTCTGGGCTCTACACTTCCTTTACTAAGTGACCTTGGACAAATCATTTCACTAAGGACTTGGTTATCTCCGGTGGTTGGATGAGATGATATTTAAGATTCTTTCTAGCTCTTGCTGTATTGTGGGTAGGGTGTTGAACTTGATATCATGAAGACTTGGGTTCAAATTCTTACTGAATACTTAAAGTACCTTTGTGACTATGAGCAAGTCATTTAACCTCCCTCAGGAAATATAATAATAGCTATAGCATTTATATTACAGGGTTGTTGTGAGTCTCAAATGATTTAAGATATTTTGCAAAAACACTGCAAAACACCATATAAATGTCAGTTATTATTATAAAAGTCTATGAAAGGTGGTTGTTCTACATTTCCAAATAGCAGACTATAGGAAAGGGATTATTGACAGTGAGGAATTTTCAACAATGGAACAGCGTATACAGTACATGAATAGGAAGGTAGGGTTCTTCAATATCAGGCAGAAAAATATCTGTCACTGTGACTGGAGAAGGAAAGGTCCCAGAGTTCTTTTGTTTGTCATATTTTTTTTTTCAAAATAATTATTTAAGCTATGCTTCATTTAGTAGTCAATGTAAATGTTGAAAATCAGCTTAAATGAAGACTGTTACAACCTGGAAGTATCCTCAAATTATAATCTATTTGTAGTCCCACTGCTATCCTCCACATGTCACTTATGTAGAACACTACCTTCAGTTTTGACTAAATCAAATCTAAGGCAAAATCCAAATTTGGGGAATAAGATTCTATAAGCCCCCATATAAAGGGATTTTGCGGACAGAAGTGAATGTTAAATTTCTGTACCTATAAGGACTGGGTGTAAAACTATATAATATTACAAAAATTAGCAGTTCTAAAGCTATCATTTTTATGTGTATATGATATACATATACATAAATATATATAGCCAATAAGCATTTATTAAGCATATACTGGGGCAGCTAGGTGGCACAGTGGATAGAGCACTGGCCCTGAAGTCAGGAGGACCTGAGTTC
Source organism: Vombatus ursinus (assembly GCF_900497805.2). Taxonomy (NCBI): domain Eukaryota; kingdom Metazoa; phylum Chordata; class Mammalia; order Diprotodontia; family Vombatidae; genus Vombatus; species Vombatus ursinus. The sequence continues at coordinate 3,005,351 of NW_020941197.1, read as the reverse complement.
AAATCCGGCCTCAGACCAAACACTTCACAAGTACTAGCTGTGTGACCTTGGGCAAGTCACTTAACCCTGATTGCCTCACTAAAAAAAAAAAAAAGCATATACTGTAAGTCAGGCACTTAAGCACTGGGGATATATAAAGAGCCAAAATATAATCCTTCCCCTTTGGGAGCATAAATATGTATATCTATATCTACATACCCCTATTTCTATAGATATATGTAATCAATAGTCAAACATTTATTATGTGTGTATATTTATGTACATGCATATATATGTGATATGTATATATACATATATTAATATAGCTAACATTTTTATGGAAACTTACTATGTGCCAGGCACTGTACTAAGTGCTTCATAATTATTATCTCATTTGGTCCTCACAGCAACCCTGAGAGTAAGTGATATCATCATGCTCATTTTACAGATGAGGAAACAGAGGAAAACAGAATTTAAGTGACTTGCCCAGGGTCACACAGCTAGTAAGTGTCTTTCAGTTCTTTCTGACTCCAGGCCCAGTGCTCTACCCACTGCTCCACTTGTATACAAAGAATAATAATGTTAGAAGCTGTTAATGGTTTTTCTATTACCTAGCTCTACACCTAGAACTGTAAGCTTTTTGTTTTTAACGTTCAGTTCTGTCTGCAAAAACCTTTAATATTGGGGGCTTATAGAACCTAATTCTCAAATAAAGAGATATAGATAGATGATAAAAGGATGGATGGATGGATGGGTGGGTGGATGGACAGATACAGATACATGTGTATATACATGTACAATACATATGTATACACACGCACATGCACGTGTATACATGAACACATATGTGTACACATGCACATATGATATATACATGTATCAAGAGAAAATGGCTGGATGTATATGTATATCTGTATCTGTGGCTATATGTATACACATATATATGATCACACCTATGTAGCCATTCATATGCACATATATAGCCATAGATACATATATTCATATATGCGCATGTGTGTATGTATGCGTGTATATATATATATACACGCATGCATGACTGTATAATCAGCATTTCTCAAAAAGAAAAAAAAGTCTAGTCCCATTTCAAAATCGCCTCCCCACTTCCCACTCCCTTCCCCCATATCAGCTTGTATATCACTAATAATGGTTTCTGGCTACTGTAAATTACGTTAAAAGCACAGAAGCAACTATTGTGGCCGCTTGCTCCTTGTAGAAATTACCTCCGCAGCCCGCTTTGTAATGGGGAAGGAGGAAACCCCCGCCACCGCAGTTTGGCTGTGCCGCAGCGGTTGTTGATGTAATCTCCTAGCCCAGCGGTGTTCCCCATAGCTTCCCGCTTCCCCACCCCCCTTTCCTCCGGCAGACGGAGACAGAGTGCAACTCTTCAGCCACAATAAAGGCTTTTTGTAACTCGATACCTTTGCCCACTAGCGCTGAACTGCTGGAAGGAGGGGGGCGGAGGTGGGGGAGGCGACCGGTGCGCCCCTCGCCTTCAGTTTCGCTTGGAATCGTGCTCTCTCACTCTCCCCATCAAGCCCTTTCCTCCCACTGGGGCCTCCAGCGGAGGCTGCTGCTGATGCTGCTATCACAGCTGCAGTTAGAAGTGCATCCCAGGCTGTGGGAGCTCATTTGGAAGATGCAGGTGGTGTTTCTCTGGTGTGGCCGGCCCCCACAGTCTTGAAACTCTCACACACACACACACACACACACACACACGCACACGCGCACACTCACACAGAGCTTCGTGCACTAGTTGGGTTTCGGATTCTCTTCTCTTCCCCCTTAGCATCTAGGGAAGGGCGGTGAGAGGTTTGGAGGGGATTCTCTGTGTATCTCTCCTATCCCCCTCTCCTCATTTAAGGGAGTTTGAGAGGGATCTTTTGGTGGCAAGAGGCACCTCGTCATTTCCACTAGCTTGTATGCTGTGCCTGGGGTTTTAATCTTGCAAGAGGAAAGTCAGGGAGTTTGAGGTTAGGGGTAGGGGGCTGGAGCTTTTGGAAAAGAGAGAGACACCAAGGCACTGCTGGAGGACTGGAGAGCTAGCCTTCAAAGCCTTGGTCGAACCGCCTCCCTCCAAGACGCCCTAACCTAACGCTAGTCTAGCTTAAGGAAGCAGCACCTAGGAACTGTGGTGGTGGCAGCAGCCACCAACAGCAGCAGCAGCAGCAGCAGCCACCAACAGCAGCAGCAGCAGCAGCAGCAGCCACCAACAGCAGCAGCAGCAGCAGCAGCAGCAGCAGCTTCGGGTGAGGGCAGCAGACGTCTGAGCGTGCTCAGCGTCCCCCTCCTTCCCCCCACGGGAGAAGACGGCAGTATGAATTGAAACCCTACATAGAGAGAAAGAGACAGACAGAGAGGGACGGAGAGGAGGAGGTGGGGAAACAGCTGAAGGAACTGAGCAGAAGGCGAAGGAGGAGGAGGAGGAAGAAGAGGAGAAGGAGAGCTGCGATTTGGTGGCGTCTCCCTCCCTCTCCCAGGCTGTGCTGCCTGTCGCTGATGTTCTAGGTTCGCTGAGAGAATTTACAGCAGGGAGAGCTACCGGGAAACCTGACACAATAAGGCAGTTTGCTTCCCTTCCTTCGGTTCCCCGGCTCCCACCCATCCATCTACCCAGAGAGCACCCTATCCTCTCTGCGGAAGAAGAGGAACCAGAGGGGAAAAGATAAGATTTCTAGGGTGCTTTTTCTTTTCGAATTCCTCGCCTGACAAAGAAATCGATCCCATTCCCAATGGCTCTTATAATGGAACCAGTGAGCAAATGGTCGCCGAGTCAAGTGGTGGACTGGATGAAAGGTAATTCCAATGGTTCAGGTTGTGAGGTTTGGGAAGAAAGGGGAAGGGACGGAGGAGGAATTCTTCCTTTAATCAATTAATTAGTCATATCTTCTTCAATTTAGAAATACTCGGCAAAGCATGGCTAATAGATACAGAAATTCGTCTCACGAGCGCCTAGGCATTTGTTTTCTATTCTGAGTGGAATCTCCTCTTCTAGCCCAGAGACCTATGGATTTCCCCCACCCCCACCCCCGCCGCCGCCCGGCCATCATTTTGAATGGGGTGTTCTTAGGGTTGGAGTCTTCTCTTAACTATCCTTTAATATACCCCCCACACACACACAACCCCCATCTTCTTGTTTTGATTCAGTCCACCAAGCTGGCCCCTCTCTCTTCCTCCCCTTGCGCTGCAAGGCAGGTGTGTTTATCGGAGAAGATGAGGGGTTTCCGGGGGTGGGGTGGGGGGCTACGGGAAGGTAGATTTCTCTCGCACAGGTTTTGCCCCAATGCACAGGAAGCACAGGACAAATCCGTGCCACGGGGAGAAATCTTATCGCTGGCGCAGAGCTTGCCAGGGATAAAGCCAATCTGGGGATACTGGTGGGGGGGCGATGAGAAAGCTCAGACTTTCTAAGTGATCTGTTGTCTCAAGCAGGTAGCAGGTTTAATCTGGGTAGCCTTTTAATCGTGTCTATTAAAATTCTCCTCTTTCCCCCTGTCTTTTACAGTTACAGGAATGAGAAAGAAAATCACGAATGTTGTTGTTTGTTTATTTTTTCGTTTCACCTCTACCTTCTAAGATCCCAGACACCCACAGGAAATCTCTTGCCCAATTACCTTCTACGCCCCCCCTTTTTTTCTTTTTCTTAGTCTCTCTTCCCACATTTCCTTCCCCCTCGACCCCTCTAATTTGCTACTTCGGAACAAATAGGAACGCTAGTTCTAAGGCGATGCTTAGAAATGATGAGGCGCTTCAGCGGTATCACGGCTGGTGCCGCGGTGGTGGTAATAAACGGCAGAGGCTGTAGGGCTTTCCCCAGATTCCACACAGAGGATGCTTACCACGGCTCTGGCGAATTCTCTGCTTTGTAATGCACGATGCAAGTGGGATAGAAGAGACGCGGGAGGATTTCCCTCAGGGACCCACCCGCAAGGCAGACCGAAATCAATTGTTTTCAGTGCTGCCAATTCTCCCCCACTACCACCGCCTTCCCTTCTGGTTCACTGCAGACTGGACTCGACAAAAATACTGAAGCGGCTGGAGCTTATTTATATGGTCGCTGATGATACATTATACAATGTCAGAAACTGCTAAAGAGCATAGCATTTCTCTCTCCTATTTGCTGTTTTCTTTTTCCCCCATCCTGAAATGTTGCTGCCTCCTCTTCCCCACGTGTGACATGTTTAGTATTAGATGTAGATATAGATATCCACGCAGATGTAGATAGAGAGATCCATTTCTAAATGGATTTCATTAAAAGACAAACTTCTTAAGAGTTCATTTCAGCTATCCCTGTCTTCCCGAGGACCTCTTTATGAGTAGGTATTGCTCCCCTGCACACACATCCCAACAACAACAACAAAATCCCATATTACCTACTACTAAAATGTTGGAAAGTTTAAGAAAAGAAAGGAATTTATCTGGACCCACACAACATGTATTTTTCACGGTCTTGAGTATGGAGATGAAAGTCCACTAACAAGGGTCATAGTTAGTTATCCAAAAGTAAAGATGCTCTAGATGGAAGATTGCTTCCATTTATCATTTATGAATGTGCTTTAGTGCAAAGATAAGGTAGCTTGGCTTTCTGTGTCTCAGGTGAGTAGGCACAGCTCAGAGAAGACTGGAGAGATTTCCTCTCCCTCCCCCTATACAGATCTCTTTTCCCTTTTTGTTAATTTCTTATTTCATAGTGTGGGAGTTTTTTCATATATATATGAATATATATTCATATACATGTATATACACACACACACACATTATCCTTTTTCTTCCCTTTTCCATTTAGTTTGCTTTTCTGACTCATACATCTTCGGTTTCTTTCTTTCTTTTCTTTTTTTTTTTTTGATACTCCACTTGTAGACTTTCTGATTTTGCCCTTCATCCTCCCTCTTTTGGAAATTTCCCCTCAGTGCCACAGCTATTTCTTCTAGAAGAAGAGAAGCTGTGCTTGTCTTCTTCTATTGCAAGCAGGTCCTGCTCGTCCAAGTAAGGAAGGCTGTGACACATGGGAAGTGAAAATATTGAATTATTAATTGAATAACTAAAGATTCCTTTGTAATTGATGGAAAGCTCACTTCAATTTGAGTCTCTGGCTGAACTCCCCAGAGAAAAACTGTTTTGACTCCATAGGTAGTCATATTTCCTGTATAAATACAGTTTTGTCCTCCCTCAAAAATTTCCATGATGCCTTAGGCAGAGCATCTTGGGGGCATCATGACACTCATCCTCCATCTTCTCCCTCTTCCATACTTCTCCCCCCTTCCAGAAAAGTGCAAATTCTTCATTCCCAATACTATTTTGAAGAAAACTCTCAGCAGTTTAGGGCCACTGGCACATATCCAAAATATCATAGACAAGTTGTGTTAATACATTGTAAACTTTCTAGACCACTATTCATTTAAAATTGATCCACTTTAAACTACCAGACATTTGAAACCAAGCTAATATTTTTTAGCTATCATATAAAATGGCCATTGTTATCTTGAAGTTGGAGAACAGGTTTTAGTACCTGTTGGTGAAGCTTTACAAAAAGACTTCAAAAGATAAAAGCAAGGCACCTGAGAACCAAAATCATTGAGTACATCAGGGTGCACAAAACCATTCTGAATTGGAGAACTGAAACAATTATTTGAATGATTCTAGTCTCAAGTCACTTAATAATAATATAATTAATTGATTTGAGGACTTGGAGACATCTCTAGATTTCTTATGTCATCACAGGTTATGACTATTTAAGCTTAGCTATAAGTGGAATGTCATCAGAAAAACAGTAGCTGAAACAATGGAAATAGACATTTCCTTAAAAGATGTCTTCATATGTTACCTGCTTATTTTCCTTTCTCTAAGCCTTTTCCCAAATGAATTTTATTATAGAGCTTTGGGAAAATAACTTTTAATCCCTGCCAGAGAAGCATTAATATTTAAAACTTCACTTTAATTTAGGCTGCAGCTGTGGTATGGATCAATCATGTTCAGAGCATTGCATGTCTTTTTATAAAGGCAACATGAAAGGATGAATATAACTGGAACAACTGCAGCATTGTGGGAGTTCTCAACATGCTACACCCTACTAATGTGACAGTTTCATCATCCTTAAAATGTAAATCAGATAGCATATGTTTTCAGATATTCATAGCCATAAATAGTTATAACTGTGTGCAGTAATGCACACTTAGTGCTCATTCTTGAGTACTTTTATATTTGCTGAACTGAAAAGAAACCATTAAACAACCATAAAAATGGCATGGTCATGTATTTTTACAAAACACAATTGCTGTATATTGAAAAAGTGATACATGAACTTAGCAATCAAAGCAAAGAGAGAAGGGTAAAATCAATAAGAAAAAGTTGCCAAGATTTCTTAACAATCTACACTATATTTTGTTCAAAATTATTTTGTTAAATATATTTCTGCCTGTGCTAAGAAATAAATATGTAAATAAATTAAATGACAAAAATTCAGTTTCTTGTAGAAGAAACTCAAATATGAAATGTGTATAGTAAAGATCTGTACATTACACATGGTGGGTGCTTAATAAATGTTATTGATTAAATGAATTAATGAATTTTCATTCTCTGCCTGCTTTTTGAACTATTTACTTCCACATCTACACACACACACACACACACACACACACACACACACACACCTTTTACTGGCAAAATCTATAGCTTAACATATTGCTTCCATAAATTTTATAAGTCTGGTGGCAGTGTTAGTTCTAAAAGAAATATCAGTTCTCTGTGCATTAGGGATCTGAATCCATAATTGCATCTAAAAATTAGCATGCTTTTATATCTGAATATCTGAATACAGCTCATGAGTCTTAAAGTAATTATTTTAAACCTTAAGTCTTTGAGTTAGGAAGAAATTCTCCAAATGGAGACTAAACATTTATTACACCAAATTTAATTACTTGAATTTGCAGTTTTGATTAGATTTAAACTTCAACATCATTTTCAAAAGCAATGAAAATAAATTTGCTATTGGAAATGTAACACTCAAATAAACAGGGCATTACTATAAAAAACGTTGCTGAATTCAAAATGTTTCATTATCTTTGACACCCTTCCTAAATTGTCCACTCCTCGAAATATTGTTCAATTGTGCTTATTTTGACATCCATCGTCAAAACCTTTGCCAAAGTATATTTTACATGTAATTACCGTAACTTCCTTCTTCCCTTCCTGAGTTCTATCCCCTTCATGCTGAAAATGTGCTATGTATCAAAGCTAAAATTGTTTCCTGCAATAATTTTCCCTTACCCTAGGGCATTCAATCTGAATGTTTGATTATTGCTAATTCAAAATCATTTATTCTCACTTAGTTTGGCTTTTCTCATTTCTCTCTATACCTGAGTGGGTACACCCATGCTCCCTACTAGTCCTCATTCCCCATTCTCCAACTATTTGATCATGGAACAACCTCCCTATTCTCTTTACCATATTCCTGCCTTCAATTCACAGCTTCAGGTCTAATAATCATACTTTAAAAAACAGAATTAGATCTCCCATTCTCTAACATTTGATTACAACTATGACTGACTTCCTCCTTGAGGCACTTGTATCTGTATGCATATATTTATGTTAATTTTTTGCCTTTTTTTCCACCTCAAAAGTTAACACCCTCTTTGAGAGCAGATATATTTCTATTCCTTATTATATATCCCTAAATGTTTAGCATATACCAAGTATTCCTTTCAATAAATGAATATTGACTGATAAAATGACTTTTAAGGGCATCATTTCTAGTCTGAATGATATTGAAAAGACTATCAAGAATATTTTCTCCCAATTGATGATCCAAACAGCATGTTTAATTAATATTAGTTTAAGCTCATTATATTATGGCTCTCATAGTTATTCACGGTGGAAAGATAACCAAGATTGGAGCTGATTACTTTTTTCCTTCCTCTCAAGAGGAAAAAAGCATTTGTAACATGAAAAATGAAATAAACAAAAGCATAAAAGTAAAATGTGGTAGAGAGAGAACATATTTGGAAGGGCATTTTTGTAGCTTATTTTTTCCTTAAGAAGTCTAATAACACTTTTTCTGATGATTTTTTTTTTATTTTTAGTTAGAATAAGAATGAACTTAATCTCAGTTATACAAAGGAAAATGTAAACATTTTCAGCAAATCTTTCTTGAATGAATAGAAATTAACATCTGACTTGAATTTGTTTGAAAATAAATAGGGTAGAAAATTTTATATGTTATATATGTTATTAAAAACATAGAAATGATCAAATTGATCCATGCTATCATTTACTTTTATAAATGCAGCCTTGCTCCTTTCTTAATTCTCCAGTGACTAGGCAGTTTTTAAAAAATATTCATCAGTCATTTGAAGTTTTGATATTTTGGGGGGTAATAGGAATGTTATTTATCTTGCATAAAGCAGGAATTCACCCTGTCTATATGTAGAATATAATTTATAGAGTTTTGTGGATATAGACATGAAATATATCCTACATAAAATATTTAAGAATTGTGTGCCAACTCAAAACAAAATAGTACGTGCAGATAGTTTTGTATGGCTATTATGTAATAATATTTATTTAGCACTTCTGTATGTATGGAGCTGTGATGGCCTAGCTGCTAGCCAGCCTGTATATTCTTAGAATTTGCGATCTAAAATTAAGAATCAATGCAAGGACCCAGAGACCCAGAAGTGACTGTCCAAGTGCCAACTTTAAATTAAGTAAAGAAAAAGAATTTGCATTATGGATATGCATTAAGTGCAAGAGGTGTGCTTATGGAAAATGAAATGCTTGTGGGCATAGAGAGGGAAGATAATGCCTCACTCTCAGTTAAGATGAGATTTGTTGAAGCTTTGGAATTTCAACAGGTCTGTGAGTATCAGAAGGAAAGGCAATGCCACAGCCATATTCAAAGATGAGCATACTATAGGAATAAAGCCACACTACAAAAACCTATGTGAGTGAGATGATTATATGAAGGGACAGTGTATACATTTCCCAGGGTAAAGGGGAGGAGAGAGTAAAGAAACAAGGAAAGTGATAGAGAAAGATTGGATAGGACAAAACAAAATCTACACTTCACAAAACCATGAGACCCAACATGATCTCCTTATTTTAAGTAGATTCTGCATTAAAGAATTTTAGGTGCCAGAAATGTGCAGTAAAGAGTATAGTGTTTTCTTCTAACAGATTGTAACCTACTTCTCAGTAATGATTTTGAAAAAATGCCCAAAAAAGCAAGACAAATATTATTTATAATTAGGGCCAAACCTTTAAACATTTTGAATTTCATTGATTCAAATCATTATGTAACAAGTAGACTGAGGGTTTTTATGTAACTATAATACCTTTATAATACCAATTGCCTTTTTGATATAAATCCCATTCTTGCATCATTAATTGCTATTCATTTTTGTTTTTTTTTTTAGTTGACCCATGATATGGTCAGGTCTTTGATTTCCTTATAGCATTTACTGCACTGCATGTAAGGTATAAGAAATAATAGTAACATTAAATAACAAATTTAGAGGGTTAAATAACCTCTATTGATAAAAATTCAATTTATTAGAAAAAATAAACTAAGGGTACCAAATAGCTTTTTATTTTAATGACAGTCTCATTATAAAGTATTTGATTTGCAACTGTTATTTTCATCAGATTTATTTTTTCAGGTGACAGTTGAATGAATAATGAATAAGCTAATAGTTACCTGATGAACTGGATAGGTGATTTCTCTTTTAAATAATGAAATTCATTTTCTTCTACTCAGTATTGTAAAGAAAAAAGAATTCTTTCTATCCAGAAGAGGGCATGATATTTGCAATCTTTTTAAATGAAAAGAAAATTCTTAAACCAGCTTCTCACAGATGGCTAAACAGAATGCCAATCAGCAAGCCCTCTTTCCTTTTGAGAATGCCTGTGGAGTCCGTTACCTTCCAATTTAAATTCCTTTGTAAAGAAGCTTTTTTATTTTTTAAAGTACATCATGGACATGAGACTTATGACCTAACATTCCTGGCTAGGCAAGGAATAACGTTGCTTACTGTGATCATAACTCGAAATTGGGATGCCATCTCAAAGACCTCAAACTAAGATGAGACCTATTTTCTTTGGAAACATTTATCATTCAATCGATTCTTAACACATTTTTTGTTTATGCTATAAGTATGATTTACCAATGTAGCTTTGCCATAGCCAGTTCAGAAATAATCTTACTTATAATTTAAAAATTAAAATATAGTCATTCTCTAGACAATGTCAGTTTTGAAAATATTATTTGTTCTTTTTTCATAGATATTTTGAAAAGCCTTATGCTTTACTTACGAATGCATGATAGAATGAAAGATAATAAAGGTCTTATTTGCTTGTCTCCATGTAATGAAAAATTCTCAATTGCCCTCTTGGTTTTTAATATTATAAAATATTTAAGAGCATTTATATAGTCTAGGAACATGAACATTCTGTTTTAAATTTTTTAATTAACAGAATGAAAAGGATAGAAGACCTCTTTGGCCTAATGAAAAGGGTTATCTTCTTTATTATACTTAGTGTTTAAGTTGAATTTAAATTAAAATAATTTAAATGAAAAATGCTCAATGGTGCATAATGTCAGAATCATGTTGGGTTACTTATTCCATCCTTACCTAATTTTGGTAAGCAATCCTAGTTATTCGAGTAAGTTTACTTAGCTTATTTTTTAAAGATACCTTTTTAAGATTAACGGTGGTATAAAGCCCAGAATAAAGTTTCATTGTAAAGCTTAATGTCATTTTGTTCCATGTGTGAAGGGTTCAAATTAACATAGTACCATTGGCCAGTATACAGGTGTTTTTAAACAAACAGATGTCCCTAAGAATTTATTATCCTTCAAATCTTCAGTAGGTATACTGAAAATCTATAAAATTAAAGCGTGTGTGACAATTTATTAATCCTTAATGAAGTATCACTTATTAGAATTAATTTTTTCTATCTTTGATGCACATTGAGAAAGTTAACATAATGAAATGTGAGAACAACCTCATGTGATAATATAACACCAAAAACATTTATTAAGTGCCTACTCTGTGGTAGCAACTATGAGAGACGCAAAGTTTAGATAAGACAGTCCAGTAGACAGGATAAGACACCAAAAAAGGCTATTATAATGTAAAATAATTTATGATGGGTGCTATATGGAGTTGCAAACAAAAATATTTGTAACCATGGTGGCATTTGGAAAGGATTTTAGAGACTGGATAAGATTCTATTCAGAGTTTTATTTGTTTAACAAGCTACTGTTTGCTTAGCAGACATTTTGTTTGATTTTGCTAATATTGCATTTTAAAAGTTAATCTTTAAAGTTTCATCTAACTTCTCAGATTTCATCTTAAATGGTAGTGATTAACTCCTAATATATTATTTTCTTCTCTGACTCTTTCAGTACAGCCATTTCAGGGAAAAAACAATATGTGTTATAAACTTACCTCTCTAACCTCCCCCCTCAAAAATTATGATTGTTATATATACTTGATTTAGCCTTATAGACATTCCAGTTATAGCAGAGATGACTTTAAGTATCACAATTTATTGACTAAAACCTAAACTCACAATGGAATTTGTGTAAAATGTCAATCTTCAGGTCTCGATGTTGTCACATCATCAACTAAAAAACACATCTAGCGTAACAGCATATGTGCTTCGGGCTTGCTTCAAGGCCATTCAGAAGGTAGATCATTCCAGGGAGAAAAGTGAAAGTGTAAAGTGGGATATATTTTCACTACTGGTTTATTATCTTCTAGGAAGCAAGTTTTATCAGTCTGACTAATCAATAAAGAAGGTGGTAGAAAGAAATGGCCTTTTGATAGAGTTCTTTTTCATTTGAACATTTTGTTCTGTTGCAGAAACATGTTGGTTTAAATATGGTTTGTATATATGTATGTGTGTAGGTATGACACATCTATACATATTTCCTCAAGTGATTTCTACAAAGGTGAAATTGTAGGCTTTAGTGGGGCAGCTAGGTGGAACAGTGACTAAGAGCTTTGGAGTTGGAGTAAGGAAAACTTGAGTTCAAATCCCTCTTTGGACACCTACTAGCTGTGTGACCTTGGGCAAATCACTTAGCATTTCTCAGAATGTTACCTTACCTGTAAAATGGGGATAATAAAAGCACCTACCTCACAGGGAACTTATGAAGATCAAATGAGGTAAGGTACAATGCTTTGCACGCCTCAAAGCACTATGTAAATGCTAGCTATTATTATTAAGCTATCATGTAACTTAGGTTTTGCTTTCTCCAACTAGATTATCTAAGTACTTAAAATAAGCTAACAGGTTGCTTGTTATAGAAGTCCAAAAGAGTCCAATAAGATAAAATTTATCTAAGTAATTGTGTTATGTAATCAATTTGGAAAGACCAAATATTACCATAGCTGCTTAATTATCAAGTTTGTTTTTGTATAGCTGATTATGGAATTGGAAGTTGGAGAGGAATGTTTTCATCCACTTTTTTTCTCATTTATCCATCTACTATCCATTTCATTTTTATATGTTACTTTAAGGGAATGATATGACCCATGTATGTTTTCTCCCTGTCATATTTGACATTTGAATGAAGAAATCATGTTTTAATTTTAAGAAGTTTTGTTGATTGACATTTGGCCTTTCATGGCAGATAATTAGTGTATCAATGATGAGTTAAGCACTTTTATTGTACAAAGTCCATAGAATCACAGAATTTGAGAGCTGGAAGGGACACCAGTAACCATTTAGCCCAGCCCACATATAGCTGAATGGAATATCTTTTTAACCCCTCCCTGTACATTTCTGTAGATCAACCTTATTGATAGAATGCACCCTAGAATATGAACTACTAAATGAAAACTCTGAGTCAATGTTAACATGTTTGCTCCATCTATATAAAATGCTTTAACATTTGAAGACTGATCAAAGGAAACATGAGTTATCATTTACTTAGGCCACAGGTAAAAATTATTTCCTACCTTCCCCCTCCCCCCTCATCCACATTTGCAATTCTTGCATACCTGCATCATGAAACCCTTGGCCAAATACCCAAGAAGCTATAGCTGGGAATAGATAATTGCTATCTATGTGCAGAGGCAAGTCCTTTTACTTTGGGAATTATCAGATAAGAATGACTTATAGACCATAGCCCAGGGCACTGAGTGAAAAATAAGGGTCAGTCATTCCAACCCTGAGTCCAGTGTCTAAACCAATCATTGCCTTAGGATCCTGGATTTGTAGATTTGGGAATGCAGTCAACAGATGGTTTTCAGAGTCCTCAGTTTAAATATTGAAAAGTTCAAAGTGACATTGAGAAGTATAGGAGTCTTAGAAAAATGTAACTTTTAAGTTTTAGATCCTTGGTTTACAAAGCATAGAATGTTTGAAGTTAGCAGCCCTTAGGTTGAAATAAATTAGTGTTTTAGATGGCATTAAGCCTCTTGTTTTACAAGGTTGTAGGAAGATTGTAAGGAGAAAAGTAGAATTTGACATAGGACCATAAATACACTGTTGGGAGCCCAGAGCTAAAGCATTTTCTTCACAGTCATTATGTCAATAATAGTGCTGAATATGTGTCATCTTTCCCAATCCCACCAGTGCTGTTCAATTAAAAGATGGCATAAGATCATAGGATTTAGAACTGTAAGGGATCTTAGAGGTCACCTAGGTCAACCCCCTCACAATTCAAGGAACCTGAAATCTAGAAAGGTTAAATGATTTGCCCAAGGCAAATCACAAGTAGTAAATCACAAATTTGTGCTTCAAAGCCAAGTCTTTGACTTTAAATGCAACATAATTTCAACTATGCCATGTAAAAACTCTCTTATTCAGAAGGTCATTCTTATTACCTAGATGTCAATGAAGATTTTTCAGATAACCGTATAAACTCAGGTATATAATTGTGAGTTATTATTGGTATGTTGAATTGCCTCACAATGACAAGTTTTCTGACATGCTTGTGGTAAGTTATTTTTCCTTCTAGTTTTGCTCCAAACACAATGCCTTGAATTTATATATAGCAGAACTTCATTGAAAGGCAACATGGTGAAGAAAGGTTTTATTAAGAAAATTAATAATGCATAAAAATTGTAAAGGGAATGGTTATATCATAAAAGACCTATAATTCATTGTAGTACAACCTAATGTAGTCAAGATCTTGCTAAATTCAAGACACCACTACTTGTGCTATAGCACCACTATCTCTTCCTCTTTATTTACTGCTGCCATCAGTCCAGTGGCATAAACTCTGCAAGTTCTCCTAACCATTCTTCATGACCAGAAAGACATGGATGTATTAAGAGATACATTTATTGAGTGCCTACCCAGATTTATTGAGAGGTGTGGAAGAAATGTCATAGGATCACAACTATGAGTTTTGCTTAAAGGTTTCAATTAAACCAAATTCATTACTGTGTTTAATGCTCTTTCCATTCCCTCCATTACTTTGTAGATGACTTAATAAGTTACTCTGGTTAAAAAAAAAATCACTTGGTGACCAACCCAATGGCAATTGGTCATTTTAAACATACCTAGGCTTGCATTCATATGGTAGACATACAGCTTATCATCTGAACTGTATCATCATCAGTCATTGAACTCTCCTGGACTAGCCTTTGAAAATACCAGAGCCATCCTTATGTCATAATGAGATGGTGTAATAAGACTATCATTAGAGGAAATAGACTCAATAATTTCGGAATGTCATTAGTAGCCTTCTTAGAGTTGGCCTGTAATTCTCTGTTAGTGAAATAGACTTTTACTTTTTAAAAGCAGTGATAATTTTGAAAATCAAGGGGAATTAAAATTATGGTTTTGGATATTTTTTAGTATTGTACAATCTTCCTTGAAATGATTCAATACATGCTACATTAAGCAGTTTGGCAAGATAAACTTACCATTTTTGTAATATTGTTCCTTGTCAATATTGTCATCTAATTTACTTTCATATTTAAAATAAAATAGCTTATCCATTGTTTATGACTAGCAGACTAAGTTGATATTTTGGTTAGTTTGGGTTTTTAAATTTTTTTGGTTACAATGGAGAAGGGAGGGAGAAGGAACATATACAGAAATGAAGATGATATAAAAACCAATGGATCAATAAAATATATTTTTAAGGGAAGGGAAGGGGAGAAAATTTAAAATTCAAAAGCTTATGGAAGTGAATGTTGAAAACTAAAAATAAATTAATTATAATAAAAAAGAATATTTTAGAGGTTATTGATGCTCAGGTACACTTTGGACAATTGACCTTTGAGGCTCCTTCTAAATCTGAGAGTCTGAACTTTTGTGATTCTATGTTCTAACTCTTGATTCAATAAAGTTCTTCCTTCCTGCCCCTACTATATACATATATATGTAAAACTAAAGTAAAATGTAAAATAAAATTGTTTCTAACATCAAAGAAAGTATTTAAAAAATCTAAAGATTTGGATTGCCATGCTGACTGAATTTCTTTTAATGAAGATCACCAATAGAAATTTGAAGGGTTGGAGGTTGACCTTGTTTTTGTCCATCGAGGCCCTCGAAGTAGGATAATAGAATATTTAGAGACCATCTAGTCAAATCCTTTCATCTTTACAATGGAGAAACTGGGGCCTAGTTAGGTTAAATGAACCCAGCACTTAACAATTAGTGATCAACTGCTCATAACAATAGAGCATCTCACCCGTTCCCCACCATATGATCATTGAGTCCTTCTCTCAAGCTGTTAAATTTACCCTTAAAAGTGGAGTGAACCCAATCTGAAAAAAAATGCACACATCTTTTATGTGCAAGCACAAAATCTTAATGTTCTATTTCTAATAGCTAGAATTTCACTACTGGTATTTATGCTTCAAAAAATGTTGATCTAAGAGTGTCCTCTAATTCTTGAACAAGTAAACTTTTCAATCTGACTTTTTACAAAATTCAGTTTAATCAAAATTTCATAATAATGAAGAGGTATGGAAGTCCTTCCTGCACTCAGTCTTTTATTTCATTCCTAATCTGGCAATATACCAGTATGAACATTTTGTACCTACCCCCTTTGCAACACATTGGTGGTGTTTCATTAGAAGTGAAAGTATATCCCACCTTTCACTTCTGGTTTTCTCAGTGGAATAGCCTGTCTTCTGAATGACTTGCCTATTCACAGATTCAAGTTTTCTTTCCAGTGAATAGGAGGTACTGTAGCAACTAGTTCCATCCCTTTTGAGAGAAATTCTACTTCTATCTGCTGTGGCGACTTTGTTAATCAGGACATGAAGGTAAGCATAGAGAATCCTTCACATATGCTGCTCAAGAAGCAAATAGACTGGAACATAGACCCAGATGCTCAAGGAATAGATGAAGTCTTGTCAGATTCTTTTGTCCAGGAGCTAACAAGATCTTTAGAGGTGAAGATCTTGGAAGGAGAAAAGGACTCTGCTGCTCCACACCTTTTGTTTAATTTATTGTTCAGGTGTTTCAGTTTGTGTCCAAATCTTCATTACCCCATTTGGGGTTTTCTTGGCAAAGATACTGGAGTGGTTTGCCATTTCCTTCTCCAGCTCATTTTACAGATGACAAAATTGAGGCAAACAAGAATAAGTGACTTACCCAGGGTCACACAGCTAGAAGTGTGTGAGGCTGGATTTGAATTCAGATCTTCTTGTCTCAAGGCCTGGCGCTCTAGCCACTGCACCACCTAGCTGCCCTAGTTTCTTCAGTAGATAGCCCTAAACTGATGAAATCACTGTTCTGACCTCCCCTACAAAACAAAAAGGGAGTATGAAATCTTATCATGTATGTTGCTGGTTGGTTATTGGTTATTTAAGAGGATTTGACTTAATAGGGAAAAACATAGTCTAAAAAGATGACCTCAGATAATGTCTTCCATGCATATGTTAAAATCATGTAAAAGGCAGTGTAGTGCAATGGAAAGAATAATGGATTTGGAGTGTGATTATGGGTTCAAATCTTGCCTCAGCTACTTGCTACCTTTGTGATTTGGGAGAAAGCACCTAATCTCTCTTAGTTTCTTCTTCCTCCTCTGTAAAAGGAGGCAATTGGACTAGATGACTTTGCAGAGACCTTCCAGCTCTGTCCTATTCTCACAGTTATTGTTCACTACTATAGTAGAACCATATCAACATGTGCTTTTCTAAGATGCTATTGAGGTTAAGAATCCCTCAGACTGTGGTTTAGTGAAGTGAAGGCAGTACTCTGACCTTGGTTGAGTTTATAATCAGGCAACTCAGTAGATAATGGAACTACAGCTGAATGCATGAGATAACTGATAAGGTTATTTGATGGTAGCTTTTTTTTTTGTTAGGGTGAGTTGAAATGTGATTGATATGTTCATAACAACAACATACTTGAGTCTCTTCATTTATTTATCAGGCACCACTTAAGATGCTCTGCTATAGTAGGAACTTGTCATCATTATTTTGGGTTTTACAAGTATATATTCTTTTCTGGCATTAGGCTCTGTTAGTTGTGCACTATTTTTGCAAGGGGGCACCACCAGTCTACTGAAGTAGGAGCAAATTGGCAAGGTTGGAAATGGAGCTAAGTCTTCGCCATTTGATTGTGGGTTTGTCTATGTGACAGTAGAGCTGCATGTTGGAATATGGAGGATAAGATCACAGAATGCAAAGCTTTTTCCTAGGGACTGATAAAAGTGGGTTGTACTTGTGAAGCTAATAACTTTCTAGAACCAGCACTTTGCAGACAGAGTTGGCCCTGCTATGGATTCTGCATCCCACTTTTACAAATGAAAATGCCAGACATGACTGGTAAAAATCTTTCTTCCCCTTGGCCAAGTCAAGTGCCTCCTTTCTGATTCTCCTATGCCATTCCTGTCACCTAACAAAAGAATGGGAGAGAGAAACTTCTAATTGGAAGTTGTGTGGAGGCAAGACAGAGTACTAGCTTAAGAATTAGTGTGGAAATTCAATATTCTCTGGATATTGTCCAAACTCTTTGGAAAGCACTTATTTACTTTGTGTGTTTGTCCTTCCAATTTGCCCATCTATGCCTACTTAATCTAAAAAAAGAGGACAATTTTGATGTAACTAATCTATCATTTTAAGAAATATTAAACCTCAAATATTTTAAAATGCAAATCCAGCGAGAAAGTCTTTTTTAAATTGCCAACGTTTTAAGCAACTAAGAACAGAGAGAATAACAAAAATTCAAATAACAAAATACATATGGCTGGTCTGGTCAATGAATCAAAAAGCATTTATTAGGCATTATGTGCTAGACATTGTTCTAAGTATTTGGGATACAAAGAATGGCATAAAATATTTCTTTTTTTCAAGGTCATAGTCTCATGCCCAATGAGGGTCACAACTCAGGCTTAAAGACTAGGGAGACAACATATGTAAAACTGTATCTACAGGATAAATTGGTGATATTCAACAGAGAGAAGACATTAACATTACAGGGGATTGAAGAAAGGTTTGTAGAAGGTGGGACTTTATCTGGGACCTGAGGAAATCTAAGGAGGTCAGAAGATGGAGATGATGAGGGAGAAAATTCTAAGGGACCCAGTAAATGTAGAGATAGAGTGTCTTGTTCTAGGAACAACAAGGAATCCAGATAGGATTTTAACTGGTTAACATTAGAGGGATGCTCAGGGACACATTTTCCTTCTACCATCTTCTGATGCCTGCTATGCTACAACACATGTCTAAGTTTTCTTGGGTAGGATTTATTCTCAGATTTTTATTTCTTTTTAGTCTGAATGTCCATTCAGATAATTTACCTCAATCTTTAGAAAGAATTTTTAAAAATTTTTTGCTTCTTTGTTTTTTAACCCCTTACTTCATATCAAGCCTTTTTTTTCATTGAATTATTTCCTAAGTCCCAGATTGCAAAGGTGTCATTGAGTTGAATGAAGTCACAAATTATAAGGTCATTATTGCCAAAGGTTTTTTGTCTTTGGCTGTATTTGACATGAGTGAGCTATGAGCCTCACCCCATGAAATGACTATCTATGTCATGGTTCCTCACTGATTCTTAGAAACATCATACCCAATATTTTGTGCCTATTTTCTCAGTTACTATTAAATGATGCTCTATTCCTCATTGACTTTGTTAGGGGATCTATAAGAGTTTGATCATTGTTGATGTGACCATGATAGCTCAATTCATTATTAAATATGAACTCTGACAAAGAAGTCTATATAACAAAAATAATCACCATTAGTATGCAGTGCTTCCATTCAGGGAATAGAAAGGCACTGGTTTTCATAGCAGAAACAAAGAATTATCAGAAATAAATGAACTAAGTCATTTAAGCTTAGAGCACTGAAAACAAGGGAAACTCACTGGTAAAACAATGCTTTTTCTCATCTGTGTTTTACAAGTGGTAGTTGAGATGAGTATAAAGAGCTCTATTATGATTAAAAAGCAAATTTACCATGTTATCTGCAATAGTTGATGGAGCAAAAGATTTTCTCCTGGGGCCTTTCCCACTGCTAGTGTTTTGGCATTTTGATACAAATATGTGTCTTTTCATATTTGTTTTTTTAAACTATTATGTGTTTTCCCTTCCTTTATTTCTCTTTTTCTTTCCCTTCCTTTTTCCTTTCACTTCCTTTTCTTCTATTCTCTTTTCCTTCCCTTTCTTTTTTTTCCTTTTTTTATATTTCCTTTCCTTTCCTCTCCTTTCTATTCCTTTCTTTTTTTCTTCTTTTTCTTTTGTCCCTTTTTCCTCTCCTCTCCTCCCTCTTTCTTTTTTCTTTTCTTTCTCCTCTTTTTTCTTTTCTTTTTCTCCTTTTTTCCTTTCTTTTTCTTTCCTCTACTTTTCTTTACTTATCTTTTCTTCATTTTTTAAAGACTGGGTCTCCCTATCTCTCCTGGGCTTTAAATGCAGAGGGTTATTCAAGGATCCAATCCCTCTACTGATAAGTGTAGGGGTTTTGATCTGTTCTGTGTCCAACTTGCACTGGTTTGTCTTTTATTATGCAATCTGGTATGCACACAGACATACACTTCTCATCAGCTCACCACTTTGGTGCCAGACTTAGTACAGATACCTGATCAGCTTAGCCCACTGCAGCTCAGAACTACAAAACTCAAGAGGCCTGCCAGCCTCACAAGCAGCTGGGATTACAGTTATGTGTTATTATGCCTGGTCTGTGGTTTCCAGTGTAAATGTGCATACTAGAATCTTAGAGTTGGAAGGACCTTGAAAGATAATCTAATCTCATTTCCTTCCTGCACCATCCTGGTTACCTTCCATTGAATCTCCTCGAATATGTGAGTGTCCTTACTTAGCCCAGAAATATTTATGATAACCTAGTTATGGAACAGAATACAATAGGACTGTTTTACCCATTATTCTGGACTCCATATCGTCTCAAAGATTTGTCACATGATTGATTCAATGAGTTTGTGATTAAATAAACCTTTCAGGTCTTTTGTCTATAAACTGCAAAGCCACATTTTCTCCATTCTGTAGCTGTGTAGCTGATTTTTTGAAGCAAGATGCTGGACCTTACATGAATCCTGAATTAAATTTAATCCTGATAGATTTGGCCCATTATTCCAGCCTGTCAAGAAGTTTTTAATTTCTAACTCTGTCATTTGACAGAATTAGCTGTCCTTCCCAGTTTTCAGTCATCAGTATATATGATATGATATCAACATATTAACCCAAGTTGTTAATAAAATGTTGAATAGCATAGGGCTAAAGATATATATCAAGATAATTAATTGCATTACTTTCTTATGTAAGTGAACTGAATGCCATTGTTAACCTCAAAGATTTTTGGAACAAGTTTTCAACATGATTCTTTGCTTGCTCTTTTTTTTTTTTGCTTTTTAGGTGATTAATTGTTAATAATACTGTACAGTGCTATGAGAAATTTAAGATTTTATGAGCTCCTGGAATGACAGTTCTATTTCTCCAGTTTTCTTTCAGCCTTGAATCAACTTGTATATATTTTCTGCATCATTTGATACTGCTGACTGTCCTCTCCTGAATATTCTCTTCTCTATGTTTTCTTGATACTATCTATTGGAGCAGCTAGGTGGTACAGTGGATAGAGATCTGGACCAGAAGTCAGGAAGACCAAATTCAAATCTGGTCTTAGAAACTCTTAGCAGTGTGATCTTGGGCAAGTCTCTTAACTACTGTCTGCCTCAGTTTACTCATCTATAAAATTATAATAATAATAGTACCTCACTCTCAATGTTATTGTGAGAATCAAATGAGATTTTATTTATAAAGCACTTAACACAGTGCCTGGCACATAGTAAGTGCTATATAAATGTTAGCTGTTGTTCTTCATTCTACTCCTACCTGTAAGATCACTTCTTTTCATTTTTTTTCTGGTTCAGAATCGATACCATACCCTGTAATCGTATATATATCAAAAGGCTCTGCCCTTGGCCTTCACTTCTTTCTCTATATCCTATCCTGGTGACCCCATCATCTCCCATGGGTTTATCATTTCCACATAGATAACAGATATCTATATATCCAGTGTCAGGCTCTCTATTGAGCTTTAGTACCATGTGGCCAGCTGTCTAGTGGACATTTCAAACAGATCTGAAACTCATCATATCCAAAATTGATCCCATTCTCTTTTCCCCAAAAATGCAGTCAAAGGCACCATCATTTTAGTCTTCCAGGTTTGTAACCTTAGTATTGTCCCTGACTCCTCCTCCTTCTTTATCCTACATACTTATATCTTGCTGCATACATCTTTTGCATCTATTCTTTTCCAAATACTCACACAGCCACCATCTTAGTTCAAGATCTCATCTCCTACCTGGACTATTCCAATGTCCTCCTAATTGTCTGTGCCTAAGTCCCTCAATTTCTCAACCTCAAGTCTCTCCTAACTGCAACCCATCTTACACAAAGCTTGAAAAATGATTTTCCTTGAGTATATATCTAATCATACCTATGAGATAAAATATAGACTTTTTTCTTTTAAAGCTCATCAGAATCTGGACCCTTTCTAGACTATAAAACAGTCAAAATAGCCTATCTGTTCTTCACACAACACTCCCTCTGCCATCTCTGTGCCTTGGCATTAGCCAGTTCCCACTAGAATTCACTCCCTCCTCTTCTCTGTTTCATAGAATCCCTCACTTACTTCAACATTCAGTTCAAGAACCACTTTCTCTCATCCTTCATATCCAATTTGTTGCCAAATACTGTTCATTCTACCTTTGCAACATCTTTCTTATGTGCCTCATTCTCTCGTTGGGCACTGCCACCAGACTGGTCCAGGCATTCATCACTTCATTCCTGGAATATTTCAATAGACTTCTAGTTCGTCTCCCTGCTTCAAGTCTCTCTTTATTCCACTCCATCCTCCACTCAGTTGTCAACTTGATTATCCTAAAGTATAGGTCTGACCATGTCACCTACCCCTCTATTCAATATAATCCAATGGTTCCCTATAATCTCCAGGATAAAATATAAAATTCTCCATTTGGCATTCAATTATGTTATTATTCAATTATAACCTGACCCCTCCTCATACTTTTTCAGTCTTTTTACACTGATACCCCTTCATATGATCTGCAATCCAGATATACTAGCCTCCTTGCTTCTTCTTGAATAGTACATTTTGTCTCTTGACCACCCTGGCCATTTTCACTGGTTCTTCTCCATGTTCCAAATTTTCTTCTGCCTCATTTCTCCTCCTGACTTCCTTCAAGTCCCAGATATAGTCTCTCTCTCTCTCTCTCTCTCTCTCTCTCTCTCTCTCTCTCTGCCCCCCATATACATACACATACATATCATGTATATGTATCTGTGTGTGTCTGTGTGTAAAATTTATATTTATAAATGTGCATGTTGTGTCTCCCAATAGAATGTAAGCTTTTTGTTTTAGTTGTTTGTCTTTGGGATATGTTACTAGCAGTGACACATAGCTGGAACTTAATAAATGCTTATTGATTGGTTGATCGATTAAAATTCATGCAAATTTTAAAGTGACTAAATACCATTCTTTTGAAAATTGGCACAAATTATCTTGAAACAATCAAGATTGTGCTGTAATAGCTGAGTTTTAGTCCCGGCTTTGCGATTAGCTAGCCTTATGACCTTGGTCAAGTCATACTCTCTCAGTCTCAGCTTCCAAATTTCTGAAATGGGTGGAGTGGATTTGATCAGGGGTTCTTTTTATGTCATAGACCCCCTTGGCAGTCTGGAAAAGTGAAAGGACCCCTGTTCAAAACAATATTTTAAATGGATAAAATAAAATACAAAGAACTACAAAGGAAGCTAATTATATTGAAATAAAATGATCAATTTTAACAAAAGTTAGTGGACCCCAGTTAAGAATCCTTGGCTCTCTAATGTCCCTCTGACAAAAATGTTTTAATTCTATACTGCTTAGATTCATTCTCAACCTGAACAGCTTTGGCTTTGAACTTCATTTGTTTTAGAGTACTGAGTAGATTTTTTCCTTCAGAGTTTGCAATTAAACTTCATGGATTAAAACTATGTATATTCTGTCTTTTCCTAAAGACTTACTATGTAAGAATTTTTTTTCTCTTCATCTATGACTAAGTTGATATGTATATTTAAAACCTTTATTTCTGACTTGATGTTCAATTCTTTTGCATTTCAGTCTATAGAAATACAACAATTTCATTAAAAAAAATAAAAAATATAGAAGAAAATATATACATTTCCATCTCATATGTTTAATATGTAATTTGGATTTTTATCACCTATATGAATATATAGAATATTGAATTTATATTCAAGGTGACAAGAAATCATTTGCTAAAAATAATTTGATGTTTTACAATACTACACTTTACATTACTTAGTTCTTGTGTTCTCTGATTTTTTTTAATGTGGAAATTATAAAATGCATGTGTAAGCTAGAGATTAGCTATTAAAATCCACAGGTATCTCTTTATCACCTATTATCCATTGCTGAGGGAAATCCAGTCACTCTTTCATTACAGTTACTTCCTCAGGATGGTAGTCCTGCTGAGTAGAAGATTTCCTTCTGATGGTTGGGCAATTCATTGGGCAGATCAGAATCATTAGTGAGGCCACAAAGGTCAGCCTACCTTGCCATCAGAAAGCAGAGCAGACACATTCTTTTCAGGCTTGGTCACTAGGCAACAAGCTCCTCCCTTCCTCTCTCCTTTGTTTCTCTCCCCATGCCCAGTTCTCAAAAGCACAAGTATCTCATTTTACCATAGAGGCCATGTGGTAAACCCACAATAGCCCCTGGGGTACCTTATCTAAATATCTAGGCTCTCTATTAAAAAAAATAACTTTTTTGTTTTGGGTTTTCATTTTTTATTGATACACTACATTTTAAATCTCCAACTACATTTATTAAAGTTCAAATATGTTAACAGCATTAGAGACAACAAAAACAAAATAAAAAACAAGAACAATAAAAATTTTAAAAACCTACACTAGTATGTTAATTCAGAATGTTTGAATATGTAACTCTATACTTCTATCATTTATTGAATATTAAAAGGAAGTAAAGATGTGTGTTTTAAGTTCAAGATGGTAGTGTCAGAGGCATCTGTTGAGGGACATTCACTGCTGTTTAATATGTCATTTTTTATGTTGCAAACATTGTGCATATTATATTGTTTCTTTGATTTTTCTTTCCTCAATCTCAATCACCTCATATATACAAGACTTTCTGTGTTTCTTTGTATTATTCATAAATGTCATTCCTTATGATGCAATAAAATTCTATTACACTCGTAAAGCACAATTTATTTCAACCAGTCTCCCAATGTTGAGTAGTAGTTTGGTTTATTCAAGTTTGTTTATTCATTGTTCCTTTTTTCCTACAATGGATAGAGCTTATGATTTTGTATAGACAGGTCTTTCCCTCCTATAAGTAACTTGCCTGGGGCATAAACCTAATGGTTAGATCATTAGATCAAATGTTATGAAGATTTTTGAAATTTGAATTGTATAATTCCATATTACTTTTCAAAATACTGGGAACAATTCATGACTCCATTGGCAATGTCTGTTTTTCCATGGTACCACCAACAATGAATCTCTTCAATCTCTTATTATCTTTGACAATTTTAATGGGACTCAGGTTATTTTAGTTTACCTTTCTATGACTATTATTAGTTTTGAATATTTTTTCAGATGGACTTTGATTATGTTTCTTTTGAGAATTGCCTAATCATATTTGAACACTTATCTGTGGGGAGATGGCATTTAATCTTGTAAATTTATTCCAACTCCTTGTAAAATTTGGCTGACATAATTTTATTAGAAATGTGGAATATATCATTCAGTTCCTTTCCCACTTCCTTCCCCCACTGTGTTGCTTTTTTTCTTATTCTGGTAGCATTTGTATTTCATTTTGAAATAAAATTTCAATAATTATACCTGTTATAATAAATATTTTATACATCACCTATGAACCTTTGTTTGAGAGATGCTGCTGTGGAGAAAATATCTTTTAAATTTTTGGCAACATTTACAATAAAATAATAGTTGATATATAAGTCACATAACTGACTTTTGCTGTATTCTCTATACATGTATATTAAAACTTGGATGTTATAAAAACAGAATTAGGTTTTTCTTTAGAAAAAATTAGTTTGAAAAACTGTGAGATGAAAATGTTTTATTTGTCAAATCATGCTTTTTTTGAAGTAATGTCTATTCTCAGGAAAGTTTTTTTTTCTATTACATATTAAAATGGCATTTAGAATTTGAAAAAAGGCTCTGATCGTCTATCGAAACTACTCTGAAGTCACTTACTCCAAAGAAAGGAATGAGAACAGATGTATATTTGTATCTTTGGAGGCAATGACTTTCACCATAATTACATGAACGATTTTCAGAAATCAGAGTCAAATCATAACTTTCCACATTGTGCATTTATTTATTGTTTAAAACTAATGAGAATTAGGACTTTGAATAGTTTTTAAATCCAAAAAAAAAAACCCCAAACATATTTATGTGTCATTTTATGTCCAAACTTTAAGTTTTAGTGCTGGATAAAATTTGTATGTGTAAATACATGTATATACATATATATATATATATATAATATATATACACATACACATATATGTGTATTCAATATTCATATATGTACATCTGATATATACATGATTTTCTAAAATTAAATAGTGACATTTAAAAATGCCAAAGCACAATGCTGGTATAAAGCAGATGATCAATATGTTGATTCATGTTTTAGGAAATCTTAAAGATGATCTTGATAAGAGGTGTCAGATTTGCAGCTGGCCAGAACCAGATTAAAATATAATTGGGGAATGTTTCAGGAAAATAAATAAAAATATAATACAACATATATAATATTAATTTGTGGTTTTCTAAGTCAACATGTAGCCTGCAGGAATCATTTCTATTTGACTTTGACAGCACTAATGTAGGCCAGCAATTCTCAAGCTTTTTTACCTCAGTACTCCCTTTACATTATTTTTTTTTTTTGCTTTTTGGTGAGGCAATCAGGGTTAAGTGACTTGCCCAAGGTCACACAGCTGGTAAGTGTTAAGTGTCTGAGGCCAGATTTGAACTCAGGTCCTCCTGACTCCAAGGTCAGAGCTCTATTCATTGCACCACCTAGCTGCCCTCTCCCTTTACATTCTTAAAAATTGTTGAGGACTCCAAAGAGCTTTTGTTTTCACAGGTTATGTCAGTAAATATTTATCATGGTAAAAATTAAAACACCTTGATGTTATTATAAAAATAACTTTGACTTGGAAATTTATCTAAAAGAGTCTCAGGGACCCTAAGGAATTCCTGGACCTTACTTTGAGTACTACTGTTTTAGACCAATCCAATCTCTTTAATTTTACATTATGGAAACTGGATCCACCCCAGATCTAATAGTTGTTAAAGACTAGTTAAGAAGGCCAAAGATTCCTGACTGATAATCCAGTACCGTGTTACACTATGCAGAACTCACAAGTAAGTTGGACTTCTCTGTCTATTAAAAAAACACATTCTGTTTGTTATAGTTTTGGAACTGGACAGTATTTTATTGTATGACTTTGAAAAGCCCACTTTGTGGAATGACATCTGAGCTCTCTGATGATAATTGTGATTGAGTGTCTAAGTTGCTGTAATGCAATGAAAGATTTTCAGAAGTTTTCAGAGTGGAGAGAAGGGGATGAATGGGAGCAAAGTAGAAAAAAAGGTACAAGATGTCAGAGCAATGGATTGGATGTAAGGGTGTTTTCCTGTTCCAAATTTTTTTCCCCATGTTATTTTCTATCTTTTTATATTAACTTTTTTTGAGCATTAATACTTCAAGCATTCTTTTTTCCCCAAGATGTGACACATCTTATTATTATTATGATCATTATTATAAAAAGAGCTTATTATAAAAGAGCTTAATTACTTAAAAAAAGAAAGAATTGTGGCATAAGGCAATTTTGTCTTTTTCTGGCAGCCTCTAGTTTCTGATCAAAGATGGCATAAGAATTTCAATTGCCCTTCCTGAGAAGTGTTATCTCCTCAGGACAACAATGAGTCATATTCCCAGGCCAGTGGGGAGAAGCTAGCATTATTGGCAGCCACCTGCACTCTTCATGTTCCAGGACAAATGACAGACTAGCACACTGTGAAACTGAAATCTGTCTCCCAAGTGCTTTAAGTCCCTGGAAAAATAAATGTTAAAAAATCTGGGACTTGACTAAAATCAATGACTCCCTTCTCAAAGGCAGGAGGCTTAAACTCATCAAATGGAGCATTTTATTTTCTTTAAGTGACTTTTGGGGGCAAAAATGAATGTTTCTTTTGTCTAATACATCAAAATGTTAATACTTTACTTTGTTTAAAACTAAGGAATTAAAATTTGAGACCTGTTTCTGTATCTTTCATTTGTTAATCATTTTGGAGTAATCATTTTAGTTTTCAACATTCTGCCCAACAGAAAGGTGAAGACCTTCTGAGTCCCTGTCACCATGGTACTGTGACATTTATTAAAAGACCAGCTGTCTTTTTTTTTAGCTGCCGTTGACCTAGTTTTTCTTGGGCTTCTAGCTTGTTCACATCTTTATTGTTTTTAGGAGGTTAATTAGAACTATATCTCTCATATTAGTGAGCCAGTATAGCAGTGTACGGAAGGCTGACTTGGAGCCCCAAAAACCTGTTTTGAAGTCTCATTTCTGATATTTACTATGTGACCATAGCAAAGCTACTTAATGTCTTTAACCTCAGTTTCCTCATTTCTAATTTGGAGATAATATTTGTAATGTTTTCTTCACAGGATTCTTGTAAGGTTCAAAGGAAATAATATATATTAGCACTATTCAAGAACATGAGCTCTGGAGTGAGAAGACCTAAGTTCAAATTTGACCTCTGACATTTACTACCTGTGTGGATCTTGGCAAAGTCACTTGATCCTCAGTTTCCTTACTTGTAAAATGTGGAAATAGGACTAGATGGCCTTTGAGTTACTTTCTAGCACTAGTAACATGATCCTCTGAATATCATCTATCATCATCATTAGAAAAAGCCAATTAGCTACTCCTGAAAAGTAATATAGGATTTTAGAATTGAAAGGGACTTTAGTGATTATGTAGTCTGACCTTCTAATTTTACAGAGCAGGAAACAGAGGCTCTGGGTCATACAGATAGTAAGCTTCTTTTTTTTAAATTTGTTTATTTATTTTTAGTTTTCAACATTCACTTCTATAAGATTTTGAGTTCCAAATTTTCTCCCCCTCCTTTCCCAACTCTCTCCCCAAGATGGCCTGCAATCTGATATAGGCTCTACATATACATTCCTATTAAACATATTTTCACATTAGTTATGTTGTAAAGAATAATTAGAACTAATGGGAGAAACCACAAGAAAGAAGAAATTAGAGAGAGAGAGGGAGAGAGAGAGAGAGAGAGAGAGAGAGAGAGAGCAAATAATATGCTTCAATTTGCATTTAGACTCCATAGTTCATTTTCTGGATGTGTATAGCATTTTCCATCATGAGTCTTTTGGAGTTGTCTTAGATCCTTGCATTGCTAAGAAGAGATAAATCTATCAAAGTTAATCATTGCACAATGTGGTTGTTACTGTGTACAATGTTCTCCTGGTTCTGCTCACTTCACTCAACATCTGTTCATATAAGTCTTTCCAGGTTTTTTGAAGTCCTTCCTGTTCACCATTTCTCATAGCACAGTAGTATTCTGTTACATTCATATACCACAACTTGTTCAAGCCATTCCCTAACTATTGGGCATCCCCTCATTTTCCAATTCTTTGCCAACACAAAAAGAGCTGCTGTAAATATTTTTGTACATGTGGGTCCTTTTCCCGATTGCATGATCACTTTGGGATACAGACCTAGAGATGTTACTACTGGGTCAAAGGGTATGCACAGTTCAGATAGTAAGTTTCAAAGCCACAATACAAATCAGGTTTCCTGACTCCAGATGAGTATTTGTGTTCTCGCATCTTCATGATGCTGTCTGAACACCACAAAAAGAAGATACAGATAATCAAATTTAAAGTACTAATTATATTTTATCGAAAGCATACATGCAACAATAGCTCATTTGGTCCTAATATTAAAGTAGCCAGCAAGCATTTAAAAATACAAAACTTTTCATTGAAATGGCTTATGTGTCTATGCCCACTCACCCTTATAAGTTATCCTGTCCAAATTGTTCTGTTAAGATGTTAACTATATAGCCCAGAAAAGAAAGAACATTAATTTAAGAGAAAGTTTCTTTCCTATCTTTTAAGTCTTACTTCAAATGTGTGATTCATTAATTTTACATGGGCTAATTTAACATGTTTGGGTAATATTTTTATTTGTATGTGTGTTGTTCAGTGATCTACAGTAAAAAAAAAAACTCCAATTGCTATGTAACGTTTGAAATTAATGTTTGAAAAAGTTGTCTTAATCACTTGAGTCCATTATGAAATTTATTTTGCTGATAGTGTAGTTACATTAATTAGCTCCTAATTCAGAGTGAGGGAGTGAAGGCTTGCTCTCCATTTGATCAATGTTCCATTGGAACATTGTCAGGCAGTCAGGTTTGAGTTTTAGAGGTCTGGACCCTAAAAACATCAAAAATTCAATTGACCCACAATAACTCCTAATTGTATATGTTTTAGGAGAGTAAGACTAACAAGATAGCTGTTAGCTAAAACTTCATGGTTTACCTGAAAACTTAGTAAATTTGGGTGATAAAGAAAGAAAAATTACTCATCTCATCTCCCATTTGTGGCTAAAGAAAGGTAAGTTAGGGAACAGTATTTGGAGCCTCACTCTCCTCTGTCTTGATATTGTCACTTAGCTTAGAAAAGAAGGAAAAGAAAAACTTGACTTTCTTCTCTTCTTTGGTGATGGTTCAGTTAGCAATTTCTTAGGCTGAATTCCAACCGAGCATAAGTAGTAGGCATAGTCGATAGGACACTAGACTTAGGTTCAGAAACACTTGAATTCAAGATATACATCTAACATTAATTATGTAACTTTACAAAAATTACTTGACTTCTTGGTGTATCAGGAAACTGTCTGGGACCTATCTACAAACTAAGTCATAGTCTTGGTAGAGAGGATTCCCAGACCTTAAGTTCCCTACTTAGGAGAAATCTATATTCTAAACGTAGGACATACTATGTGAAACTTTTCTGCTTTAAACTTTATATTCCTTGTCAATCAATTAAGCAATGAGTATTAAGAACCTAGTATATGGTAGGTCTCTTTTTTCTTAAGAAAGCGAGAAAATTATGTTTAAATTTGTACTCAGAGTTCATCAGTTTTTGGAGTTGGATGGAATTTTTATGAGTCCTTCAGAATTATCTTGGATGATTGTATTGATCATAGTGGCTTAGTCTTTTACAGTTGATCATCATTACAATTGCTATTGTATACAATAATCCCTTGGTTCTATTTATTTCACTTTGCATCAGTTCATATAGGTCTTCCCAGGTTTTTCTGAAATCATCCTGCTTGTCACTTCTTATAGTTCAATAGTGTTCCATCACAATCATACACCACAACTTGTTCAACTTGTTCAGCCATTCTCCAATTGATGGGCATTCTTTATGTTTCCAATTCTTTGCCATCACAAAAAGAGTTGTCATAATATTTTTGTACATACAGGCAATTTTCCTTTTTCTTTTATATCTTCAGGATACAGACCTAGTAGTGGTATTGCTGGAACAAATCTATCTATCTATCTATCTATCTATCTATCTATCTATCTATCTATCTATCTATCTAT